>NW_024509210.1:2273109-2640146 GCF_017590135.1 Pyrgilauda ruficollis | reverse complement strand
GGGCCCCGCTCCGCTCCGCGCCCGCCGCGCTCGGCGGCGGCTCCGCGCTGGGTCCTGCGCGTCCCGCGCCGTCAGGGCGTCCGCGTCCGCGCCGCGCAGGGGGCCAGGGCGGCGGTGCCGCTCCCGCCGCCGGGTTGCGGGCACCCGCCGGCGGCGGCGGCGGCTCCTTTTCGCTCCTTCTGGCGCAGGTGAATCTTGGTGTGTCGCTTCCTTTCATCGGAGCGGGCGAACTTCCTACCGCAGAAGTCGCAGGCAAAGGGTTTCTCGCCGGTGTGCGTGCGGATGTGGGTGGTGAGGTGGTCGCTGCGGCTGAAGTTCCGCATGCAGATACGGCACTGGAAGGGCTTGTGGCCCGTGTGGATGCGGATGTGCCGGGTGAGCTCGTCGGAGCGGGAGAAGCGGCGGTCGCAGCCCTCGGCGGGGCACGGGTAGGGCCGCTCGTGGACCGGCGTCTTGCTGGGCCGGTTGGGGTACTTGCGGGGCCGCAGAATGGGCCGCAGCGGCAGGTGGTGCGGGCTGTAGGCGCCGGCGGGGAGCCGGGCGCCCGCACCCTCGCCTCCGCCGCTGCCGGGAGCGCTGCCGGGGGCGGCGCCCGCCGGGGGCGCCCCCATCGTGAAGTTGCGGATGGTGGAAAGCGGCGTGAGGGGCGGCGGGACGCGGAGCGAGTCGAGGGGGCAGGGGAAGGGCTTGCGGTCGGGGCCGGCGTGGAGCTCCCGCTGGCACTGAGGCGGCGGGAAGAAGCCGCCGTACTCGGGGATCATGGTGAAGAGCCCGCCGTCGGCCGCCGCCGCCTTCGGTGAGGGGTAGGAGGGCGGCGGGGGAAAAGGCAGTGCCCCGCCGCCGGCGGCGGGCAGGAAAGCCGAGGAGGGGTCTTGCGGGTACAGGTCACCGCAGCCCGAGTAGGGCGGCGGCGGAGGAGAGTACAGATGCTCCAGGTCGGCTGGCTGGCCCTGTGCCATGGTGCAGCCGAGGGCCCCGGCCAGCGGGTTGGGGGAGGTGGCGGAGGCGGCGGTGACCGAGGAGGCGGCGGAGGAGGCGGAGGAGGCGGCGGAGGAGGCGGCGGAGGAGGGCGTGCTGACCCCCTGCAGGATCCCCGCGCTCACGATGTTGATGATGCCCTCGGGGTAGCAACCGGCGCCAGGGTACTGCGGGTCGATGGAGAATTTGCCCATGTAGGTGAAGGTCTGATTTCGGGAAGCCGGGGCATTGGGCGCGAAGCCGCCACCGTAGGGCAGGTCCAGGGCCCGCTTGTCGCCCATGTCCACGTTGATCATACCGTCTGGGGGGGCAAGGAGCAGGTCAGCCCTCCGCGCCGCCACCCGCCGGACGACCGGCACCGGTCCCAGCCACCGCCCGCCCCGGCCCAGCGCGGGGCTGCGGCGCGCACATGTTGCGCTCCGGATGCAGGGGGGCTCCGCGCCGACTGCAACTTTCCCCCCCGAACTGGGTGCGGAGGTAGGGCTGCCGCGAACGGGCGGCGGGGACCCGGCCGGGCGGCGGGAGAGCCCCGGAGAGGGTCCGGCGCCCCGTCCCAGTCCGACCCCCGCCCGCCGCCCCGAGTCTCCGCCGCCCCGGCGCTCTCCGCGGGCGGCCCGGCCCGCACCTGCGAGGGCTCCGCTTACCTCCTGCCACACCGCTCATCTGGTCGAACGGCCCTGCCAGGTCGGCATTGGGGAAGATCGCGACCGAAGTTGGCAGCGCGGCGGAGATGTCATCCGCCGGGTAAATGGCCTCGGGGAGCTGGTGCACGAACCCACCGAGGGTCACCGGGATCTTGTCTACCGCCTTGGCGGTCATCATGGGGGCAGCGGGGCGGCCGGGGGAGCGGCGCTCCCGGCCGGCGGTGGGCACTCGGGGCGGGGAGGGGAGGGAGAGGAGGGGGCGCTTCCCCCTGCCTCCCACTACCAGCGCGGGGGGACCGCGGGGAGCCGGCGCGGCATGTGCGGGCGGGCGGCCGCCCCGTCGCGGCGGTGCGGTGCCCGCGGTGCCCCGGGAGCGCCGCGCTCCCGCCGCAGCTCGCGCTGGAGGACAAGTCTGGCGGTAACTATTTATGGGGGCCCCCTGAATGCCCGGGACGTCACTGCCCATATAAGGACTGAGGAACGGGGCCCGGCGGTCACGTGGGCGCCCGCGTGTGGGCCCGGCCGGCCCGCGCCCGCCCCGACCCCCCCTCCCTGCGCACCCTCCGCGCCCCGCGGGGGCGGCCCCGACCCGCCCCGGCCCCGCTCGGCCCCCGCCACCGCCCGCCGCGCCGCCCAGGGGGGTATTCCGGTGGCGGGGCCCTTGTCCTAAAAAGGCGAGGATCCGGCCCCGCCCCTCCTGCCCTTTTAGGGCTTGTTCCGGAAATTTTTTAAAAGGTTCGGAAAAGCAGAGGAGGTCCCGGGGCCGCCCCGCCAGACCCCGCTCACTTTCTCAGCAGCCTGTAACCGCAAACCGGCGGCGGGTCAGGAAACAGCCGCATTCACGGAATAGAGCTTCTCCTTTGTCAAAGAAAAAGTAATTTTAAAAAATAATTTTTTTTTTCCTGAATTACGGGTGGAAAGAGCCGCCGAACAGAGCGACTCGGCGGCGCTGCTTGTTTTGGAAAGTGTCTGATCTATATATACCGTCGCGAAAACGGAACCGCCTGCTCCGCCGTCGCTGGGTTGTTATTGTATCGACGGGCACAAGCGAGGACGGGACCGGGAGGGGGGGACAGGAGTGCCCCCCCGCCGCCCCACCTCGTTCTGTTCTGACCCTACCGCTCCCGCTTTGCTCCGTTCAGCCTCGTGCTCCCACAGTTTCCATCCTCAGTAACATTTCCACTGCCGCTTTTGCTTTATTTCTCCATGATCTCCTCCATAACGAGGGTATCAAACCAAAGAGTGCTTAAATTCTGGCTTTTTTTTTTTTTTCCTCCAAAGTACTAAAAATAACCTCCCTTGTGCCTCCCTTCCCAGGAGAAGCCAATCTTTCATATGCTGTTCCCAAGCTTAGAGCTTGCAGCCCCTACATCTTCTTGCTGATGAGGGTGTCAGATGTAATTATTTTTGAAAGCTGTATCCCGTGTCACTAATCTCATTACTTGGGGATATTTCATCTTGTGGCTGTTTCTTACTGCATTTAGGAAAGCAACTCTCACATATGGTCTGTAGCGTGCGAGGCCCCTTTTCAATAGTCTGCAGTGAAAAAAACAACCCATTGACAACCCAAGCAGCAGCAAGACATGGCAACATATGAGAGATATTATGACAGTGCATTCCTGTTCCAAAGCAACAAGCCAGAGAATACAGAGGAAGGCTAAAAACTCTTCACTTTCATTTTTAACTGCAGCTACCAGTGTTTACAGGTCTAATACATTACAGCCTGTGCCGCAGAAGAGGGGTGTGCTCAGGCATCCCTGTGGTGTATAGACTTACCTTCTGCCTTGGCTCCCAAGCACTGTCACAGTGTCTCTCAGGACCCTCTATATCCATGCCACACCTCACACCCCGGCTGAGAAAGGCTCTTTCAGTTCCTCCAGGTCACTGCCTTTGGTGATGCTCCAGGTTCATTACTTGTCCAGCCACCACACCACGGAGTCCTAGACAGCAGCATTCCTGAAAAAATAAAGGTTTTAGGGGCATTTGCTAAGGAATAGTAGGCATAAAGCCAGGTATTTGCCTTGATGAGAGATCAGGGAAGTATGCACAGTAATTAATAAATATGTAACAGTGGTTTTTAACATAGATTTTTGTTACCAGTCCTCTCTAGCACTTAATGTACAGCCAATACAGTTTGACATATGAGATTTAGTTGAAAGCAAGCTTTCAGTGGGATTCTAGATATTTTCATTTTAAAAACCATCTCAATTTAAAAGTAAAATTTAAAAGTGTGACAGAGAGACAGGTTCTGGGAAATTTGACTGAGAAGTAGGAGCAATTGTATTGTACCTTTCTGTTTCAGCTGAGCTATAATTGGTCTAATCGCTACTATGAAAGAACAAAATATTGGAATCTGTTGTGCAGTGGGGTGAGTTACTTTACATGAATTTGAGAAACAGTAACTCTAAGTGCAGTATTCTCCTTACTGCAAAACACTGCAGATATCTCAGATTTAGGGCTTATGGATATTCTACATCATCTTGTATTAATCCAAAATACCATATGCCCACAGATGACACTAAATCGTAATGCACACAGAAGAAAGGAGAACCAAGGTTTCACACCCCATCTTAATCCCCCCATAAATCAACTCTAACTTTGAACTAACTTGGCTAATTTAATATTCTTCCACTATGGAAAAGGATTGAATGAAAGACCAACAGAAATAAAATTTAACTTCACCTGTGGAATACTACTGTAGTTGACTTGGCTGGTTAATTTTTAAAGGCCTCTTAATAATAGAATAAATTGTGTCTGATTTCCAGCCTTTCCAGGGACAATCAAATCACTTGATATCTTTCAATGGGAGCTTTGTCTCAATGGCAGCAGGATCTGGTGTGGGGCAAGATGGAAGCATACTTAATGCTCAGTTTCAGGAAGTTGTTGACAGATGAAACTCAAATGTTTCTGGGCCCTTTTCAGATATCCTTGCTGTATTGCTTTGCATGTGCTTTGTACCTTTGATCCTCATTTGGCTGATTACAGCAGACTCTGAAGGTTGGACTGTCCAGCTCACACTGACGTCGATGGCCCTTACGTGCAGAAATATCCTACTGACTTCTGTGGTTCCTATAGCCACATGGCTTCATATGACTGACAGATTGTTGGTGCAAATTGCCAAATCCCCAATCACACCAAGAGCCTCGAATATGCATGACCTCTTAGTGGATATAGCAGTGATTTTGGATGGTTCAGAGCTGAAAGGCAGAACTTCTTCCTATTCCAAACTTCTTTAAAACCGGGCCCCTTTGGATTTACTGTATTTACTCTTTTAACAAGCTGCTAGCTGACATTGCACTGGGGGTATATTTTCCTGCATCCATTCTCTACCACCAGTACCTGAGACAGGAGTTGTAGAAATAAAATCATCTTTGCCTCTGTACCTGACTTGAGAGTGGCTGAGGAAGAAAAGGCAGCTTATCATCTGCAGAGCTGGCAACACATTTAACCAGCTTAGCATCACACATTTGAGTCATCTCTCCAGGGGGTTACTATGCTTTTGCAGCAAAACTCACCCGACCTCCTGTGCTAACAGGCCTGCATGGGAAACACACCCTGCTGCTTCCACTCTGCACCCTGCTGCTTTCAGGAGGGTTAAGGTGGCCCCAGCTCAGCAGGTGCCCTAGGGAGTAGGAACTCATTTGGGAACAGGGAGTTGTTTACAGATTGGAGATGAATGACCCTGACAACAGCAAAGAATGTCTGTCCTAAGTCTGGGCTAGATTCATGTTGGGGTTGGTGGGTTTTTAATGTTTAATGTAAAAGAGAAAATCTTCTCTCCAAAGCTGAATTTTAGAGTTTCCTAAATTTGCCCCTTTGCACTGGGGAAAGATTTGTCATGCCCTCACAGGAAGAAATGCTTGTTTACTATTTCACCTTCTGTTTTCGCCAGGGGTGTCTGGTAGATTCTCAGGCTGCTGGCAAAGCCACTTCCCTTCAGTCTGTCCTTCCTGCCCCTCACAGGCCTGATATAGGCTCTTAGTCTGCACTGGCCAGTCACCAAAAACTGGAATCCAGCCAGGGAAACCTGCTGTAAACATGAACTTACAGAAAACAGCTGGCTGACTGCTGGCAAGCTAGGGGAAGGGGATGGTTAAGGAGCAGAGAAGGCATCCCAGTCTGCCCTTAATTACAGTACCTTGAAACCACTCTGTGGTTTTCAGCCAAGGCTGCTTGTTGTCTTAGGATGAGTGCCTGTAAATTTGAAATAAGTAAATAACTTTATTGTGAGTCCTTGGCTTAGGATAGCAGTAGCAGCATTCTGAAGGGTTATTTAAATGTCAATAACTTTTTCTAATTCGGGCTATAGAAATTAAATAAACCCATGTGGAATCAATAAACTACTAGTTTAAGTTTGTGTGGCTGTGAACAAGTATGTGTGACCAAGAAAACTTCCAGTCAAATAAAACCAACAACAAACTTGTTTGCTCAAAACTTATTCTCGTTATTAAACACATAGAAAATTTCCTGGATGTTCCTGTACACGGTTTCTAGCATATATATAAAATCCGTTGTCCTACTTCCATTCACCCCGTGAGTTTCCCACGGAACACCCGAGGGAACGGATGCTCCCGCCGCTGTCGGGAGGGGAGCGGGAGCGTGTGCGGGCTCCACTGCCCTCTCCTGGGGAAAGGCGCTCTCGGGAGCCAGCGAGGACAGCAGCTGAGCAAAGAGCGATGCGCTGGGCTGAGTTCTGCTGCTGTTTCGCCGTATAACAGCACCTCTAAAGGTTTTCATCACACTCGTGCTACCTATAGGGAGACTCGAGCCCTGTGGAGTCAGAGATCCCGGTCACAGCCAGTGACCCCCACAACAGTGTCGATGGGGGATCACGTACTGCAGTGAAGTGAGAGCAAGTGACAGAGGGGCATGCCTGCTGAAAGGCTGAAATATCAGCTCTGCATGCTGCTTGCTGGGGGGATAAAGAAAAGGAAAAAAAAAAAAAAAAAAAAAGAAAAAAAAAGAAGTTGCTTCTCAGCTGTGAAAATTACTGGGATACACATGTCATTCATGAGACAAGACTCAAAATAATGACAACTTTGTTTCTAAATAGTGATAGTCTGCCTGCAAAGCTTTACTTTCCAGTCCTTTCTTCCGAAACTAGTTTTACTTACCCTTGTATTTCCTGCTCTAACGTGCCTCCTGTGTTTTGTGTAAATACTGCCTTGTCCCATGGCTGGGCATTCAGTCCAGAGAGAGACTAATCGAGCACACGCCTTCATGATGCAAGTGGCCTTCTTCCTTGAAGGACTGAAATAAAAGAAGTGTAGCAAGAGTCACATTTTCAGTTCTCTTGGTCCCATCACCTAGTGTTTGAGTGCTTAGAAAGCCTATCAGAAGGGTTTCTGGACATATTCACTTTATAGGAAACAGTGTCTTCAGAACTGGGCATAGCTTTTTATCCTCAGGTGACAAGTAAGGTATAACATCTCTCTCCAGCAAACCAGGAGGAAAAGCAAACCTCTAACACAGTTTTCCAAGCAGTCTTCTCTTGAGAAGAGATGGAGAAGAGCTCTGTGGGGTGTTTCCCAGAAACCTTCCATCTCTCCAAGGAAGCTGGAACCACTTACATGACTTCTAAATTTCCAAGCACTCGTTTGCATTTGCTCTATGTGACACTTCCCAGAACCTGTTTCCATTTATGTCTCATTTCTCTCTGTTTTGGTCTTAAAGAAGTCTGCCTTCAGCCTTGAAAACACTCAGATCTTTGCTCTGGGTAAGTCAATCTATGTGTGGTTCTGGCTTTTCCTTAGTTTTTACCAGCGTTTATTTTCTGATCCTGAGGGTATGTCTACATGCTCCAGTTTCACCAGAAGACCATCCCGACTGAATTCTTTAGGACAAGGGGATTCAGATTCATTTTCAGCAAAGTTACCCAATGGATGGCTTTCTGTCAGAACAGTCAGCAAATTTTATTGCAGCAGAGAATTAAATAAACAAACAAACACCCACCCCCCAACAAGATTAAAATAAGCAACATGTTTTGTTTTAAAATTTCTAGGGCCAGATTTTTAAGTGGCATAAGTTAGCTTGAGTTTTCTGATCATGTAACCTCTACAATCTGAGTGAATAAAAAAACTGGACATGATTTTATTTACAGTTTGGTTGCTTTCCAAGGCTAAACCCCAGGTTCTCCTGAGAGCAGGCATGGTCCTTTTCATCCTATATTTGGGTTACTTCCACCTGTTTCACAGGAGTTTGTTGCTATCTTTGTTTTCTCCGCTGTGATGTACTGTCCTTGTTCTTTCACCTCCCTTCTCACTCATGTCTCTCTTTCTACTCCCTTGTCCAACCTTTTCAGCTCTCTTTTCCCTCTTCCTCCTCCTGTCTTTCCTCTTCCTCCTCCTGTCTTTCCTCTTCCTCGGTAGTTCCTTTCCTTCCCCCTTATCTAAGCAATTGCTGCCAACATCTATATTTGGAATAGAGTGGGAACAAGCTATTCTTGTGACTTTACTTTGAAATAACTGAGAGGAGCAGATGATTTTCTTTGAATAAATAGAGGATACATTGAGAAGACAGGCTAGTAAAGTCAAAACAGCATCGTTAGGGAATACCTGCCCAGCAGGTTCATTTTTCCCAGCTCTCAGGATAACTTAATCAGGTGTTAGTTCTTGTTTTCTCTGTTGAAGCTTTAAATCCTCCTTTTGTGCATAGTTCCTCTCTCCAGGTTAGTAACCTGAGGTGCTAACAGAGATCTAGCTCATCACCACAATGTCTGGGCTCTCAGACATCAAGAGGAATGACTGCCACCTAAAATCTCAGATGCCAAAATTAGACGAACCTGGTTATATATTTGTTTAACACCTGAACTTAATGCCATTGCATCTCCTGGTGCAGTCACAGGGTACTGTTATAGAGTCCCACTTATATGGGCTAGCACAGAAATATGTTGGGAAGAACAATTTCCTATCATGCAATATGATTTCTTCATGTCTTCTCACATTAACTCCTTCTCATCACCAACTGTTCCTCATCCGCCCTGCCATTAAACTGCTGTAAGCAACACATTAACAAAGCCAGCAAGAAACAGAGCCACCCGAACAGGGCAGCACAAAATGTATTTCTCCCTATCTCCCATATTTCTGTGTTTATACAATTAACTCCCACACTGGCAGATCAAACAAGAAATTAGGCCAAATAAGAAAATCATCATCATGGCTTAGCTTGTGCCATAGAAAGACCCAAATCTATTTGTCTACTCCCAAGTGAAGCTGGTTCTCTTAGTACTCTACTCCTGTAATGTGTTAATGTGTCAAACAGCTTCATACAGGGGAAGATACATGAAATTACATACAGAAAAGTCCAAAGACAAGATCTTTCCTTACAAGTTAAGCATCCAAAGGAGAGATGGCTGTCAATGTTAGACAAGAAACTAGAAAAAAGTAATGCCTCTACCCATTGATGATTTCCTGGCATTTTACAAATGTTCCAGCTAACAGAAATGGTCATTTTGACTCAGTACTTCAACAGTTGTGTCGGCAATAATTGTTAATAAGCTCAGTTTGCCTACAGAATATAAGTCAATATCAGTGTCTTAGGAGGGCAAGGCTGACAGATCTCTAATGCTTTTCTATCAGACTAATATAAAAACAGATCAGTCTTCAAGCAAACAGATTCTTTTCCATGTTCACACTACTACTACTGCCACCACACTGCAGATATTGAACGTGCAGTGTAGATCAACAACAAACAGCCTAAGCAAAGGGAAAAATGAATGACCCAGGCTAAGGAGCACCATCTACTCTCAGCATTAGCAGCAATTCCCAGGAGAGATTGCCAAGTGTCTCTGGGTTCTGTCCCTTAAAACTGAGCACAAGGGAATTTAGTGCATGCAGACATAACAATGTAATAACATTTCATACTGAATTAAGTAGGCACATGTGCAATGGTTAAGTGCATTTGATCGGTATCAGATGAGGTTTTGTAATTTTGTGCTGCCATAGAAAGGACATATCTTTTATTTATGTGTTCCCAACCTGAGGACAACAGACAAATGAGCTTTGGCATATTTAGAGAGCACTGATAAAAATGGTGAACTCAGAGTACCCTCCCCTGTTACCTCTCCATCCCCTGTCCCATCCCTGACATGCTGGCAACTTGCAGCTTTCCTCTCAGTCCCCTTGATTCCACATGCTCAGTGCAGCTGAGTAAAAACTGCATAGAGCATCTGAAAAATAATCTTTAGTTTAAGGTTCAAGGGCATTAGGGGCACAGGCCTGGGCCAGTTTACTGAAGAGGTAGTTAGTCCACAGCTGTGTGGCTGCAAACAACTCTGCATTCACTCGCCCAGGGACCAGAAACTGCTTCCCAGGCTCTCAGGAGTGCCAATGTGTCTTTGATTTTTATTATCGAGCAGATATAGGATAGAACTATGGCTTGGTTGCACCTAAGCCATAACTAAACCCACTGAGATGTGCACCCCAACCTCCCTGGTCTGGAGAAGCTGAGAAAATGAGCATTTTCTGAGTCTTTCTAGCATCACTCAGAATGGAGGGAATTTTTCTACCCAGAGTAAGAGTCCTTGCCCATGGTATGTGATGTCCTGGATTCAGTCCTCTTTTCTGCCTAAAAGCATCTCAGCCCATTTCTTTAATCTTACAGGATAGCACCCAAAACCATGTTTCAGAGTCACTCTCAGTGCCTCCCCATGTCTTTATGACTAAGGCTTTGGGCTTTATGTGAAGTAAACCAGCTGCACTGTCTTCATATTGGGGATCAGGGTACTTGCCTGGAGAAGAGCTGAGATCCAATGGGAAGACAGAGCTTGTGTTCCAATTTCTGTATTCCAGTGTTGTGCAGGTCACAAGGAGCCAACAGGCTGTGCATCTGTAGAAAGGTGAATGAGAAAACCCTAAGTGCTGCATTACAAGTAGTTAAAACCACAGCCTGCAAGCACTTTCCAGGCATCCAAGGATGGACAATCACTGTGGCCATACTCACACCCAGCCCCCAAAAGGACATGGGAAAAGAAGGTGTGAAGAAAGAGCTGCTCCACACAGATGATGTTTTTCACCTTAACTCATAAAAGGAACAGGAAGTATTCACCCTGGGATGTACAATAGAATCTCCTTAAAGCTAGGCTGAATAATCATAGACTCACAGAATCAAAGAATCTACTAGGTTGGAAAAGACCTTGGAGATGATCAAGTCCAACCTATAACAATAACCTATGCTCATAACCACATCATATTCCATGCTGTGATTGAGGACAGCGTTTGTGCTGGAGCACACTAAAAACACCATCTCTGCCACATGCCTGGACAGCCTGACCAGGCCTGCCATGGACTTGGCAGACTTTTTGATAAGCACAATTATTGAAACACAATTTCAAGTTGACAACATGTCTAAAAACACACACAATGTCAGAGGAGGAATGAAATGTTGCTTCCCCCTCCTTCCCCAATCTCATTACAGGCTAAGGAAAAATAATGTATGGAGAATAATACTTCACCATCTAAAGAGTTTTTCTGGTTTCTAAATCTAGTGAAGAGTCATTGTATATTTTGACAGAAAAATGGATCAAAATAATAAAGTGAATACAAAATTATATTGCTGTCAATAATTTAATTTACACAAAATAGCACTGTGACATGGTAATTGTTATATATGATGCAGCATTCAGTATAATATTTGGAGAATGCATTATAGAAAGTCAACATTTAACTACTAAAATCAACTTACATAATCAAAGCTGTCAGAGAATCTTTACAGTTTTATATTAATTTGAATGTAATTTACTGTAGAGGTGTCATTCTTAGAGGTGCTTACAATAGTTAATGATCTCTGCATTTCCATTATAAGATCCTATTTTCAAAGGTTCATCACTTGGTCTTAAGAACTCTGAACCCTCCGGCACATTTTCCTTTTCCTTACAAAAACTCTGTTAGACAGTTTAAACTTTTCTCCCAGAGCAGACACTGTGGTGGCTTTCTAAATTAATTTTGAGGATTTGCTAATTTGCTGCTTGCCACTCTGAGATCTCAGAAAAAGAAGGGTTCTTTACTGAATAAGTTATTACAGTTACATTTTCTTCTTCCATTTTCCTGAGCACCTTACTCCTCAGACCATTTTTCTTGCTGATATGTCTAAGTATCTTCCAATATTGCATCCAAGGCTTCTCCATCATTCCTTCACTCTTTCCTGTTTTGCTGCCTTTAAGCTTTCTTCCATGTCCTTCTCCTCATCTCAGACTTTGACTCCCAGCTCTGTTCTATGTCTTCTCAGAGGCATCCACATTTATTCTGGCATCTGCTACTTCCATGGCACCTGTCAGTCCATGGGCTCTCCAGGCTGCAGCCTGTCAGCCTCACAACTTTTTTCAAGCTGCAACCATAATTCACTTTTCCAACTCATTATAAGTCCAACAATTAGTTTTGCTCTAGCAAGTACATTTCTCTCCCTAATCCTTCAGGCTTGATTCCTATCAGACATTTGCCATCAACCCACCCAGACCTGCTCTGTTGGTCGGTTGGTGATTTCCAGTTTGCCAGCCACGGGAACTATGCAGCCCTGAGGTATTAAAGTTGTTTTCCCCTGCCCTAGGCTTTCTGCCCAGGGGGTAGGACATTGCAAATCAACTGCCCACAAATACCTTGTGCAGGTCAATTCCAAAACCAGAATTTGAAAGGCAGATTGTCAAAACAAACCTATTACCCATAGTGAAACTAAAACTAATCATTACCTTACTTTGGTAGACCTGCTCCAGTTCATGGCTCTAGTTTTCCCAAATCCTGCTCAAATTCACTGATTTTTCATCCATGTCACACAGCTGTCATAGATCCCCTAGCTTTCTGCAACTTCAGTGTTATTAGACCAGACCCAACATGCACAACTGCATCCAAAATGCAAATTTTATTACCATGTAAACATTTAGATGTACACAGACATAGTTTTGTCACTTATCCAGGATCTCTTTATTTTCTCTACAAGGAGAAGAGCTTTTTAAAATATTTGGGATGTTCCACTTTAGCCATTCAGTCTTTTTATGGCCACTTTTGTCCATTGCCCACACTTACCCAAAACACTTCCTTCCTTTTTTCCATCACTGTCATTTCAGTGTTTGAAAAAGATGAACATATTACTTTCTAATAATTCAGTGATGGAATAAGATGGAAATCTCCTTTCCCTTACATACACTGGAAGCAAGATTTGCAGTTTCAGATAAAAAAAAATATCTGTGGTTTACCTATCATGTTACTGGAGGTGGAAACTGTTCCATAGATGTCATGTTGTGATGATGGACTTGATTCAAAGGAAATGTGCTCATATTTTGACTGCATAGCACTGGTGACTGACTCAGCAAGACAGTTAACAATGGAAGTATTCTGTTTGTTCAGATTCATAATTTAGTGATACAAAGAAACTCTAGAAATTACTTTTATTTTTCCCAGTGGATATCCAGCTGGACACAAGAAGAATTAGTGTCTGAATAAATTATATTTTATAGAGGCATTTGACACACTTCAGATTTTTATTCTGGTTTTGGGCAAAAACCCTGGAAGACTGACGACAGCATGGACTACTGTCTGAAAACTCCGGATGTTATTTCATCATTCTTTGTGTTGAGGAAACAGAACTGGAAGATAAAACTTTAATACTGTCAGAAAAGTCAGCGACTGTACGGATCTCTTCTCTGCGGGATGAATGGGACCTGACAAACCCAGGAGCTTAGAGGATGATCTTCCAGACTGGATGATAATTCTTCCATTTTCACTGTCCCTCAGAAGAATCTACCAAACCCGTTTATCTTCATTCAGTATTTTTACTGCTTGAATCTCAATGAAGAGGTTTTCCTCTGATGTAGGTAGTCTGTTACCAAATGCCTGCTCTCCCGAGGTTGACGCCCACTTCATTCAAGTATTCCTGGTGCAGTGGGGATGTTAGTGGCTACTGGCTTGCAGCCAACATCCCACACGTTTCCTCCGCAGCAAAAATGCCTTAATTCTGACCCACTGCCTTTCAAGTAGATAGTGGAAAAAAAAAAAAAAAATCAGTCACAAAGAGCTTTGCTTTTATCTGTATTTCCCCTTCAGAAAGATCTGAAAAAAACTTCAGATATTGTTCTTTTCTTTTTGAAGGTCCACGGTCAGCAAGGGTGAGGCTTGGTGCTGCTGTTAGAGCTTGAGCCACAAAAGAAGCCAAAGGCACTCAGAGAGTGTGTTTGTAGATTTGGGTAGAGGAGTTTGAAGCAGGGTAACTGCCGAGGGGCCGCATCGGTGCCTGCCGTTGTGCCAGAGGCTGCATCCAGCACCTCTCCTGCTCAGCAGCTCTCCTGAACACCATTCCTCCTGAAACTGTCACCTACAGTAGGAGCTTGTTTATCTCAGGCAGGGCACTGACAAAAGATCAGAAGGGACAGTAGTTTTTGGCTCTCAGCTGAAGTTTTCCATCCTCATCACAGATAGGAAGAACACTGCTGACCTTACATGAAGCTGGGGCAGGGTGTGCTGAGCCCAGCGTGTGAATGAGCAAGAGGAACCTGTACTTGCTCACAAACCGGGCACGCTGCAGGCCTGAGGCTTTGAGATGTGACCAATTAAGCAACACACACCCATTCTTAGACCCACAAAAGCCAAACACATAAACGGTTTTAAGACCAGTGCATGGAAAATGGGATCTAGTGAAACAAAGCTGTCCATTTCCTATCTCCACTGCATATAATCCTAAGTGAAACAACACAAACACGTCTTATATTTGAAAATCTGGCCAAGCAGAGGTGAGCAGAGGTCCAGCAGGGCTCACAGGGGAATGTGGAACCCAAAGTTACAGCACGAGGAGCACTGGAATCAGAAAGCAGGGAGAAAAAGCTTTTGGCAAAGCAATGGCAAACCATTGAATTCATTTCCAATGGTGTTGTCAGGATGCAAGAAAGATAAACTACTCTCTGAGTTAATGTTATGTAGTGAGAAATATCTGAGGGAAGACATTAAGAAATAGATATAAATCAAAAAGATACCGGGAAAGAAAACCCCACAGACAACTACAATCTGGGAAAAATCACCAAGTGAAAGGCAGATGGCCAAATCTTGTGATACAGATAGAAAGATAATCTACTTGGTTCAAAAGAACAAGAAAATCTGGATGGCTAGAAAGAAGAGAGACAATTAAATGGAAAGAAAGGAATTAATTAAAGTAATCATTAATGCTGACCTCGCATAAACAAAGTTTCAAAGATTGTACACATGCTAATTTGAGGAGCAGGATGGCTAGAGGTATGGAGACAATTAAAAATATTCATTCCTCTATACCAGGGATAATGGTAGAATCTGAATGGAGATTAAAAGTATTTGGTACTGTTCCAGTGGATTATGATCTTGGAAAAATAACATGGAAACAGATGTGGCAATACACTGAATTTAAGGAGAATTGCAAAATGTACAGATGATCTCAAGGAACAAAACTAAAACAGTAAAATGAGCATAGGTTAAAACACAAGCTGCAGAAAAGTGACAGCAGGAATGATTTCAGGAAAAAAAACCTAGTATAGGTAAATTGGATAAAACAGAGGAAAGGCTGGCAGCCATCATCACCATGACACTTGCATTACATCTCACTTCCAAATGCAGGGTCCAATCTGGGAGAAGGCAAGAAGCAGAATATGCTCTTTATAGGGGGAAAAAAGGCTTCTTTCTTTTGTAAGTTCCTGTGTCAGTAGCCATTTTATAGGGCTGCCAATCATGGCATATCAACTGAAAAGCCAGATCATTTTCTAAAGCATATACCTTCCCAGAGAAAGATTTTCAAGTTGACTGTGTACAATCCAGCTGCTGCTTTTAATCTTTCCCTGACAACAGTAGTTGTTTTATTACTTTGACAGTCATTTTCAGCCCATGAATGGTACCACAGTCCTTGTAAGATAGGAAAACTCTTTTGATCTATAATTTCATAAGGTTTAGCAATAGACAAAGGATTTTTCTGGTATACTTGATCACACACTTGCTGAAGTTTAGGCCTAGAGCCAATAAAAATGCACTGAGCTACCCTTTTGGAGATACACAAAAATATTTCACAATTCACCACAATTTTTGATGAATAATGATGGCCAGAAAAAAAAAAAAAAAAAACCACAAAAAAACTTGTTACAAAATACCATCTATTAATAGAAAATTAAAAACCAGGTTACTCCTGAAATAACTTTGATACATTGCCACAATCATTTTTTACTGCCATACTGCTTTAATGTAGTATGATCTATAGGATAGAAAATATGGATGCAAGATAGGCTAAGTGCAAAGAAGGAAGGTATTTCAAGCTGTCTGTAATAGCTAAGAGAAACTGGGAGAAAACTCAGGCAGACAGAGTAGTTTTCCAGCATAATGACTTGTTCTCTGCTCTACAACTAAGAACTGCATATTTTGTGCAGTCTGAAATACTGTATAAGCTCTAAAAGAAAATGTATTTCCAAACAAGACTAGAAAGCCATTCAACAACCATTCAGAATGAAAAAGCAATTGAAAATTTAAAAATCTGTATTTTTTATTAGTACAGGCTGCAGTACTTTGAGCACTTACACATATGTTAAACTTCTCACACATGTGCATCCCATTTTCTTGTCCAATTCCTATTGGAACACATTCTGCTTTTCCTTATGTATAAGGAATTAAACCAGAAAACGTTTCTGATATTCTGAAGTATAAGGACAGTGTTTCCAGGAGAGGCAATAATTTAGCAGCAGTCAGCTGAATATGAAACTACCTGTGGGGAATATTTAGATAAGGTGCTGCATTGAAGTCAAACTTCTTTGAATTCCATCCTTCAAAAAATCTATGTCCATTGGCATAGCCAATTTCCATAAAGACATTCCTTTCTAAAAATCCACACTGGGCTTAAAATTTGAAGAGTGAAAAGAAACAAATCTCTTTTTTTGCTGGGTGCAGTTAGAAATCAGTCATCTTGATACTTAGATTGATCAGAAGGAAATTAAGGAGGATTAAAGGATAAACAGGAGTGACTCTTCCACTCCCTGCACTGTTCAATTGTTGACATCTATAGTATTCCTTAAATAAGTGTTTTTCAGTTGACAAAAACATTGGATTTCATGCCTTTTGCTAGTCAGCTTCTGTTTATAATCTCTTGAAATTTCCACAGAATTCCCAAAAATCACATTTTCTGGCAAAATACCAGCCTCACTCCTACAGTCTAACATTCAAAACACAAATACTTTGCCTCAGTATTTTCAGATAAACCATTTAATTTGGTGCCATTAAATTATTTTAACAAAATGTTGAGATGCCTCTGTGCAATTATTAAAAAAAAAAAAAAATCCTCACGATCAGCTAAACTGACCCCAATGTCACTGACCTCAAGAAATCAGCTCTCAATGCAAGCAGAGATCTTAACTTCCGTTTCTCTCATTTGTCAGATCTCTAAATGAAAGACTCTTTAAAGGGTTATCTTTCTCTAAACACTTAAAGTTGTATTTTTAGCCCCACTGTTTTGGAATAATGCACAGCTCTGAGCTTTGCGGATGCAAGATTCTTCTTTCCATTCTTTCCTTCAGATTAGGAAGACTCAGAGAAAAGAATTTGGCCACTGTTGTTTGCTAATTATGTTAAGAAGTGCCTACAGTACATCAACCTCTTGCATCAGACCATGCTTGGAATTACAAATTTCTCAGCATTTGCTCACTCAGTCCTAAGTAACTGAATTATTCCCAGCCATTAGCAATTCCTGGACTTTCCCTTTGAGACCTCAGTCCACTACAGTGGGAAAGACAGACTTACTTCAGGAAACACGGCCACATGTTTCTGCATCCTTCCTGCCACATCTTGCAAAATGCTTAAGACATTGTGCAACAAAAATGAATGAAAGTTTGAAAGCACAAGCAGAGCTGTGCTCTGATAATCCATGCAAACTGCAGTTCATGTAGGTGTCAGCTCTGGGTACTGTAAATAACTAAGAGGTCTGCCTGGCTCCAAGCCCTGCTGGAGGCAGGAGCAGTTCCTCCCTTCAACTCAAGGTGCAGGTGTTGACTGCTCCCAGCACAGCAATGCCTGGGGAGTTTCTGCTGCCCCAGACTGCCATGCTGCAGCAAATCATTGCAAGTCCAAGGCAGCAGCTCTACAAGCCTGCAAGAACTTTGTGCAAATAGGACTGGTTATGTTTCAGGAGGCACAGAATACCCCACCAGTACCATTTGTTGTCTGTAATCATGTTTATTTAACTGATGATCTACGTCTGCAAAAGCATCAACTTCACAACCAATTATTCATCAAAAACTTACCTCCATGCTTTCTGTTTCCAGCACAGACTTTCAGGATATTTCATCTAATAAATCTGATGCAGACATGTATAAATAAACATGGCATTACACTAAGCTTGTTAATTGTGCACCAAGATACACAATATTAGAAGTACACCCGGTACTGGAGCTCATGGAAGATGAGCAGGCAAAAAAGGAATTATTATTATCTACATGATCAGAAACTTCAATTTGTTTTAGATTCATCTGTTTTGGATGTTTTGACTGAAAATTGTATTAATAATTTCCAAGTTGTGACTAACTGATTTAAAATATGATGTCTCCATATGATATTTCAACATTCTGCACATTCTACCTAAGAGCAATCAGACTGAAGTCTTTCTAATGCAGTGTTGTGTCTCTGTTAATTTGTAAAATACAACTATTCCCTCATCATTCTGTGTGGGACAAGAGAAATACTAAAGAGCTTTTTGCCTTAGAAGAAGAAGAAAGAAAGAAAAAAGGGAAGTTTTCTCCTCAACAGCAAATAAAGGACCCAACCTCTTGGCATCAGTTCACTGACTCAAATCATCTCTTGGAGAAGGAGACAAATGCTGCCTTCTGAATTACAGTCCGAGTAGAAGCTTTTCTGCATAGTGAAGCAAATCAGAAACATAAGGCCCTCATTAGCAGAAACAGCTTTTCCAGGAACAGAATAGTGACTGGGAAATCATCTGATTCCTGGATATCCAGCATTTCAGCCATCAGCCCCAAAACAAAAGGAAGGGGGAGGCCAAGGGCCCTGGCACAAAGCTGTGCTCATAAGGACTCTGCTGCAAAACCTTTTCCAGGCACTTGTAGGACAGTATCTGCTTTCATTTGGGCTCAGCACCCTTGCAGCTCCTCACCTTCCTCCTTGATATGAGGGCAACTTCTGCAGCAATCACATTCCCACACCTCTTTCTGAGGAGGAAGGATACTTGTCTTCCCCTGGCTTCAATGTCTGAAGTATCTGCCAATATCAGTAGATGTTGGCACTGCTGTACCAAAAGGGCTGTTGCAAAATACAGGTCAGTGTTCTCTGATAATCCAAGAAATTGTACTGCTGAAAAGGAAAAGTTTAAACAACCAAATAATGACTTTCATAGCAAACAACACCCTTCTGCCTCAACTCTCTGGCATTCTTCCAGCAATCAGTCCTGGGCAGGGTGTTGCAGCATCATTCCAACTTTTGACATGAGCACTGTCAATAGCCCTTCCTTCCAGTTCCTATCTTTTCCCTCAAATCAGAAAATGCTTTGTGTTACTGGAGACAAGGAAGCATCCTCCTCTGGTTAGAGATGCACTAAGTATACAAGGAAAAGAATGAAGAATCAAAATTATGTCTACCATTTGTATCAGTTATACATATGTACACACACATATATATGTAATTTGTATGGATCTAGCTTCTTATCCAAAATTTCTTACATGTAAATAAGACCATTTGGATTGTAGTTTGGGGCAGGTGGTTTCTCATGCAAATACATGAGGCTGTATTACAGCTACAAATGTTTCTTTTGAGCACTTAACACTGTAATAGTAAGAAAGTATCTGTGCAAGCCTTTTACAGGTGATGTTCTTAAGCCTTGAGTTAGTTTATTAATGTTGCTAAACCAAATGGACTGAAAGAGTTAAACCTCATGCATTTTCTATGAGCAGTTTGTAAACAGAGAAAATTATTGTCCTTGATAAACTGAGCATCAATATGAAGCAAAACCACGTGTTCAGAAAAATTTCAGCAAATGAAGTAATATTGTGACACGTATTATGGCCTATCAGAAAGGAGAGTATATATATATATATATATATGTGTATATATATGTATTTATATGTATATATACATATATATTGGTAACAAGCTTCCAAAGCAAACTGGATACGTAGCACTGACAGTTTTGGGGGTTCATCAATAATTTGTGGAGGAAATTGCAGAATTGATATTAATCTTGCCCTTTGACACTTCTTGCTATGAGATTTCATTTCATAAATATTCCTTGAAAGAAGAGGTTTTAAAAACCAGAATGACCTGGATCCCCAGCGGTGAAAGGTGAAGTGGGCTGTATTTGGAATCACCGCTGCAGAAAGGGAACACCTCAATAAATGCTCTGTGTGACCAGTTCTGACAGAGGGTGGTGTATCTGCCAATGCAACCTACATTTTTTATGCTAGTACAAGTCAGAATAAATATTATCTCCCCTCATGTGACAGACCCTTGATAAAGCAGAATTGGCCTGGAAGATTAGGAGTATGTGTCAAACACAGATAATGGGGGAATCCCTTTCAGCTGCAGCACAGCACCTCAGCAACCATAACAAGGCCAATTTAACGAGCCTGCTGGTTTTCAAGAGATATTAATTGCAGTCCTGTCACATAAGATACAATTCCAGATAAAATACGTAAAAAGGGGGAGAAATTGGATTTCATTCCATTTTTGTCATGATTGTAAATTTTCTTGCAGGACCACGAATCTTACCACTTCTGATCTGAATACCCTAGATGGCTGGCACACTGCAGTAGAACAACATTTATTGTTACAAGTTATGTTGAACACCAGAAGAATGTCAGGTTTTCTGCAGAATCTTTCTACCACTATGATTTTTATTCTACCCCACACATTTTGTTTGCTTGTTTCTTTTCTAAAAACACAGAAAGCAGGCACCCAATCATGTGTCTCCACCAACAAGGATGCTCCCTCATCTCTCACCAGTCCTATCAAGATTTTATAAATGTTCTGCAAATGTCCCATTTGATACTTCCTTAGGTGCACTCTCAGGCTTACAGATGAATATCCATCCAAGGGTTGTGCTGGATTGATGTACAAATTATCTTCATGCAAGTAAATTGGAATTCCCAGTTCAGTGTTTCAATAGTTGTATCTCCATTCAATCAGTTGTCATAATTGAATAAATGTTCTCTGCTTGTGCATTATATAAACTTTGTACTGCCAATGCATGTGCTCTCAGGCCAGGCTCCTTCAGTCAAGGGAGAAGGTGGACCTGCCCTATGCTGGATGCTGCTGCATGGCAGCAAGGGTGCTCTGCCACATTGCATTTTCACTGGAGTCAGAGCAGCTGCAGGCTGACCCCCTGGATGTGGCACGTGCTGAACAGTGGGTGCTGCCTGCATGTGCATTGCGGCACTAAACAGGTCTCAGCCACCAAGCTGCTCATCTTCTTGTACTGAGGATTTTCCATTAAAATCAATCCTAACTAATACATTGTCACTTTTGTGGATGTAATGTGTTTCTGAATGAGATCTAAGTTGTCTTCTAACAGTGACTACGTTTGTGATGAAACACTGACTGCAAAGTTCCAATGGCAGTATATTCAACTCTAAATATTCCCAAATTATATCAAGATGGGAGAAAGTTAGAGAAATTTAATCCTTACTCTTAATGCTAACATGAGGCTAGAATAGTTCAATTTCTTTAAAGATACTGCAACAGCAGTTTTGCAGAGAATTTTTTTGCTAAATAGAGGAACCTTTAAAGCTGTTCATAATCCTAAACCTCTTGTCCTGGCAGCTCCAAAAACTCCCAAACCATAACATGTATCACCTGTAAACATACCTTGGTCATCAAAAGGTTAATTTTCTTCTCATGACTGAGAAGGAAATAGATGGGAAAAAAACCAAAGATGTGCTACCTTTTCTATAAAAAATATTAATGGCATTATTTTATTTTTCCAGCAAGGAACAAGGATGCCCACAAAGACAGACTTTTGGGAATATTTAGCATTTATATAGGTCTTTACATGAGAGATTACCTCAGACTGTTTAGGACGTGATAAAAACCCAGAGTCTAAAGCTGCTCACTTATGAAGTTCAGGGAAGCCAGGCTCACCAGCAGAGTGGTTACTTTAAGGGACTTTGGGTGACACATCAGGCAGCTTGCAATAAAACTTTCCTTTCATACATTGGTGCTAGCAGTAAGGTTCACCATTTTCTGCTCAGAGCCTTCATATTCAGGAAACACGGAACTGAAATTCAGCCAGGCACACACAACCCCCAGAACTGAAAGCATGGTCTGTCAGCCAAATGACACAAAACACTAAAACACAAGTTTTAAAGTCTGGTCTTACTCAGCAAAATATTTGCATGCTTTTGGACACATGTCCAAACTACAGCATTTCCTAAATGCTATCCTCAAGAAGTGAGGCCTCACTTGGCCTAAAGATGCAAATAATGTACTAACCTGAATTCTCAAAAGTATATGGGAGTCCCAATTCATATTTTGTTTAAAGTCCCAGCTAGAGATTATCTGCATTTCAGGAACCTCAATAACTTCACAAATTCTGTCCAAGGAGTTTAATTTGCTTCTGAAAAGAGGTGCTTTAATGATTATAAATATACAATTGACAGTAATAGAACCTCAGCATGTAATCCAGCACCTGCTGGGCCAGAAAGCAAGTCTAAAATGAGCAGCTCTTTGCTGTTTGTATGGAAATGTTCAGATCATTCCAGGTGACCCTGTGCAAAGATAAAAGGACCAACGGAGTTTTTGTACGCACTATTTTCTGATTGCAAGAAAAAACCCAAAATATCCAGATGTGAGAAAATTAACCAGCAAAATTATCAAATAATCATGATTTGGGGGATGTTGTTGCTGTTTTTTAAGATTTCCTTTAATAACAAATATTGATATTGTAGGATGGTGCAATATATCATTTTATATCTCAGGATATTTCAGGGTGTAGACGCCCTGAAATATCCTGAGATTATTCAGTTCATTTTTCTGAAAACTACGATATATAAGCTACATATAAGCTATATATAAGCTACTTAATTAAATACAGGAAGTTATCTTCTAGCAAGCCCCTTCCACATTCTGAACGTGAAAGAGTACACTAGAATATTGATAGCCCATGCAATATTTTAATGTTGGAAAACATATCAGTTTTCGGTAATGAGAGGGAGTCATCAAGAAAAAGAAAAAATAGAAGAATGAATACGTGAACTAATTTTGATTCTCTTTTGTACTGTCACATGGTGAGCAAATAAGAGCCTCACGTACGTGAAAGCAGCATTTGCTCTCTCTTGCAGGGAGATCACTTACCCCCGAGCTGGGATGGGCTCTTTGCTGTGACCTTTGTGAAGCCGCCCCCGCTGCCCCGCAGTTAACACGTTCTGAAGACCCTCCTTTGTCTCTGTGCCTCTGGTCACATACTAGCAGCGGCCTCTGCTACACTGGAATTAATTAAACAAACTGCTCCAAGCTTTAATCTTTTATACAGCAGCCAGTGCAACAGAAACTATCTCAGGAGTCACATATTTGTACACATCCACGATGAGATACGTGTATGAATGTGATCTACAAGCCAATTGATATTTTCACCCTGTTCCATGATAGCTGCTTCCTAAACCAATCAACCATGAGTAAAAAAATAATAGCAAGCACAGATTTGTTGTCTTATATTGAATTTCAATGATCCTGATAAAATCCACAACCACACAGAAAACAAGTCTCTCAGTACACAGAAAATTTCAAAATCACCAGCACAGAACTACCAGACAAACATCTAGACTTCACCAGATCAGGGTTAAAATGCCACAAAGTGGTGTTCCCCCACCCCACAACCCAGGCAGGGAATGTGAGATGGTATCAGATGAAACCTAGCATTTTTATATGGGTTTCCACGACATCTGAAACCCCTCAGGTGAGCACATAATTGACATCCTCTGGGCCCTTCAGTTTGCTCTTCCTCCATGGCACCAGCTCTTTGGGACTCTACAAACAGCAAAAACTCACAGCAGCACCTGATGCAAGGTGGCAGCTGCAACAGATAACATCTCGTTATTGGTTTATACACTCCAGCCTTCCAGCAAACATCTCCAGTTCTCAGATCAGGCCAAACCCTTCCTTCCTAAAGTAAGAGGTTAGTGTCCAGGTCAGCACTGAAGAGCAGCTCTGGTACCCTGGGGTATGAGATTTTACATGAGTTGGGGAGTGAGTGTGAAAAGCGTTGTTAGTGAGTCTCCTCTCGGCTACCTCAAGGAAGGTGCTTATTATCACCAGAAAAATTAGAATATTTAAGCCCACTATTTAAAATGCAACGACTTCAAAAAGATAAGCTACAACTGAAGTTTTCAGCAGCGGCTTTCAGAACCCCACCCTCAGCAAAGCAGAAAGAAAAGAAATGGGAGCTCAGCACTTCTCACAAAATAGGGCTGTGTAAAACCCCCAGGCCAAAAATACTCTTCAGAGATCCTCAGAGAACATAAAAGATCAAAACTTCAACCTCAGCCCTGTGTATCTGAATTGCTAATAGATGCTTAGTACTGACTCCATCTGCAGCATCACACAATGAGGATTAGAGGTAATCATGTTTTTAAGGAAAGGGAGTGTTTCACGTTGCCAGAAGCATCTTCAAGACTCAGATTCAGAATTATGATGTTGCATTTTCTGTCTTGCCCTGAACAAGGTTTTCAATGATCAGTTTATGAACAGCTGCACCAATACTGCACTCCTCTTATGTGCTAAAGAACACTGGGACATTGCAAAACTACAAAGGCTTGTCCTGTCCATTTAACCAGCATGTCACATGGAGACAAAGCATAATGCAGCTCTGTGAAAAGTCCACCCACAAACTTCATTTCACACTATAAGAATGAGGCACTTGAGTTCTCTGTCTTCTTTCTCTCACAGGAGTTCACATGACAGCAACTTAAATATTTTGGAGACTTAAGAATACAGCCTTTCAAAAAGTTACCTGCTTAAAAAAAGTAGTCATAAAAGGTATTTTGGTATTTCTTTCTTGTTCAAAACCTTTGTATTCAGTTTGTTTTAAAATGTAGATCAGTACTGAACAATAAAATGGAGTAGTTGTCATTGAAGAGAAAAGCTGTATTATCTTATTAAAACTTAACTCTATAGAATTAGAATCCACAGCACTTTGAAGGGAATTAAAATGCTATCACTAGAAATATATTTCTTTTCATTAATGAAACATAGTGTCTTAAATTGCAAGCTAAAGTTTAAAAAACACTGCAGTATTTGTTATCAAATAGGAGACCTTTATTTTATCAATTAAACCCATAACAAAACCCCCATTATACTGACCCAGCAGTACCAAAAAGGACAACCCCCCTTTCTGCATGCACACTCATGCACACATACAAACACACACTCCTTTTACCCAAACCTGGCAGAAAAATCACACAGCTCCAAAGGGAGAGGCCAAAGCAACAAACCCAAATATCAACTGTTAGAAAAAGATATCCCTCAGCAAAGCTGTATTTGGAAGACAGTGTCATGTTGTTAACATTCTGTGTTCATGGAACTACACAATCACGTAGTAAAAAGAAATTAAAAGTGAAGATTTAAAACTATTATTTTAGGACTCTATTTTCCCTAAGCAGAGATGTAGGAAATAGTGAGGACTGTAGTAAAGAGATCAAATATTCCTGGAAGAAAATCTTTATATAAACAAATGAATCGTTCCTATTTGGTTTTATACAGATTTTATAAGCCCCAAAATAACCCTTTTAAGCATTTAATTTCATAACTAATTAATTTTCTGCAGTGGGGAACTACAACAAACTTGGAAACATTTTCTTAAATGAAGAGACAGCTGTTGGCTCAGATTTCCCAACACTGCTCATCCTCAGCCTCAGGATTCACTGACAAACTTCGCCACTGATGTCCCCATGCAGCAGTCTCAGCGAGGCCAACCACCTGCATTTACCTTGAAAAAATGGAAAATATCCTTCTGCAAGGCAAAGGGGGGCCAGCGGCTTTATGGTAATACCAGCAATTAGTCCAGTCCTATAACACACACTTGCCATAAACTCAAGGTGCTGGCAGGGTGGATTCAAGGACACAGATTAGGAACTTTTGTCTAAATGCACTTCTTCTGGTTGTTACCCCAACAACAGTTACACCCAGAAATGTCTTTAGCTATGCAAAATTAGCACAAAATGTAGCATTTCCAGTAACAGTATGAAGAATACTGACATCAGTTGTGGTCCTGCTAAGTCAACTGTACAGATCCAAGGGCCCTGCTTTGGTCACTTAGTTTAAGCACAGGCACTGCTCCTTTGATTGTACAAGGATATTTGCCAGATGAAAAACTGCAGGAGTCAACGGACATGCATGTTGATCTGGTACATCTTGGTTTTTGGTAGTGGGGGCCTGCAGGGGTAGCTTCTGTGAGAAGCTGCTGGAAGGTCTCACCATGTCCGACAGAGCCAATCCATGATGGCTCTGCAGACAGATACACTGCTGGCCCAATTAGAGAGGTTGGTAATGGACCTGTGAGGACATATTTAAGAAAATCAAAACAGCACACATGCAGTTCCTTCCCCAGGGGTGGGGAGGCACTGTGGCCACCACCGCGGCCACCGCCTGCCAGCACGGCCCATGGCAATACGCCACATGGCAGCCACTGCCATCTCGGCACGGCCTGCAGCGAGCCTTGCCTGCCTGGCCAGCCCCAGCCGTGCCAGGGCAGCAGGGCAGGGCTGGCAGTGGCCTCTCCTTCCCGGCCCTGCCTGACGAGATGCGATGAACAGCCCCAGCCCCACTGCCCGCTCAGTGCTGCGGGGCCGCACGGCTGACAGCGGAATCACAGCCAGCGACTGTCCGCCATGAAACCTAGACAAGGTCAGCTTCTCAGCACTGTGGGATCCTGCAAGAATGTTTGAATTGGTCAATTTGTTGGCAATGGTACCTATAAGCAACAGTTTTTCTTCTAATCAGAGAAGTGGAGGAAGTGAGGACACAAGAGAGAAAACAACATAGAGGCACCAAAGTCAGTGGAAAAGAAACAAGAGGAGGAGGTGCTCCAAGCATTGCAGCTGTACCTGTTTTGCCCTTAGAATGCTTTTCTCCCAGTCCTTAACTCATAAGCCCTTCATTAATTTTTTTTCCCCTCTCCTCTGCTCAACTGTAGCAGGAGAGGCTAAGTGAACAATTTTCATGGGTGTCTGGCATTTGGTCAGTATCAAACCACAGCAGTATGCCAGTCCTCATAGTCAGGAGAAAGAACCACTTAAATGTCAGGACTAAATGAGGTCTTTAAGACCCATCTCTATGATATGCAGGTGAGCGCAATGAAGTTACGGTAACAAACCTTGCACAGATGCAGCTGGAGCAGGGTATGGCCATTGGAGCCAGCTGAAAGCTGCAGACAGCCAGATGGGAGATCCTCCAGGCAGGGTAATCCCACCCTCAAGGAAAAAAAAAATAAAAAAAACAGAAAACTTTGGCATTACCAGGTGCAGCTTTAAGCAGGTGCCAGCCTTCCTCAGCTGAAGTAATTGAACAGAACTTCAGGAATGAAAAACAGCTTACCCAGGTACTTCTGAAAAATTAAGCTAGAAGACTGATGGCAACAGGATAAATCACAGTTCTGCTGCCTTCTTAGGATATCTTTTGGAAAACAAACCAGTGTAAAAAATCAACAAACTGATCACCACTGAGCTATTTTCCTCATGACTACATGACCTACACAATTCAAGGAGGGATAGTGTTTCTCTGCAACCAGACTGTTGAGAAACTACCCTGCAAATAAGAACACTCTCTCTTCATTGCAACTGGTCTTGACATTGACTTTATCATGTTAATTAGCCAAATTCAATCCCAGTGTTTGCTTGAAAGCAGCAAAAACATATGAACATCAACTATCAGGTAAGTCCATGAAGCAAAAATGCTTTGATTGTCAGTGGTACTCCCTGTATCAGCTACCTTCTTGTTTTGGAAAAAAAAAAAAAAAAGGAACCTCTAGGGAAAGAAAAAACACCACTGAATCATTTGACAGAACATATTTCTCAAATACAGCAAGCTCTAGTAAAATCACAGCCAAAGAAAACTGGCAGAGGATTTGGCTGTAGCAAAGACACTTGTCTAAGTATGAAGTTTCCCATACTGTGAGTTCTGAGATACTGGGCATCACCTATTGTACCCCTATTTATGAAGGGTTTTGAAGCAGGGGAGCAGAAGAAATGAGAGCAGCATATAAATGGGAGCCAACATATTTACAAGGACTATATGCTGCATATTAGTGTCTGCAGAAGATGTATGGAAGCAGACTGAATGGGTACACAGGAACATCTGCCAAGCCAAGCACAGAAATAACAGAAAAATATAAAAATCCAATTTTGAATTCTGTGTGTTTTTTATAAGCACCTTGGTGATAGAGGCCCCAAAGACAGGAAGATCTTGTGTCACTTTGTAAACATGATTTTGATGCCTTTGGAAGACACTGGACTGGTCCAAAAAGCTTGGGGAGGGCTTTCACCTACCTTATTTTACCTCTATCTTTCTCACATACATAGTCAGTCTCATACTGCTTTACAGCCAGTTGCTTATGTGCCATGTTTGAGTAGCTATGTAATAGAACAGGACTGTTCCAAACAGAGAAGGAACACGCATGAAGATACAAAAGGGGATTGCAGGGAATGGGCATGAAATACTCTGTGCAGGCTTGCCTCATCTCCTGGGCTGCACTTTCCCTCAGAAGCTGGAGACCTGCTTTTTCCTCCTACAGCTCAGGGTGCTGAACTTCCAGCAGCAATATGGTGTTTTCCAGAACACCACTGCTGCCCCACCTCCTTTCCTGAGGCAAGATATGCCTTTGCTACTGACTAATTGATTCCTAAGAGCATGAGAGCTGAACAATATATACATTTACACAAACTATGCTATAAAGTGTGTGAAAGCAAAGCTTTGGTTCAAAGGCAGCAGCCTCTGAAGGAACCAGATGGGCCCACGAAGAGGTGGAAATTACCAGCTCACAGAATTCAGCATCATGGTGTGCATCTCTGACTAAGTTCACAAAAAACTATCTCAAGATAACAAGGGTTTATGAATGTAAAACCATCAACAGCACAGCAATAGGCAAGAAATTTGATTGTAACCTGCAAATCAAACATCAAAGGTCTTACAAGGCCACTGATGGCAGGTGGACACAACATGAATGTGATATTGTATGCCTAATATAAACAGATCTCTTAATCTCTTCTTTCACATGCATAAGTAACTCACACTGCATGTAAATGTCATATATCTAGTAAACAATTCATTTAAAATCATTTATGAGCAGCTTAAAATGTATTTTAATTGTATTTTTCTAAAGGTCAGATAATGCAAAGAAGAACAGATAAAAAGGATCCAAAAGCTTACCCAGGTGATAATTTGAGTATCCTATTGATAGCTTACATAACATAATGGTATTTATAAACACACAAAAAAAAAGCAGTATGTAAGTGAGAAAGAATAAGTAATGTGACAGAATCAAGATTAAAACTCAGGAAATTCCCATTAAGGCAGTTCATCCCAAGTTTACCATCGTATAAAACAGCATAAGAGAGTTTACTCTTGGGTATACAGTATACAACTATATCAAACAATTATAGCATAAAAGTATAATATTCTATTTCCAGTACAGATGTGTCAAGCCATTGGCTTTGGCTCCAGATCTGATTTTCACTCCCACCAGACTCTGGGAAAGGCCACATCCTATGTTTTGAACATGTCATTTCAGGACATAACATGAGAACTAGTTATGAAATTCACTTTCCAAAACCTGCAGTACTCAGCATAAGAGGAATTCTGAATTTACAACACTACCTCTATTGTATAGCTTGTCAGGCAAGCTTGACTTCAAAAGTTGAAGGTCAGGCCAGGACAAGCTGGTCCTTGTGATGTACCTGTGACAGTGTCTGGTGTCACATGTAGCCTTATGCCTTAGAGAGGTCACACTTTCAAAAACTGCTTGCATTTTCCCTCCATCCCTAGAGAGCACATTAAATGCACACACACCATGGCAAATTCAGCTTAGCAATAGAAGCTAACAAAACATGAAAAGTTATTACTGGTAAGCCCCTAACAGGAAAAATACCATCTTCCCCCCAGCCTTCTTAATGCCATGCTGGTGTACACACATGGACATATATCTAAGATAGTTTAGAACAGTTTCAAAGGAAATGTTTGCCTCTACTTTTTATTTGTTTTATTTGTTGTTGTTTATTTGTGTTTGTGACCTACATTACAGGACTGGTAATTTGAACAATCCAAGAGGTTCTCTCTTTGGGGAGGGAAGAGCAAGACATACTAAATGCAGTGTACATTTACTATCTGCATAGGGGCTTCTCACACCTTGTCAGATCTTCCTTCTCATTTGACATGTCTCTATGATCACAGGTTGTTGGAGTAGGTAAGAGCCACAGCAAACAACTCCTGTAATTATTGACATGTTTATGCATCCCAAGAAACTACTATTCCCCCAGATTTCCAAGAACATTCCTGAAAAGCTTAGTCTGAAAAACAGATAAAATATTTTAAACAAAAAGAAAAATGTTTGTTGCCTCCTTGCAGCCTGGGCAGGCTCTAAACACTTGGAGATTTTGTATTCCTGCCCAACAGCCTCCCTCAAGGGCAAATGGCTTTGACATGTATCTGACAGTTCTACCTTCTGCTCTGACACCTCAGCCTTGTGCAAGTGCAGGGTCAATGTCTCCTGGCAAATAGCTGTGCTTGGGCCTGCTGATGGAAAGTTGTTCCCTGGCTGGTGCTTGGTCCCTGGCAGCCTGAGGAATGACTCCATGATGCCATGTCCTGGTCCAAATGTCTTCAGAATTGGTGCAGATATGTGGCACAGCAAAACAACATTGTGCTTGTCCCATCTCACAAACTGTGAGTAACTGAACTATTCAAGTTACTCCTTCTAGCCTTCAGAGCAATCCATCAAATCAGAAAACTTATGGATGGAAAGGTTTTTGTCCAGGGAAGAGAACTGGAAAGAAACATTGGAGCCAGAAAGGTATTTTCCCCCAGGCCAAGCTTACTTTTCTCCTTTTTATTGCTAAATACTACCACTGCAGTGACCTAGCACGTTTCTGTGGCTCTAGTTTAGTGGCTTTTGATCTTTTACACTAATGGTCTCTATTTTATAAGATGGTGATAGAAAGTTTCATCCCTTTGGAAAAGAAGGAAGAAGCTAGATGGACATTTTGTGGACCAGTCAGAACTATGAGCACTTGGCAGATTTTGTGGCCTAAGATGACACATAATTATACAATTTTTAATTAATTTTAAAAATGTTACACTCAAGTAGAAAACATACTTTCAAAGAACAGTCTCAGATACTACAGGGAGAGAAAGACAAGTATACAAGCAAGGAGAAAGATATAGAACCTGAAAAGCCACTTGAGTAAATTTACTCACAGGATCAGTCACACAAACCAGTTCCTGAACTGCCTATTTGTGGATCACATGCATACTACTTGGGAAACACAGATAGCAGCTAAAATATTCTTCCCCAAAACTGGTCAAGATCGTCGTCTGCTGGATGAGGTTTAAGCTTGTGCTGAGCGCTTAAAAATTACAGTGATTATTTTCAACAAAAGAATTACATGAAGAACAAAAATTAAAGGCAGAAAGAAGCTCCTAGATACCTGTAATTCCAGATGTAAAATAATTGTCTTTTAGAAAGGATACACGTTACAAAACCAGCTTTATTTGCTTTGCTATTTCACAGTTTTATATTTCTTATTTTTTTCACTCACCTTGTGAAGAAAGAAAAAGTAAATGAAAACAAAAAGCTGATCGTGAAATACATTATGAAATATGAAGAATCATGGGACCAACTGACCACTCCAGTGATTAGGAAAACTGTAAACTATTTAAAGAGAGCAGTTTCCACTGCTCTTCATTAGAGTCTGATTACCTCAGCCATTAACATTTGGCTCTTATTATGATGATTGTGAAATACTGTTCACACTAATGGACAAAAGAAAGTTGACATGGCTATCTTGATTAACTCATCAATAATAATTTGGAATAATTTTTCTTCATTCACTGGATGAATCATTCACATGTGCTTTAATAATGCACATTGTTGTATAGTAAATTAGCCTGAAGATTACCCACCTCTGGGAGCTATACTGTACTTCAAAGCATTGCTCAAAAGATATTTCAAATTTGATTTTACTTTAAAAAAATTAAAAAAAAAAAAAGAAAGGAAAGATCAGAAACAATTACTTCTTTTTAACAGTTCAGTACATCAAGACATACAGTCCTTGAGTTATGTAACTGTGCTCAGTCTTTAAGCCACCAGATACTCAATATGTAAAAAACACACTCCCCACCTATTTGCATTCTTCTTCAGAGACTAAAGCAAAACTCTTGTTCTTCATAAGACAAATATAAATATTGAATAATGAACTGACTAAAATGAAGTAATCCTTACCTAAACAGATAAGAATATAACCAAAGTCCACCCGTCTCTTTGCGGATCCAGCTTTGCAAACCTCCACTCACATGAGGTTTCATAGGCAATGTGACTGTGAACTCAAACCCTGCTCCTGGAAGTCAGTCCTATCTCCATGCAAAAAGCCCTGAGAAGTCAGCCTTTTCCTGAGGATTATCTGTGCAGAACAGGAGGTGAGGCACTTCTGGCTCTAAGCCACGCCATGGCCCCCATAGCAGGTGATGCTATGCCACCTCAGCTCTTTGCAGCAGCAATTTTCACATGCCTCAAACAGGTAACTCTGTGAAAATGCAGTGACACACACCTCCTTGCAAAAGCCAACATCAATAGTCCAGATGATTCTCAACATTCTCAATTCTCAGTTCCCTTCTCACTGCATCTTATTCCATTTCTTCTCCCAGAATCAACACTTCATTTCTGAAGGCACATCAAGCAGTTGTGTTACCTCTTAGCTCTTTGCTACCTGTTGTAATTGGACCTCCAGAGCTCTGAGGAAAGGCAACTTGCTTCTTTCACCTTCTGGGCTGCACGCCCCACCTGCCAGCAGCAACCACCCTGAGTCAGGTATTAATAATCCTGTGCCCTTGCCACAGCCAGTGGCAGAGGGTCAGGAAGAAGCTAAGACAGTAGATGTATATATAGCAGCTTCCTAAGCCAGGCAGGGCACCTTTGCATTTACTAAACATATTTTCTTCCATTGATTTTTCTAATTGCTTCTAGAACATGTAAGCCTGTAACAATCTACAGCATCCCATGGTGGTGACTTCCAGAGTTTAACTGCACACTGTGAGAAAAAGTTACTTCTTTTGCTTGTTTTCAGTCCACATCCTGAGGGTGTTTTTTAATGGCTCCTGGGAGTTGTATAAGGGACAAGGAACAGTAATTCCCAATTCAATTTTTTCATGGATCTTACAGCTTTCTGTAATCCCTTCCTCAATTCCCTCTCTTCTGTGCAGAGAAGTGCTAGCCATTCAACTGAACTCACGGTTAACTGCAATGATCAAATTGTTTTTCTATCTTGTTTCCTGCTCCTTTCCTAATTTTATGTGGGTTTTGCCTGCTACTGAGCACTGATTAAATGTGTTCAAGAGCTGTGACAATGCCATCATGACAGTAAGCAGTTCAGAACCCATTACTGTGCATGCAGCATCAGGTGTTTTCCCCATGTACGTTAATTTAATTTAATCTGTACTGAATGTCATCCACCTTTTTAATTTCCTAGACATTCTATAGGATGAAACTGTTCTATGTATCTTTTAAAACCTTAATTCTTTCAATATCTTTAGTTAACTGCTCTAATAATGTCACATCAGTGAATACTCTCACTACACCACCACTCACCTTACAAGTGATTATGAAGATGTAGAACAGCCAAGGACTAGCACTCATTTCCAAAGGACTCTCCTGTGAGGTCTCTTCATTGAGCAACCTAATAATTTATTCTTACTCCTTGTTTTCTACCTTTAATTAACTCCTTTATCCACATAAAGTACTTCCATCTTTTACAGTTCAGCTTCTTTAGGAAGCTTTGGGGAGGGACTACACTAAAAGTCTAAAACTGGGGAAGAGAAGAAAGGAGCCATAACAAACCACTTTCATTTCTTTATCTCCCATTTTCTTTCTTTCAGACATGCATCTTGGTTATAATCTGCCACAAAACCAATCTTTTTGAAGACTGTTATATTTTCTCCTTTTGTAAATGGTCATTCTTAAATAGCAAGGTTCCCAGGGCCTGTTATACAAGATACATATTGGCAACAAAATCACCTAACATAATTTCATTAATTCACCAGTTGCAAAACTGTTTCACAGGATGGAAGTTGCTACTGGGAATGGAGAAGGAGAATAACATTTGTTTGACAGTAAAGATTAATTGGAAAATGAACTGCATAATGGATGCTTGCGGAGGAATAACTAACATAATGGAATATTTGGGGTATTTTCCTCTTTATGTACAGTAAATAATCTATATAAATCCCCCGCTCATAGAGATGAGCATAAATCCTACATAAATATTCAAATACTTTTTATAGTTACAATGGGAAACACATCTTCCTGCTGTTTCCAGCTGAAATAGCGCTTATGTGCTCTTTTCTCTGCGAGCTTTCTGTGGCAGCTATTTCAGCAGGCCGAATGTGCTGCGGAGCCAGGAGGGCAGCTGTTCATCTGGTGCACATTCCCAGCACAACGGCTCCAGCAGGAACATTCACACCTCCAGCCAACGCCATTGGCATCGAGGCTGCCAGCAGGATCTGGGAGATTTCCGCTCTTTCATACACCTATCGTATGACAACGCTTGGATCGTGTAGGTTTGTCATTTCAGGAGGCACAATTCAACGTCTCTGGAGTGTGTTCTCAAAGCTCAAAAAGAATATAAACAAAGGAAATGACATGTGGTTTTACGATCATGGCTATAAAACATTTTATCAGCTGAGGGACAGTATTTCAAGCTGCAATATATATTCATATAAATAATTCTTAGTTAGCTGGGTAATTCTCTCAATTTTATTAGATTTTATTTATTCTAGATGCTTAACTATTGCAGGCCAGTCCACTTTGGGTTGGGATCTTGCCTAAAAGCTGGACATTGAGCCTAGAGAGACAAAAATACTTTTTTTGCTACCATCAACCTCTAAGATTTGCAGAATGAGAAATAATTTCATTCTCTCTTTTTTCCTGAAGTCTGAGGAGACAGGTGCATTGAAAAGTCATTACAGAGGGAAGGGGAGAAAAAAATAGTGAAATTAAGACTTAGATGTGTAATTAGGGGTTCTGATTTTTAAAAAAACCAAACAACAACAAAAAAAAAAAAAAAAAAAAAAAAAAAAAAAAAAACAAAAAAAAAAAAAAAAAAAAAAAAAACAAAAAAAAAAAAAAAAAAAACCACCAAAATCACAAACCAAAGGCACTGAAATTCTTACACTTAATTAAAATTTCCCATCAAAATCTGTATCCTTTACACAAGAAAAATACAATTTTGAACAAAATTCTCTTTTCCCTTTGGATATCATTTTGACTGAAAAACTTTCATGAGTTTTACTGAGTCAGAAAGCAGACACCAGTCACGGTGTGTGTTTCCCTTTTCATCATTATAGGAAGAAATATTTATTGGACTGCATGAGGACTATTTCTATGTGATAGAATTATTTCTATTTCTACATTTCTACTTTAATATTCTAGTATTTTATTATATAGAAATAGTCCTCATGCAGTTCAAAGTCTTCTAGGGACTCAGCTAAATACACTTCCTTTTCTTCACAAATAAGCACATTTGCAAATCTTCTCTGGGACATATTTTTTGTACATACATTTATGTTGCATTGTTTTCTTGTTCCCAGAAAGTAACTGCCCATAATTAACAAGCCTAGTACTTTTTTATCCATATCATACTTCTATTAAAAATTCCAATATCATATAGTTAACAATGCTTAGTGAATCAATTGTTTTCTTTCATTATTTTATTTGAGAAACCAAAAGTTGTACTTGCCATCATCATGAAAGTCAAAATTGCTTGAACAGGGAGAACACGTAAGTATAAACTTTGTGAACAGTGAGACTGTAAGAATGAATAAAGACAACCAACATTATTTGCCTGCTCCAACCCACAGAAATGGTCTATTACATAGAGTAGAAGCTATTTATATACTGATGCACATGATACACATTAATGAGCTCTCTTGGGGGTTTATGATCATAAAAGATATTGCTAGAAACAATGAAAATAACTGGGGGGAAAATTATCCTTGAAGTAAAATATGAATAAATGATTTCTTTTTTTCAGTATATTGATTGAGATGTTCCCATTTGTGACAAATTCAGTGCTATTTACAACGTATAATTTGGTTGACAGTAAGAGGTGAGAGGATTAAGTACCCTCAGCTCTCCCATAATGTGGCTGCACTGTTGAACCACTGCCACAAAAAGTCAGCTCATGAAGTCTATCTGGACAAAACCAGTTAAACTCTCTTTCCAAAAAGATCTTATTTTCAAAAAGCACACCACTATAGGAAGGATAGGATATAATTTCGATGCTACTATTTGGCTCTCAATATCTAAAAAACCCTCACCAGGATGACAAACACACATGACAATATTCTTCTATATATTATAGATGCATATGTGTGTGTGTGTAAAATAATTTATTTTGATCATGTTTAAAAATTGAGGGGACTAGGATCCATGGCTTTTCTTTCATTTTGAAGCATGACACTCCTTTACTATTCCAGTATCCTTCAGATACAGATCACATGTGACCAGATCAGTTCAGATTTCATCTGAGTGAAGTCTTGGGCTCTGCATTATAGGAAATATCCAAACACCAAAAATAGCTGCTTGAACCAGAATTAATCACAGCACCAAACCCCACTCCCCAAATGGCTTCAGTGACAGGAGGTTTGAGGAAAAGCATCTAATAGATGGATCAGAGTGCATACTTGATTTGTGTAAAAAGAGGATGCCATGTCACCTGCAGCTATATGTTAATATATCACATTTAGAGGGCTGTGCTATTATCAACAGAGTAGAGCTCACTGTACAATACCAGGCATATTAACAGCATTAATCAATTAACAAAAACATCAAAAACAAAACCAAGAACTTTTGAAATTGCTCAGTATGTACAGGTTCTCTGACATAAGCCAGAGTATACTTAATTTTGTGTATTTAATGTAATAATAACATTTCTATTATTCTTTCTATTTTTAAGTTAGTATTTGCTGCCTCTACTCAGCTTGCTTTGTTGATCTCTTTTTCCCTGGTACTTTTTTTCTATGTTTTTAAGTGGTTTTCTTTTAAATCAGGCCTTTAAAATATTCCACAGTATCATCTTCAATCAGAAACATAACGTCATTTTTCAAATAAAACCTTGGCAAATTAGATACTCTTTATGGACAACACATCAACTTAATTGGCATGGTTTTAAAATTAACCTACCTTTCACTGAAAAATGTAAAACCTCTGCTTGCATACAAAGTCCAGCTGATTGTGCAGCTTGGTTAAAAGACAATAATCATTACAATAGTGTGAAGGCATATTCACATTGTTTTGTGATGAAATAAGTAGAATTTGAGTAAACAAAAATAATCATAAAAGGAAAATGTTAATGTTATAAAGTATCCAAGACAACAATATTACTCAGTCATTGTTTTTGTGTCAGCTCCTGAGGCTGCAGGGACCGTCTGGTCCCGGCGTGGAGGCACCACTCCTGGCCCTGGGGAGTCCCCGCTCCCCCACCAAGCACAGAACTGGGTGCAGTAGAAGTGGATGCACCCCGTGCTGACAGGCTGATGGAGACCCCAAGAGCCAGGATGACTTCTGGCTACACCTCCTGGAGGATCCTGCCTTGGGAAAGAAAGAGAAGATGCCTGCTGCTCCAAAGAGGGAAGGTCCCTTGCATCCCCAGTGTCCCTGGCTCCTGCCTTTTGCTGACTGCTCCTCTGTGCTGGCCCTGGGATGGCAAGGGAGGGGAAGCACCAGAAGGGTGAGAGGTCCTGTGATAGCTGCCCCATGCCACCATCTCTGTGACTTCCTTATGCTTCATGAAAACAAACTGCAGGCAACCTTGTCGACTTTATATGAAGGTTCCACATGAGCTCCAAAAGAGCAAGTCTTTTCTACAGCACTGTTCTGAGAAGTGTCTATGAAGTTTTGTTACTCTCTAAGCCTATTTATTGATTTTTATTAATTTGTGTCCTACAATAAACAATAGTTGCAAAAGACTAAAACTACTGGGGTATAGCACAAGTCAATTATTAACTGGCGAAACATGAATACTATGAGTGACAAGTGTATTATAGACACGTTATTCTGATAATGCAAAATACAAAGAAGGCCTAAGACTAGAACTGCCAAAGAAGGCTCCTTCTGCATGTGACTCAGGCAACTCCTGCAAGAACAGTCTTACTGATTGTCAAGACCTGACTCTCAAGACTTCCTCCTGCTTGACTTTTGGTCCAACGCCCCTGTTTTGGGCTGAACAGTTATGTGGGTTTGCAAAAGCCAAAGGGTTCCCGTTAGCATATGCACAATCCCCATCTGCGGAGGTGGGAGTGCTTCACAGACACAAACTCTAAGAGGGCTCTGCATATGCAGCCAGGTGGGTGAGCCCTTTCATAGCAACAGCCAATAGTATTATCAGGTCTTGTATTGATATTAAAAGCCGTGTGGATTTTGGTGTTTAACCACAAGATGCTGCTCCTTCTTAGAGACAAGTGGAAAAGTCCACTTTCATTTTTTTTATTCTGCTAGGTAGCAAATTTAGCCTTGCTGAGAAATATTACACACTTCTCAGAAGTATGAGCAAATAAACACTCAACTTGTTTAAAAAATCTTAATGATTTTTAAAATTGCTTTTTCCATTTTTCCCCCTTCATTTGATTCACTCTTTCAGCAGAATTGAAGAGCTGCTGGTGCAGCTTAGAGCAGCAGTTGTTGGCACATTACCTACCACCCATGCCCGCATACTTGGTGTGGACACGGGACCGTGGACAGACTTACACATGCGACTGCTGGCCCGTCTGATCCCTCCTCCCTCCCCCGAAATGTCCTAGCTTAGGCCTTGGGACAATAAAGGGCAGGCAGGCTGCTTTTTCACTCTTTGAAACACCCCCGGAGAATCATTCCCAGGCAGAGGAATGCTCACTATGGCCGTACCCAGTAGAGCTAGAATAGCAGGTCTGCATGACAAAACTCTTCTCAAAGCTATCCCATTCACCACTGCTATTTGCTTGCCTTGGATTTCTTGCCTCTCACTTCCTACATATGGAGAAGGGGTGGAGCAGAGCCCTTGCGAATCATATAGTGATTTGGCCAAACACACCAAAAGAAGGCCTTTTCTTTGCACAAAAATTGAGAATGTTTTTAGTTAAACATATAACCACCTAAGCTACTGACTGCATCTTCTTCAGGTTTCAGTAAGTCTAGCTGCACAGCCCTTCAAGCCTTTTCCACCCACAGCTACCCACCCTTTCTTAGGCATATAATAAAACAAACAGTAAACATGCAAACCCAGAATCCTTTCACCATGTCACTCAGAGCTCCCCCATCACATTCACAAGTCTGCCTGTCAGAATACAGCTGCTGCGTTTACCTGAATGTTCAGAGTTTGTCATTTCATAACTGGAGGCTGTAAATTACAAATAATGCAAGTACTAAAATCATAGCCCAGTGCCAGCTGCCTTGTGGGAGGGACTATAAACTCTGCAGCCAGAGTAAACAGCAGGATACTTTGAGTGACCACTGCTTCATCCTCCCACACGCATCTTATTCATCTTGTCTCCTTTTGATGACATTAAAAGCTGCTGCAGCATAAAAAGAAATATTAATCTGTAAGAGAAATATGAAGAGCAATTTAATACTCAGGCTAGCTAACAGATCTGGAACCATGGCATAGCTGTTACTGTCATCAACTATTCTAACTGAGCATAAGTTTCAGTAAGTTATGATTGTCAAGGAATACAGAAGTGGAGAAAATACATGGAATTTATATGATTTTTCATGTGACCCAAAGAGGTACAAAATTAACCATGCTTTATTAGATGGGGAAAGAGTTGCATTTAGGCCATGTCTTGTGCAGAAGACATAAGCAAAGTTTAAAAGAGCTCTCTTGTTTTCCACAGTTTTGAATATTATCATTCTCACTTCTCAAATGGTATTGAAAATTATTATTACTTGATTTCATCAAATAGTTGGTGCAAATACAAACCAGAAGTTGAATTGTCCTCATCTTCCAGGCAACATTTTATCCTTTATGCACAAAGCAGCCAGGCAGGTGTTTCTGAATGAATAGTGAAAAGCTCTGCTTTTAAGCCTGTAACAGGGCTAGTCTGGACATATAGCAAGGGACTCCTTACAAAAACCCTCCAGCAATCTCTGCAAAAGAGCTGATTCCTCTGTTGGAGTGACACAAATTCACTGAGCCTAATATGCCTACTTCTCAGCATTCACCAGTGGGACACCCAAGGCAGGCCCACAGTTACCAGCCCAGTTAGATCCTGGTAAGGAAAAACCCCATGCAATCTTCAGAAGAAGCCGAAACAAAGGCTCAGCAGCCAGCCATTGTAGCTTTAACTAATCAGAGAGAAACCACCTGCAGGAATACCCCCTTTTCTGTTTACTCCCAGCAGAACCTTCCAAATGATGATTAATCACTGAATAAACTGAACAACTGACAATGACATGATGACAAAGGGAAGGCAGAGAGGGGCAGCAGCACTGGTGGACGTGGCTCGAGCATGGGTGGGTGGAATGGCCAAAGAAGATGGATGGCCTGAAAACGCTTGACACTTGAGTATCTCCTGTGTAGCAGGAGGACGTCTATGCTAAAGTGAGCTGCCATCTTCAAGCAAATAATGCTCTGCACAACAAGCTGACACACTTCCTTCAGCTGTCAGCAGCAATGCAGAGGGGCAGCTTCCTCAAGAATGAACTAATGAAGCTTTTAATTGGGATATGAAGCCCTGATAATAGCAGAAAAAAAGAGATACTGTAAATGACAGGATAATCCATTACAGTGGAAAGCATTGTAAATGTTTTACTGATTATACCCACCTATTATCCTACCTATGTCCCTACTAATTTGAAAAATGATGAATCATAGGGCTCAAACAGGACTCAGATGAGTCAATTAGATTAACTAGTGATATCAAAAGCTCATATTTTCTGTACTTAGGAATCAAGCATGTTTTGCCTAACAACAAACTAAAATGAGCTGTGTTTCACACTCTCAGTTGACCAAGTCATTAGCAATGTGGAAGAATACTTCTTTAAATTTTCCGTATTTTTAGATGCTCTTGCCCCCACGGAGTCCTTTCTGGCAGATGTTTATTAGCTAGAAAAACATTTTCAGGAAATGAAATATTGTCTTGCAGCATTCTGCTGATTCCACTTCTAATTTTATCAGCCCAGGGTTACTTTAGGTGTTTCCACATAACGAGAGTATCCACATAACGAGAAAACTTTGACTGCTATTAGCCAAACTCTGCACATTCAGTATTCAGACCAAAACTGAGCTCCAGTGTACAACTGGGACATCACTTTTTCTTATAGCACTTGCATTACAAGTGCTTTAAGATTAAGCCTTAGGGACAAATTCTCTATTAATCATGGTTTGGCCAGTTATTTACAGTAATGCAGAATGATTAGGTAAATCTTCACACCTGCCAGGAGATAGAGGGGCATTAAGCACTTTACTGCCTTTGAAACCATGGCAGATACATCACCTGATTTGAAAGGTGCTTTTTCCTAAACAGAGATGGTCTGGCTCAGTCATCTGCCAGGTTTGTTTTGGAAGAATCAAGTAGCAAAGTTCAAATGTCAGTAGGAGTAAAACCTTTTCCACTTACTTTGAGAGTATTTTTAATTTTAGGAATCTAGCACAGGTACAAAAGAAAATTTGGTTTGTTTCAAATCTAAAAAATGTTTTGATGGTTTGGTTTTCTGCCTTTGGGATTCTCCTCTCCCCCCCCTCCCTACTCTTCCCAATAGTGAAAAAAGAGGAGAAGGGGAATTACTGGGGTAAGTCAAATCCCAGATGCTTTTATTTTAGCTTCAGATTCATTTAGAACATTTTCCATTTTGAATTACTGTACTGAAAGCGGGAATATCTCCATGTATCTGAAAACGGCTGTGAATATTTTCTATATCTCAAAAGGCATTTTTTTGTAGGGGAAAACATTCATAAAACACTTCAGCTACACAGAATATAAATTAACTCCGATTTCATGGCAATTTGCATTTTCTCTCTGATTTAACAGAAACAGACAATTAAGATGAAAGTTATTGCAAGGATACATCTGCACTTCCAGACTTCAGCCTATGTCAGTAATTTTATAGTGTATGTCCTTGGCCCATGGTTTAGTAAAATTTAGCTTTCCATTTTCCTAGCATTTTTTATAAAAGGTCTCAAATGTAGCTTTAGAAATATCTTCACTTTGGAAAAAAATAAATAGAAATAGACATTTGAGGACTAAGACATTTAAACAAATCCAAAGTAATTTTTTAGGGGCAGAAACATCCAGGAACTTCCATCATTATAGAACTGAGATCTTGTCCAAGTGCCCAGAGAATGACTTGCTCAGAGTGTCTTTCAGCAGCAAACAATGCAGAGACTATCCCTTCTGTACACTCCTTCTCAGCACCTGAGGTGCATTTGGTGATTTTGGTGTAATAATGTGCACATCTGTGTTGCAGTTGCCAAATGGTTGAAATGTGTCCAGCTGCATCTGAAAAGCCTCTATCACCCTACCCCCTCTGCAGTAAAGGCAATTTCCAGCTTTCTTATTTAAGCTGCTTTACAAAAGTGGCCAGAGAAAAGTGCACATCTGAGCTTACAGTACAATACTTAGAGCAAGGCTTGGAGCCCAGCCCCTGCTCAAGGACTAGTTGTGTACTCTGTATAGATATCCTGATTTCAGCTCAGACAACGCAGATCCTTCTGCGGCCTAAACCCTTTTTGAAGATAGAATTTGCTTCCTAGTCTCACTCACAAACTTTCATAACTTTTATCTGCCCAGACTGCTGGTATTTCCTATGAACACTGGTACAAAAGTGTGCACAGTTACAATTTTTATACTTCTATCCTGACATATTTGTTCCATTCCTCCACCACATCAGTTTTTTGTGTCAGCTACCTGTACACTCTCCCCAGCAAAAGTGTGCACAGTTACAATTTTTATACTTCTATCCTGACATATTTGTTCCATTCCTCCACCACATCAAACAGTTTTTTGTGTCAGCTACCTGTACAGTCTCCCCAAGTTTTATCCTAACTGGTTTTATCCCTTAAAATTCACATCATTCACAATAAGTGCTCAAAATCTTCTACTCAAAACCATTCCTACACTTTCACTGGTACAGTCAATACTAATTCTCAACAAAGTTTGCCCATATCAATTGGGTGCTCATCCCAAACCTTCCAAAATCTCCAGTTACTCTGAGGACTCCTAACTCTGAACAAGAATTGAGCTTCCTATCAAAATCATCCAAGAGTCTTGAGCCCCAGTATTGTATATTCCAATTGCTTTGCACAGTTCTTTGTCCAGGGTCAACACATACATTTAAGGAGATAATTTATTCTAAAGGTGCAACCTTTTCTAGAGAAAGGAAAATTTCATTTGCAGCTCTATTTCAGTAACTATTGCCAAATTTGCTAAATATTTTTTCTCTACACCGGCATCTTTCTGTTACAGCACAGACTTTTCCACAGATTTTTGGAACACCACTCTGTGATCTCTGCTGTCCTCACTCAGAGAAGATTGTTATTCACAAACCTCAGTAGCAGTAGCTCCCTGGTGCTGTTTTTCCTCACATTCCTGCTTCTACATCTGTATTGTTTCAACTGTATCAACTCTCCCCATACTTTTTAAATGTGTATTTCCAACAAATATTTTGCTTATTTCCTTTAGATTTTGCATATGTGTTTCTTTTGATCCAGACAGGATCAGGAGAAGAAGATAAAATGCTTTGAGAAAAAGCTTCCCTCCTGTACTTATTCCTGCTTTTATTTTGCATGACTCCCTTTATCGACTCTGGAAAGATGTCCTGGTGACCCCTGAAACACACAGACAAGATAATTTTAAAAGGCTCAGCATTGACAAGGTTACAAAATATGTGAACAGGCAGGGAAGAGCAGAGAACTTGCTTTGTCATTGCTCCTTCATTTTCTTTATGATACTCCTTTTCTGAATGCTTATAAAAACATACATCCCCAGTGAGCAAGGAAGTAGTAGAAGAGAAATAGGAAAGTACAGACAGTGCATTTTGCCTTCAAAATGTTTAAAACATCTTGTGCTCTTTCTTTGCAACAGTGAAGATTGATGTCTTTTTTCAGATAATGCTTCAAGGAGCTACTTTACAAAAAATACCAGCTTCCTTTCAGCAAGTTCTCTGCATGTGGCAGGATATTGGTGAAAATCAGCAAATCTGGGATGTTAATGTTCAACCAGGTACAGTGAAGGGTGCAAAGCACTTAAAGACAGATCAGTTTGACAGATTCTGTACTCCAGCCTATTTATTCAGGCATGTACTTTAGTTGTAGTTGCCTTGTTTAATTAGCTACTGAGGTGTTCCATCTTCATCCCTAGTGCCTCATGTCTCATAGGACGCAGAAGCAATCACTGCTTGGGACTATGACGGAGCAAGGCTTGATTGTTCTACAAGATGTCCCATGGATGGGGACCAGACACCATTGATTAACCATTAACTTTGCAGTTCTTAACATCAGGGTTTTTCCCTTTCAGTGATGCTAAGATAGACACTTTGGAAAGACCTGAAATGCCGTGTAGAAGATGACAGATTGCTTTGTGTATTTTAAAAAGGGCTGATTACACAGGCTCTACCTCCAGAGCAACTTAAGAATAAGAAAAGCATAGGAAGAGATGGTGGAATTCCTATGAGAATTTTAAAAAAATGCATACTCACACACAAAAGCACAGTTGAGATGTGCACAGAGATGTCTCTACTGAGTGTATTTCTAATAAAATACATACACAGGATTAAAGCAAACCTTGCTGAGAATTCATGCATAACAAATTTCTAGCAATAAACAAAATTCTTCAGTCCATAGGTTTATGTTGCTTTTGCAGAGGGAAGAAGAGACACTTGTGGAAGAAAAGGTGGACTAGATTGAACAGCAGAGAACCGTCTGCAGAAGCCACACTGAACTAAGTTTGCTGCTTAAAATACGTATTTTAAATGTTCTGTGTTCACTGCAGAACCACTTGAAATTTTCTTTACAATTGACTCTTTCCATCCTGAAATAGCATCACAATTTAATTTTCAGATAGTTCAGAAGGATTCATAGGTGTTCTGCTATATTTTTTTTGCATTTTATGCATAATATTTGCTCTGCTATATTTTATGCATTGAAGTTATTTTAGATTATTAGTTCATCAGCAGTCTAGACCTTTATACTTACTACTTGCTCCCAACTCCAAACAACTGTATAAGTAAGAAATTTTTATTAGTGTCCACGAAAACAAATCTCGTCTAGTACTGTTATTCACAGAATGCATCAGTTTAATTGTTCAAATTAATCTGCCAGTTCTTCTGACCTCTGAGCTTCCTTTTCCTATCCCTCCAAGAAAACAGTGCAGAGGAGGGCACAGCAATCAAGGCTTGATATTGCCTCAAAGCCTTCAAATTTCTTCAGCCATTTCAAATGGTGGTTGGACTACCCAAGATCAGAGAAGAGCACAGACCTTTTGTGGTGGTCTGCACTTAGTGCTAGGCAGAGGTGCCTAGCACTCTGCTCCATGATCCCAGTGGCATGGGTTTGCAGGATAGTGGAACTGACATCTTGATTTACAACAGCCCAAGTGAGATCAAGTCACATCAGAACTGACCAAGTGGCCAAGGTGACATTTTGACCAGGCCAGGTAGTGTGTCCAGGCATCCCAGAGAGCAGAGAAATAAAATGACAGTACTGAAAAAGCACTCATCTACCTAGAGGGAGTCAGTTGAACTTTCTGACTTCATATACTCCTCCACTTCTTTAGGAAGACGGGGATATTGCTCTAGTTCCTCTCAGACAAGTCAATAATTTGCCAGACAGCAGAGATAAGAACACCACCATCTCCAGCTTCCCACCACACACCTCTGGGAGTGGGCACAGCGCCAGCCCTGTGGCTGCCCAGCTCACACCCAAAGTGCAAACCTACCAAAGGGCACCTCACCTGCTCACTTTACCCCAAAGTCCAGCAGTTTCACAAGCTTAGCAGCAGCTGTAGGAGACTCAAGAAGCTCCCGTCTGGCCAAGACACATGGCCCCTGCCATGCAAGCACTGCCCAGCACTGCCCACGTGGCACACACAGCCAAGGATCTGAGGTCACAGACTCTGTCTGAGCGAGGAGACTCCGTTCCCCACACTCGTTTCTCATGCTTCCCTAGACAACAATGGCTCACATGTACTGAATTTCAGGACACACTGAAGAATCCTGCCATTTACCAAGTCCTCATACAGGCAAGTTTTAAGGAAGTTCTTGAAAGTTTTTGCTTTTTTGCCTTTTTGCCCCCCAGTCCTTTAACTGACACAGAGTAAAAGTTGTGTGATTTACATGTGCCTGGAAAGGGTGGAAACAGCTATTTTTAACTGTATCACTTGCTTTTAATTCCATCATTCAATTAGACATATATTTTTAGCTTCAGGAAACTTTCTTTCCAAGAGGTGAAATGCCAGCAGAGTACACTAGCAGAACCATTAGCTGTCAAAATAAAAAAGGCTTCATATTCACAGAACAACAAGATCAACTACATGCAACAGAAATAAGATGGCAGTGCATTTTTACTTTTCAGCAGCTAGAGCAGAGTTTTCTGTATTAAATTTAATAGGCATTTTACATGGGATGTCAGATATTTTTGTCTCTGCAAATAGGGTTCTTTCCTTTAAAAAAAAAAAAAAAAGAAAAGAAAAGAAAAAACCATCTAAGTTTCCTGCTGCTTATATAGGGAAAACAGCACAGAAATTGCAGTCTTACACTAGCAATGACTAGGTAGTCATCATTTTTAAAAACAATGTCACAAAAGCTATTTCGACGCTGTCACTCTTAAGAATAATTAGTTTCCATCAAAGCAACAGATTATCTGTTCATGTTGTCCACTGGGTCATTACAATGGGCAACCAATACAGATAAATGGTATCTAATCTTTTCTGCTCTTCTATTGGACTGATTGATGGTTATAACTTCTCCGATATTATAAGGCAGAAAAATTATGCTGACATTTAGAAGCAAAAGCACAGGAAGATAAAACTAAGCACAAAGCACATCCAACACCGTTAAAAAAAAAAAAAAAAAAAAAAAAGAAAAGAAAAAAAGCAAAAAAGCTGAAGACAAATAGAACAGAAAAACAAATTACAATTAGGCCAAAAGAGAATATAGAGGGGAACAACTATACATTGTGGGTGGCAAGGAGCTCAATTAATTATAGAACATGAAGGGAAATCCAGGCATTTCCATTAGATGTTATTAAAAGACATATTGACTGAGCTTTCTTTACATGTTATGCCTTAGAAGAAGACAAAAGGATTTCCCTGGTATTGATTTGTTCCTGGAATTGGTCGACTTTAGGACATGAAGAATAACATAATGAGAGGTGGCTGGGTAGCAAACAAGAAAGAACAAATTGCTGCCACTGACACTCACATTTGTGAGCTTCCATATATTATTGCCTTTTTCAATTTAGCATTTTTTCACACTGCTTGTCAGAAACCATTACACCATAAAATATGCTCTAAACTTAAAACAGCAAGCCTCTCAGTTATTCATTTACTGTACAAATAATCACCATTTTCAGCAGACCTGCTCAAAAATATTAGCAATATCAACTAGCTGGCTGGATTTGCAATGTTCCTGTGAAGGGCTAAATGCCCCGAATAGCTCCCAGGTATAAGGTAAATATTCAGCTTTTTGGAGGAGCAGCCTTTTTTCCTCTAGTAATAAAGATGCCCATCCACGTTCATCTGCTGTTTTACAGCTGCTGTAGGATGACCACAAGCCCAACCCTCCAGTCAGAGTAGAAGATGAGGATGAGGTTGACTGTCGGTATGACAGCCTGTGGGCCGAGGGGCTTTTAAACATCTTTTTGCTGGTGAAGATAAACAAAAGTCTCTGCTTCACTGAGATGGCCTAATCCTGTCCATGACAGACTCCTATATAACAGAGCTGTGTGGGGACCATCCATCTGGGGGTTGGAGGAAAGAGGGTTGGCATTGCTACCCACCATGTAGGCAAATCATCAAAAGAAATGAAAAGGCAGAGTATTTCTCATGGGTATTATTGATATTGATATGAGAAAAGTGAGCCATTCCATACTAATCATTAGCACTACACTACAGCTGGCTTCTCTCCATGAGAACAAAGGCTTGGGAACATAAGTATCTGCCCTCATGTATGTGCTTAGCAATTCTCCTCAGAGTTACGATTCTTCAAGCAGTTTCATATTGTGTTAACAGTTTGACTACAAAATAATTTTCTGCTACAATGAATGTATATCCACAGCAGGCAAAAACTCCTCAATCTATAGATCCACTCAGACAACTACCTTCAAAATTATACTATGAGTTACACTTCTCATACTCTGGTATTTACCTTTGGCTTATCAGCAACTGTGCTCAGTTTCACTTCAGAAATTTTGAGCAGGGGCTGATTTTGCCATTTCTCTTAGGCTCATATGATCACTTCAGGCAAGAGATTAGTTTTCTATGCAAGCATTATTTGGAAAAATAGCTTAAAAAACATGAAGAGCAACAGTGGATAAGTGGCAAGCCCCAAGCAGGTGTGAGCCACATAGCTTCTCCACTACACAGTTGTTCAGAGATGAATGTCCAGATAAAGAACTGTCTTTGTGTTTGTTGTCTCTAATATTTCTTAAGTTTTCACTCTTAGACTCATCCACTAAGTCAATGCCTCTGGGAAGGATAAATCACAGTGCTACCCTCACTACCTTTATAATTTCTACCTAGAATAAAATGTTTTCCCATTTTGTGAAAATATAAGACTTTAAAACAGTTTCTGAATCAAATGAAAGCAAAATGCCAAAATCTTGACATATTCTTTTGAATGAAAACAAATTCAATCATGAAATTTGCAATACCTAATTTCCAAAATGGATATCTTACATTTTTTACATCACATTTGGTTTTGAATAGAATATTTTTGTTTCGAACATTACAGTTTTTAAACTGTAAAACTATTGTCTCTAATATTGATTTATAAAAGGCAAGGATTAAAATTGGAATTTCTAGTGCATTTGTCAAAGTTAAATAAATATGATACTTCAAAATGGTGATCCTTAGCTACATTTTTTTTAACCTAGGCTATCACATAACTTTGGGGTTAGGCTAACTATGATTGGGATGGATAAAACAGATTTGTGTTTAATTTCACCAATAGGAAACAATAAAGCTTATCCCACTTCTTAAGAGCAAATCCAAATCTGCTAACCTGGGAAGCTAATGGAAGAACCTCTCAAAAATATAAAAATTTTGAGGTAGCACTGGCTGAAAGGGGCTTGTGACTAAACAAGGAAACTATCTTCTTATTACTTTCTCAGTCAAATTCCCTATATACATAACCTAAGATTTTTTTTTAACCAAGTACACCTATGAACTAGATAGAACTTGTGCAAAATCTTTTTTTTTTTTTTTTTGTTATCTGTTCAAGTAAATGGAGTAATATAATTTCAAGTCAGAGTATTAACTCTTCCTCTCAATGGCTCAAATTATAATACTCAAGTTTCTTCAATATGCCCTCTATTTTTAGAAAATAATGGAATCAGAATAAAAAGATGAAACTTTCCACAAACGGAGATCCAGATACAACACTGATTAAGTCAATCAAAATCCTTCAAGATTTTTTAAACATTTCACTTTGATTTTTTTTAAAATGAATTTAAATTTCTAAATGAAAAGTCACTTGGACTAAAAATTTAACTTAAAAAAATCCAGGGAAATATTTCCATAATTTAAAGGCTTTTATTCTGTATTTTTTTAAAAAAATATTGCGCTAAAAATCATCCTTAAAACAAAAATAAACCCAAAACCAAAAACCAAACAAACCATCTTTGACTTATACTCTCATTTCTGGGCATTATCTGAAATAATGTTGACTGCCTCTACTAACCTTTAAAGCTGTAATGGTTACTGGGCAGGATGCACTCTCTCCTCAGGCTCTGTGACGTTTGCACAATTATGTACATGAAGGGAGATCAACTTGTCACTCTTCTTGAGTGATAAGTAAGTTTCAGAAGACGAGAATGCTCTGATGTTACATGTGATATGGCTGAGTGAATGAATGTAAAGTAGGAGGATAAGAAACTGTTTTATCTAGTTTTTTCTTCCCTTCTGTTGTCTGTTTATGCTGTGACATTTTCTTGTTTTAGCTCTCTTCTGCTTCTTTGGAAATTAAATGAGATCCAGTATCTCAGAGACTACTGGCACTTATGGATTAGTGAGACTAACGTAAAAGCAATTAGTGAGGGGGAAAAAAAAGAAAGTAGTTGCATGAATTTGATTTAATGTGAATTTTTTTTAACTCCTGCAATAAAAAATTGCACCAAAGGTGAGGTTTGATAAAGAAAAGCACTCCTGGCAAACTCAAGTGAAGGTGCATGCAAAGCAAGTCTCTTGAATTACAGAAATCAGAAAAATTGATGAAGGAATTGTGGAGCTGCAATGACACTGCAAGAGCAGAAGCTTCATGTATTCAGCCTCACCAGCAATCTGCCAGCTGGCACCAACATTTTCTAAACATACCCAGGATACTCAGAACAAGATGTTAAAAGCAATGCATTGTACTTGGTTTCTACCAGGGAACCACAGACACAATTGCACCTGGATGACAGAACAGTTAAGTCTCGTGTGTTGTACATGGGAAGACTATATTTTGAAATCCTTTCTGACAGCTACATTTCTTTTAAGTTGTTGACTGCCTGAATTCAGCTTTTAATGGTTTGGACAAGAATGAGTCTCTCTAAACCTCATAAAAAGGAAAAGGGTATTTGTGCTGTGATGTCCCTTTGCCACCATCTATTCATGTTTATTACACAGGTAACACAGACTGTGAAAGTTGAGATCCTACCAGAGAAAATAACTACAAATATAGGTATGTACTTTCTTATGCAAGTAATTAAAATAATGTGAAAATCTAGCTCGTGACTTGCTTTCCAAAGAGTGCTATTTAAGTCTGTGATACACTGTGGACTTTGATTAAAGAATTTTAGTCTAACTTGTACTCAGAATGCACTGCTCCATATCCTACACTGTTTTGTTGAAGTTTAAAAGGTCTTTTTGCAGTTTTATCTTAAGGGGTACAAAGAAGCAACATTTAAAAATGCACCAAAAGCACAAAACACTTCTGTTCCTTTTATACAGAATTAGATACTCAAACCAAAGTCAGCACTAAGTCATACCAAACTCTCTAAGCTGATCAAAAAACTCCTAACTGCTAAGGAAAACGCTGTGTAAGTAATTAGAGGCAAATTTTTGCTTTTCTGCATCCTATAAGAGGCTAATCAAAACAGTCCTGTTTGGGCAGCAGTTCTGATGACTGCATACCTGGGAAAGACAGAGATGCAGGGACACCAAACTTCACAAGTCTCAGTCCTGCTGTTCCCTGGCAGAGCTGATGAAAGACAACACAGAGTATTGTTGTGTGAGTATCCATGCAGTGGATTATCTAGGCAGTCTTGCCCAGAGGCTTAGAAAGCATTAGATTCCTACCATCCAGGTTTTCAGATTAGTATACAAAATACAGACAGAGGATGCATACAGACTGTCTGATTTTAAGCATCTGACTTAAATGCCGTAAATTGTACTCTGAGGGCATCTTTCTCCAGCTGCATATGCAGAGAATTTGCCTGTCTGGGCTCAAATCTAAGATGGAAGTGGTGTGTGCATGTTCTCCCCAGTACCCCTAAAGAAAGACAAGGTCCCATCTAGAACTGTTAGCTGCTTGAATAGGCAAAAGCACATCTCTTCTTCCTTGAGACTCAGCTAGGACAATGGGCCACAGGCAGCACTGCCATGCCCAAGGAGGTGAGCAGTACTTCTTCCTCCTCAAAAGGACCAGCTCTGAGTCCTTTATATAGAGACCTTTAATGGTCCAGGTTTCTCTAACCCAAGTACTTCAAAAGCACACTGTTACCCAGACAGCCCGGGGAAACATGAGGCTGGCCTCATGTGGCTCCAATTGTAAGTGCTCTGAAAGACACATGAAGTGAATGTCTGCAGCAGATGACATGGACTGAATGTACTCACATGGACTCACAGCCTGCAATGATTTTGTCACCTGTCAGAACCATGCAAAACCTGCAAAGAGTATAACTTCATCAACTCCAGTTTACAGGGGAGGTGGTTCAAGCACAGAGCCCCAAGTATCTCATGGTTTCAGCTTTCTGTAGGCCATGGCTTGGCAGAGGGCATAAAGAGCCAGCTCTGATTTTTGTGAACAAATAGCTCTCTTAACAACATCATTCCTATCTTCACCTAGCACTGAAGGAACTGCCATTTGCAAACAGTCAAACTAGACTCACCTCTGATTAATACAATGGGTAGTTTGATTTTTATATTTACTGACATATTTCAAAGCAAGCACTAAGGACACTGTAAACATAACTCTTACCATCAAACTAATTCCATAACTTGTGGTTACAGAAAAAAAATAAAGTTCCTCTTTTGAGACCAGATGCATTTTCAAGAGCTCTGCTACCTGATGTTGTGCCCATAGACTTCAGAGGTATTTGTTATATGTGGAGAATAGCTTGCATGTTCCAGTCACAGGGGAAAGAGTGACTGGGCTCTGAACTAACAGACAGCAAGCAAAACTTGACTTTTCAGCTACGAAGGACATAAATATTTCTGAGATAGGAAACTAAGGGCTTGACTACAAGAACAACATGAGGCAAAGGCAGACTCATTAGTAATCTAAATTTACATTAACATGCCTAACCACATCTACAACTAGAAAATTTTGAAAAACATATCCATTTTGATTTAAATTGGCCCATTTGAAAAGAAAGATAGTTTTGACCAACCTCTTTAAGACAAAAACCTCCAACATGACTGCTAAACCAGAGAGAGTAGAGACTTGAACAGCTAAGGAACTTTGCCTGACCAACAAAATTCAAGGAAGCAAGTGCTCAAATCAGGATTGCCAGGAGAGGAAAAAAAAAAAAAACAAACCCTGAAAATATTTACTAATTTATCTTCTGCTACACTGTCACAACTTTCTTTACTGATGCAAACTGGTCTCTTTGCAATCAGAAGTATCAGTATGATGTCTTTCAGCCCAGCAATACTTTTGTGGGTGACAGGAATGCATCCCAGTTCCACAGTGATTTTAAGTGCAATTCACAAACCCCTTGGACTCTGGGAGGTTGAAAGTGCAGTGGAAGGATGAGAAAAATGGCAATACAAGACTGTAATGAGATTTTTTTTTTCAGGAAATAAGATCCAGGTCTAATATTTTAATACTGAATTAGTAGTCTTTAGACCTCTTGAAAAAGTTTTGTTGTTTTGTGATTGACAGAACACAGAGATCAAGTGGAACAACTTCATGTGCAGATGCAAAATGTTTCACAAATTGCCACTTAGGCACAGGCAGGGCATTAAACAGGTATTCCAAAGCAAAGTCTATATCCTTGCCTTTCAATAAGTAAAATCCTACCTATTTAAGTCTCTTAACACGACGGAAGTCATTAAGTTTCTTAGTAGTTCCTCAAGTAAATGCTGTAAGAGTTTTGTTAGTAATTATTTTTGCAGTGCTACCATTGGAATTTCACAGACACAAGACACAACCAACCTATGTAGCACATTAGTTAAAACAAGCTGTAACATGTTCCAGTGCAATCTACACAGAAAAGACAAAAGGCTATGTCAAAACATCTCATCATTGTTCCCCCAAGTAACAATATAATTCCATATGTCCCAGAGCATGTTTGCAACAATACATCTACACAGAGAGTTTAGCCCACGCTCAATCTCAAACTTTTCTTCACACACCCTGCATGAAAGCTTTAAGTCTTAATTCACAGAGCTCACTCTCTTGCCTGCTGGGAATACTGAACCAAAATTCAGCACTGGGGCTCTTTGGTGTTCCACATCACGGAAGGTGAATGCAAAAAGCAGCCAGACTTGAATCCCAAGCAGGAATTTCTGCTCATATTTGCCCATTTGAAAATCAGCTCTAAAAGCAAAACCTACTTAATGAACAATTTTACCTCCCATCCTCTTTCTCTATCTGAAACTAACAGCTAACAAACTCCATCTTCTTATTTGAGAAGTTCACCAGAGTCTAGTGGATTGCCTCCCTCTTTACATCCACTGACAGTTTCTTTTATTTCACTAACTTATTTCAAGTTGGCCAGAATGTCTTGTCAGACATCCATTTATTGCAAGAAAAATAAAAGCAGAACTACACAATGACACATAGCATGTTGCAGTTGAGAGAATATATGGAGAATCTCACAATTAAATATGAGAAACACCTAGGAAGGAGCAGAATTTGACAATTGTCTTTTTTGTCAATGCATCATATTTGAGAAGCCAGTGTCCTTGACAATGGGAAATCTGTCCTTCCAGCCAAGAAGGAATTGTAACTTTCCTATCCTACCACTGAAGTCCTACAGTTATCTCCTCACACCCATGCTGCTCTCTGCAAAAATTGGGGAATTATATATGACAGAAATGACATTGTTGGAATACACCTCAGATCTACCTAGCAGTGCCTGGGCTAAGTAACTAACCTTTAGGATGGAGAATATAGGGAAGTCTATCCTGGAAAGGCACAAGATCTTTCTCCTGTGGCAACTCTGTGCTGCCTTGGTACATTCTGTTATCTGGGTGCTGCTGTGACTACATGCAGCCTATTCTATAACAGGGTATCCTTAGAGCCCTGAGGAAAGACAGTTTGTAGCTCTGCAGTTGCTTCCCCTGTCCAGCAGCACTGACTTTCTCCTTTCTCCCTACCCTTGGAGGAGGAACAAGGTGTATGGATCGCAGCTTTTGAAGGGGCCTCAGTCTTGCAGAGAGGTAAGAGAAAAGGCAGGTCTATGGTATCTGCTATCTTCCTCTAGCACCAGATACATGTAAACACACAGACCATAGTGGCCCTTTGACCTCACTGTTTTCTGCAGAGACCACAGCCACATGTATCATATAGGCCAAAAAAAAGTGTGTGACTATACCTGAAGCTGACATCCAGCTTGAGTTTGGAACAAGGACTGAGTTTCATTCAGGAGACCCTGGTCTCTTGGTCTCACATGCACTTCAAAGGAATATTTGCTCTCAGCAGTCAAGCACATACACATTGAGCAACATCAGAACAGATCTGATGCTCACAAACTCATAGTAAGTTGAAAACCCTGCAGTTTTTCCAGATGGAAGCCTAGCATCATGTAACAGCTTGAACTGCTTTTAGGACAAAATATCTACTGTTTTATAGTAATTTCAGTTACAACGAAGGGTATTTTTCACTCTAGTCTCTTTAACTGTCACTATACAAAGTGCCACAGCTTGTCTTAAACCTGCTATTTACCAAAGTGAAAAGATTTCCATGTATGAGGAAAATGCAGTACTATCTGTTATAGATCAAAAAATAATGGTTGTGATAGGATATGAGTTTTTATTTTCGCATGTGTAAATCTATATATTGTCTAGTATTGTTTCACCATTGTCTCATCATCAAGACTAACGTTAAATCAAACAATGAATTATTCATGAGGTGTGAATAAATGGCATTAGCCTCTCTAGCATTCACTCTGTAAATCACATCTTCTGGATAAATGCCCCCTTTTTGCCTTTTTTTTTTTTTTTTATGTCTGAACACTAGAAATAATGACCCAGCTTGCAGCCTTGCTAGATTAGCTCTTGTTAGGGTGATATTTTTAGATGAACATAGGTCTCATCAACCAAGAGATGTCAGGCCTGGTATCATTCCTGTCAGCTTCCTAACTTCCAACAGTTTCCCTCTCCATCCTTAAACGCTGCCCTCACCCCTAGTAGCCATGGTACCTGGAGCTCAGAAGATTTGTTGAGCTTGACTCATTATCTACTGTGTTGTAACAGCAGTTAGAAACTGAATGACATTCAATTAAAATGATATTAGCAGCTCAGGAGTGATTTTGTTTAATTTACTCCTACTCAGATGTAAAAACATTAGTGACTTTTTTAATTGGACCTCATAATGTCTAACTCCTACTCAAATGCAATGAAATTAAAGACTTTGGTGGCTAAATACCGCTTAATTTACTCCTACCCATCTATAATGACATTAAAGATGCTTTAGGGTAGATATTGTTTCCAATCATTTATATTCAAAAGAAATCTGAGCTTATAGGTACTATTATTGAGCATATAATAAAATCATACAAGAAATTTATCTATACGGTAGGGGATAGTTGGCTACAAGTAATATTAAAAAGTAATCATTCATTTTTAATGCAAGGATATTAAAAAGTAATGCTAAACACAAGAATTTGTGAAGTTTTCTGTTCTTCACAGCCTCTTCAAGGACACAAACCTTTTCTTTTTTAATCCACTGTGTGGTTTTAGATAGAACATTTTTATTACAGCACACATAGTTTTCTTAAGCGGTATTTATATGATAAATGCAAGGCTGGCCTACGTCATTACTGAGACAGCCAAGACACTTTTCAGTAATGAAGTTCACTTTGCCCTGTAACTGTGTGTAATACAGTTTAATGCCGTCTGCTGAAGTTCCAACTAGAGAAACTTCTGAAGTTCAAACATTTGTGAGGAGTATGTGGTTCTCTGTCACATTTACACTACTTCATGTTCCCTTAAAAAATTACTTGATCTTTACTGAGTTAATGCTGTTTGCATCTTCTACAAGCACCTGCCCCAAGTTTTGTAACATTGATAAGGCTGAACCATCAAATCCTTCACGTCTCTTTTACTCACACAAAAATTCTATCCATTTGGTCTCTGGCACATTCCCTTCTTCCCCTTCTCAGCCTTAAAAAGCAAAGTTATTAAAAATGTCTTCCTTCACCTACATAAACTTTTAATTATTGAAATGACAAACATTTACAAAATTTCACTTATGCTTGTATTATGAAAACAAGCTGTGCAGATGGCAAATTGTCTCTTGAGATGGAAGAACAAGATTTCTGCTTTAATCTTGTGCTCTCATCTAGTGTGTGGCTATGGAGATGTTGAAATGGAAGAGCCTGTTCCAGATAAGCACCATAAACCACTGCCAAGGGAGAGAGAAGAGATTTCTCTTCTTCTATCTCGGCAGTACACAGCCAGGCATCCTTGTCCTGCTGAGTGGTGGGTCTTTTCAAGTGAAGGTACCGGATATCAGCTTCTTCCCAAATGGAACATGGTCCTTGAGCTTTAACAGCTAAGCCCTTCAGAAACCATGATCTCTGATTCATTATCTGATTCTGAAGCAAGAGCCAATGCATTATTTCTGTTTGCAAACTAGTTTAAAATAATGTATTACTTTATAGTAGTTACTTTATAATAATTGTAACGCTTCACTGTAAAAACCCATTTTAATCCAAAACATTTGCATGCAATTTTGTAATTCTTTCCACTCAAATGTGGAATTTGGACATGGGAGATTTAGAATAATTTTTCCCTGGGCATGGGTTTTCAAGGGGTTAGTTAAGCAATATGGGCTTGAAATACTAAGGAGTTTCAACACTATTTTGGAGTATTCATAGCGACATTAGTACCTCTATAAGCACTTAAAGTTAAGCACCAGCAAATGCAGACCCTCTGTTTTGACGTGCAGTGGGTCATTTGCCAGATCACACAATAACAGGGACTGCCCTGTTCCAGTGGAACACTGGGAAGTGTGTTCCCTCACACAGTTCCCCTGGACACTGTACCCTTCCACAGCATCATGCCATGCTGTCTCCTGCTCTATCTGCAGAGCTGCAAGGCAGAAACACTCCAGGCATTTATGCTCTATGAGCTACAGCCCTCCAGAAGAGGAGCTGGAGACACAAGTTCCCTGGGAGGTCTTGGCCTCGGAGTAAGACATACAGCAAGACTGGCACAGTCAATGCTTTATGCCCTGTATGTTTATGGCACACACATGCAAGTGTGGCACCATAACTCAACAATTTGGCAAGAGCTGGGAGAAACTCTCCAGGAGCCCTCTGGTGCCCTTCCTCACCTCCCAGCCCAGAGACTGCCAAGTCCTCCCAGTGAAACGGAGTTTTTGTGCCTTGGCCTGGCACAGGTGTGAGTATCTGGAGCTGGGTAGGGTCTGCCACTGTCCAGCTGGTTACCCAGCTGAGTATGCCATTTGCCCTTCCTCACCTCCCAGCCCAGAGACTGCCAAGTCCTCCCAGTGAAACGGAGTTTTTGTGCCTTGGCCTGGCACAGGTGTGAGTATCTGGAGCTGGGTAGGATCTGCTGGTTACCCAGCTGAGTATGCCATCGTGTCCTGTGTTACAGCTGCACTTCTGTGTGCACCTGCACATCTATTTCAGTACCACAGCTACCCTTATTTTACCTTTTGTCCAAAATCCTGTCTGGATTGACATTGGATGAACATTGTTAATGTTGTGGAGGGAAAAGGGACACCCTAGGTAAAAGAGACGCTTTCAGAATAACAAGGTTATTACTATACATTTGGACACAGCTCAGCTATCAACAGACAGGTATAGCAATTTTTCAATTTTATCCTACTATTGCTTTTTAGCATATTTACTATAGATATGATTATTCCAATTATCTCTATTAAAGTGGTCAAGAGCACTGATCACTGATCAGTGAGCACTGATCTTTCTCCCCCTTCTTTATTCTGGCATATCCTTCCCTAAAGCATTCTCCAATGGGTGCAAAACAAGTGTTAGGAAGCAACAACTATAGTATGGTGAGTAAACTGAATTTCAATGGATAATGTCTGCAATAGGGAACACTGTAACAACTGAGACATGGACTCAGACTGGCAGGGAATCTGAATTGCTTATCCAAAGAAACAAGCTGGTTCTATACTTCTTCAAAACACAGTATTTCCCTATATGGCAATTCTCACTAAGTGACCTGTCACACGTTGCCATGTCAGCAACAGCTTTTCTCATGTCCCTATAGGGGTGATCACCTGCTATTCAGGGGTCTGTCAGCTTCCACAGGCTCCTCTCCACAGGGCTCTGCCATGTGGCACCTCCTCCCCCCGAAGTCAGGTGGAGACAAACTTCCCTGTGCTGCCATGGAGTTCTGCAGGCATGTGCCACGGCCTGCAGCTCAATTCTATCCTATCTCTCCCCACAGAACACCAATAAAACACTATAAAAAAGAAGGAAGATATAAAGACAGTGATTAACTGACCAAATTGTGCCATTCCAGGATCAGTGATGTCTCAAACATACAAAAAACACACAAGGATTTCTAATTGGCTTCAATGTCGCAAATGTGAAAGTAATCACTAACAGTGATTAAAAGTAATACATTTCTAAATACTTTGCACCTATAGTGAAAATGACTCAATATCATCAATTCAGGTGTGAAATTACAAATTTCAAGATACATAGCCAAGTACAAATTTGTCTGCACAGGAAACATCTCAGGGTGCAGCACAGTAAAGCACAGACTCAGCTTTATTTGTAGTTTTTTGTGTACTTCCCCCAAAGCCAGAAGCATTTTTGAAGTCAAGGATACCATGACAGGATGAAGTTCTTCAAAGGATTGACACTTAGGTGCCTACACCATGCAGAAGTGCTTTATGTTAAGACATTTAATGTTAAAAAGAGCAAGAGAGAACATACATACTCATCAGGAGGAAAAAACCCCCAAACAACAAACCGTATCACTTCTTTTTCTAAGATGGGCACCTAAGATGGTCAAATCCCAAATGCCAGCTCGTGTCCATCTAGTTACCCTACTCCAGTAACACGGCCTACAAGCAGAGCACTTCCCATGGAATTCAGCCCTTAGCAACCACAGGAAAGCAAAGTTCAGAATGGGTTTAAGAACATCAATTCTCTGTTACCACCCTACTGATTGGGCAATTCCATTTAACCTTGATGCTGTGACTGCCACACATTTACAAGGCACCCTAATTCTCATTCTGGGTTCTTGACCCTTTATATAGAGCGCTTAAACAGCCTGTATCCTCTCCTGTCTAACCTCCTAAAGCCATTATTTAACAGATGCACTAACAAGCCTCATATATTTTCCAGTTTTCTGGGAAAAAAACCCCTGTCTCTAACATCTATTTCTGTCATCTCAGCTAAAAGAAATGTTTCTGCTGCAATTAGTTCAGAATTGTTTTGGGAAAGAGGAAGATACTGTCTAATTTCCATGGTGGAAATTTTAATAAACAGCACCCTCAAGAGGATTAGAACTCACTTCCTTCACTGTTTGGTTTAAAAAAAAAAAAAACAAAAAAAAAAAAAACACCAAAAAAACCCCACAGTTGCTAAGCTACCACTTTTTAATACAGAATAATTTCCAAGGGTTATTTAAGGTGTTTAACTACACAGCAGATACTGTACAGGAATGCAGGTATACACTAATATCCACTCATCACCCGTGCTTCTGTGGTGGCCCCTGAGGCATCTGTGTGGTTTAGGGTGAAACTGAGGCTCACCAAGATCAAACAGGCAATCAGTCCCCATTATGAGGTGATCCTTTAAGGAGATGGCTTTGGAAAGGGATGAGGAGACAGGCTGCTTCAGGGCTCCCTGTCGCTCTGCACATTTGGCAAAGTCGTTGTGAGAAAAGCTACTGTAAAGAGAGTTCTCATGTTTTGATCTGAGGGTGAGGAGTCCCACGGCCATCCTGTTTGTGGGCTGAAGACATGAGAGCACACCTGGATTATTTCCTTACACTACACTGGTATGAGACCAGACACACATTGTGGACATTTAGGAAGGAAGCATAACAGCTATACCTCACTTTGGGTAATGAAGGGCTGACTGGAAAGGCACATTGCTAGTGCCCTTCTTCCCCAGGACAGACAGGAGGTCACTAGCTGGGGGCAGCTGCCAGGAAGATTACAGCCCCCAGCTGATTTACCCCTGTAAATCTCAGCCTTCTTCAGAATCTTGAAGGGGAGCAACCTTGTGTGGAATGTCTGGATCTAGTAGTGAAGAGATCTTAAACATCATGTCTCAGAACAGAAATTGAATGTGCTGAGGACAACCACAATTTGCATGGCATCAGAAAGACACTCTGGTGCTTCATTCAGCCTTATGATGGAGGATATATATTTTCTTCACAGAAGTAACACCATCCAGATGTCTCTTCCCTCTTCCACTCATTCTTTCCAACTGAACACATATCATATCAACACCACTAAAACTGATTTGCTGGCATTTTAGTCCTAAATTCACTGAAAAGGAAGACTTCCATGAATACCAGAACACTCAATGTTAAATACAGCTGTAATTTACAGAGTGAATAAATTTGATTCCACTTTGGATATTTCTCTCCAATGTGTTGCCAATGCTCAGGTATCAGAAATTAGATCCTTGATTGTGGGTTTAAAAAAAATTTTGCAACAATAAACCAAAACCTTAAGAACTAAAAGACGATTAGATAACTAAGAATAGTTATTTTGCACTTAATTTAGTAAACTAACTTTCCAGAGGTATGTGTTGGGTTCTCACTCTGCTGCAAACATATTGGCAAATGCTCTTATTTAGCCTTTTTGTTTTAATAGTTAACATTTTCTATGTGCTTATCAATTTTTTAAGAGAATACTTATGTGTTTAAAAATATTCTTACTTTTTAAAAACCCCCTGATCTAAGGAGGCCTAAGCAAGGACAGCCTTCTGACAAGCAGCCAGATTCACACCTAATGCTGTTTTCGAACTGTAAATTCCTAGAGATGCAGTACCCAGCCAGATACAGATGTGACCAGGAGAGAGCACATTTAATCCATGTGCCAAAAGGAAGCTGCTTTTTCAATTCAGAAGTGTTTTCACAGTTGCACTTTAGTATGAAGAACTATTTTTAAATCACTTTCAAAAGGTATTTTTACTATTTCTTCATCTAGACATTTTCTAAAGCTAGACATGAGATGATAAGTATATACTGAAGAAAACTTGGGCAGAAATAAAACACATCTGATAATTTTTCCCTGGAACAACAATAAATAGCTACTTATCTGTAATTATCCTCTTTGGCTGTAGTATTAACGTAGAATAAAAACTTCCAAGCTCCACAAATTATCTGTTATACAGACATCAATGGTCCTGGTCCCATTATTCTGAGATAATTCATTTTCTCCTCTTCTCCCAAGTTTTACTGCCTTTCTTAGCATGTCTGGCCAATTTTCTCACATGAAAACCTTACTCAAACATACCGATTGTTTACTTTACTTACCACGCACAGCAATTTTGGTTAATTATTTTTAAATGCATATATATACACATCTCTATATATATAGGCTCCACATGAATAATACAGGCTAACATATAGAAATTAACTCTATCTTCTAATTGCTTTACCAATTCTATTTGATACAAGGTGGGGAGGGAATTTTTGCATAGCTATTAAGATTTCTTTTTCACCCTCCCTGTGTAGTACAATATACTGGGGTAGAAATAGCTTAACCTACATTCCACACTCAACGTATTCCTTTTTATGCTGTAGTTAACAAAGGTGTTCATGAATCAGCTGAAAATCTCAGTTTATAGTTGGATGACACTTTTCTACAACTAACAACAATCCTCAGTTACAAATGCCAAACAGGAAGAGCACATCTGTGAAAAACAAGCCTCTTAAACTGAACGAATGAGTAACAATGATGTGTGGGTTGTGCTTTCTATGCAGCAAACTCTGGGAAGACCTTTCTGTGAAGAGCTATCTGAGAACAATTGGAGACACTTTGGTGTTCCTACTCGCCTCCCACAGCCCTTTGTATCAGCAGCTCAGCAGAGGGAGTCTGACAGCAAGATTCTTTTGTCATTTGAAATCTCAGGTACTGTAACTCAGCTCAGTGCTGCACAAATGAATCTCTACTGAGTGGCTGTGTGTTTCTACAGAAGAGAGAAATTTCTCAATGGCTGGCTCTCAGTGTGCAGCATGAATTGTTATCTACCAGTTATCCCAACTAAATCCCACTCTGCTAAGACACCTTCCATCACCTTGGTCTCCCTGATTTACACAGAGCAGCACCCTCATTTCCACATAAACAATCTAAAGCTTTACAGCACCTACCTAAAGCCCTACCTATGCTGTGCACAAGGACCTACGATGCATGCAGTTCCTCTCCCAGTTAGTTGCAAGAATGAGGAGAACCTGTGCTTAAAGCACCACTAGGTTCTCCAATACCATGTTGAAAAAGTGCAAATCCATAAAAATAGAAATTCCAAACTCAGAGTTCATCTTCATATCCAAATCTTAGTGTAAGATTTTCCCATCATTCTCCTAAGCCCATCAGAGAGACATTGGATATGAATATAAAAATACAGAAGCGTGAAGACAAGCAAAAAATTTTCAACTTCCAAGATGCAGTCAGCTGCAAACAATCAAACAATCTCCCCTCCTTTTTTTGCAACCATAATATTAAAGAGTAACTTAAAGTATATACAATACTTCAGTCATCATATCAGAGACAGCAGCAGAAAGACAGGGCAAGGACATTAGCACTGCCAAATTCACAGTGCCCTTTCTCCTCAAGTCCCACATCAATATTTACATAATTCAGCAATATAAACTCAAGGAACTGTCAGAGTTCATTCTGAAAAAAACCTCCTTTAACTGCTAGAGGCAGACCTCCCTAGGCCAGAAGAGCAGATTGAAGTCATGCAAATCTTACATCAAGAACAGGGCTACACATTTTAGATAGATGTAACAAACACTTTTAATTTTGCAGGAAGCTCTCTCCCATCTCAGCAGAAGGCAAGTCCTCAAACACTTCAATGACATGAGAAACAGGCTCTGATCTGCTCACTTTCCTTCTTGCCAAAGCAGACTACAATTTTCCAAATATGTAAGACCATTTTTTCCCCAACCACATAAAATCCCAGTCACTGGAATCAGAGTCTGACAACAGTTAATTTATTTGGACTCCTTCTACCTCATCAACATGCTAGAGCTTCAGGCTGTAGCATAATCTCAGCATTTTTCTCTCCTGAAAAACAGATGCCACAAGGAGGAAATAACTTTGTGCACTGCAGCAATTGTCACATTCCCAAAGACAACTTCTTCTCATGCCTTTCATCAAAATGAGTTACCAAAATAGAATCTTTTTACAGACTCCTAGGAGTTCCCATCCATGGCTTTCGATACCTACACTTGACACCATTTGCCCTGCTACAACTAAAGATGAAAAGAGGAAATACAGTTTAAAATCACCAAATCTCTGATGTGTTTTCTCCTGTATGAAATCTGTGAATGTGTAGGAAAAAAACTTGCTTTACTGAAAAAATTGGGAATGCATGTTATATTCAATGTGCTGTTTCAGTGATGAACTGTAGTGTCTAAAAGTAAACCACAGGTCTCTGGGGTACAACCCCCTGTTCTATTACTGCTACCTGTACAAGGGACACTTGTATCCTATATTTCTGTACATTTCTGATTTTCCCATCTGTAAAAGAGTGAATAAATCACTGCTTAACATAGATGTTTCAACATCCATTGCCTTAGCACTTGCAAGCCTGGACAGGTCCTAGGCTAGAGAGCACTCAACAAAAGCTGAAAGTAATATTAGTTTAGATTGTATTTTCTGTAATTTTTTGTCCTACCGTTCTTAATTTTGAAGGACAACTGCAATTGCACTTCATCCATTTAGGCTTATCCTAAAGTCATTATTTGTTATGATGCTGTTCCTGCCTTCAACTACAAAGAAAATGACTATCCCTACCCCCTCACAAGCAGGATTAACAGCCACAGAAAATGAGTTATGGTTACTCTTGCTGACAGGAGCTCAAAAGCAAATTCATTTTCAAAAGTCCACCTAAGCCCAAGAAAGAATTCTGCACCCTGCGTCTTCTTAATTCTTCTTCACAGGTACATAATGAAAGTACACAATACATTTTTCTTCATCACCAGTCTGCACACTCAAGATATATGCTGAGACCTATTGGTGCCAAAGGCAGTATGTGAACTAGGTGGTGTAAAATAAGTAATGCAACATGATACAGAGCCTGTACACTTGCATCATTTTTTTTTTTAATAAAGCATGTATTAAGAATATTCCCAGCACAGGTGGATCATTTTATATTTAGGTGGAATAATAATTATTTTACTTATGTCTCTGTCAGTCTCCAAGTAAGCAGGCTCTGTACAGTGTCCAGTCAGACTGTTTACAAATACTAAATTGGTAGTAACCAGCCTCAATTTTTCCTTCAATTCATAGTTTCACATTTCTTAGCAGAACAGGTACCAGATGCAGCTGCATAGGCCTACTTTGGCTGAATTTAGTTTAGAAGAGCCATAGATCCTGGCCTGATTGTTTTTAATGCCCTTTATCAGTAGACTCATCTGCCTCACTCAGAACTAAGCTGTTACCCAAGTACCCAAACACTGCTATCAGCTTTTGCCCACTAGACACTACTGAAGAAAGCATCCTTAAATCAGCTGAAGACAAGACATTATGGGATAAAAATATAAACTGGATGCCAATATACTGCACAGTGCTTATACAGATCAACATCACACAACAGTGATCTCCAAGAAGCCTTCAAAAGAGGCAATATTTCAATTTAGAGATCACCATCCAGCTTCTAACCAAACATACTTCAAAATCACAGGCCATGTTAAAAGAAAAATGGCAGCACTGTTCTGAAACTATTCTGAAGAGATCTGTTTTCTGAAGTTGTTGTGGTGTAAACATGTACTTAGCTACCTGCAGCTGCAGTGAAAAAGAAATTATTGGGTTCTCTATGATTCACAGTAATCAATATATGAAAACTAAATAAATTGAATTCTCACCAAAAGTGCGAGAAGGTATGAGACAAATATCAAATGTATAACAGCTGCAGCTTTTCAACAGGTACCTCCAGGACACCCTGCAAGCGTGCTCCGTGTTGTATACAGTGAATACACTGCAAGCCATTGGGAACACTCAGCATTGTTACCAACAAGGCATGTGTGTTCTGATCTGTTCTGCGTCCTGCCCTGAGTGAAAGAACACGCATTCCTCAAGAGCCATGTGTGCACTCCTGCCACGACAAACAGCCCTGGAAAGATCCATCGCACTATAAAGAACTTCCTACATGGATCCAGGCTGTAGGATTATTGCTTTGTTTCCTTTCACAACTAGCAAGAAAACAATGACATGTTTCTCAAAGTTTACCTGGAGAACATGTAATAATCCCGCTTCATGAGCTGAAGCCTAAGGATTTCAGCTTTGGTTTGGATTTTGGTTTTTTTAATCTAGAAAGTCTTCATATGTTTAACAAAATACTTATGAGTATGAACTAAGGTGTTACTGTTATCAATATCTCCTCTACCAAACTGGAGTAGATGCATTGCTAGATTAGATCATAAATAACTTTGCATATTAAAAAAGTAGATGGAAATACCAACTTACATTTATTTTAATAAGATTGTGTAATTTGAGGTTTATAGAGCCATGCATAAAGCATTTGTTATTCCACCTTTAACAAAATTGATCCATTAACTCTGACCATATTTTTAGTACATAGTTTGCTACAAAAGCATTAGGACACATTATGAATCATTCTGGCATTATGAGAGTTAATAGAATACTATATATTTTTCAGGATTATTAATATTTAGTGTCATGCAGTAAATTAAAAAATCAAGTTTAACTAAGGTTAAAAATATCTGATGATACAGTACATAGATGGTTGTAAATGTATATTAATGAAGCTTTACACAATTGACTGGATATCTTTTCGTTAATCACTCACAAACCCATGCCAAACATATATCAAAGACTTCAGCTCCTTTTTCATCCAATCTTCCGACATTTCATTATTATGGTTACCTGATTAATGGATGCAATAATATATGTGGCATGATATGATATGTTCACATTAAATTTTAATCAAATATTACTAAATTCAGAAAACATTAAGTAAATCATGACTGATGAGGCAATATTGCTGTACTGTCGTATTGATGGTTAGAGAAACTCACTATGGAGTTACAGATTAAGGAGGAGAAGTAAATCTTATGAGGAAATAGAAGTATCTCAAGTTTAACTAGTTGGTTCTTTCAAAATTGCCTTCCAGCCAAAGGCTGAATATTAGATCCATCAAAAGTATTCCGGTGTCTGTAACTGATATGAATGCTTTGGGTTTTTATACTGCAAGTCATCTCATTCTTTAAAATGCATGGATTAACATATGCTCTGCACAAGGGCCTTTACTAAAAGATGATGGCCTGTGTAGGGAAAAGAAACATTATTCCCCATTACAGTTGGGAAAAATTAGCCCAGTTTATTTAAAACCTTGCTTGATTTGAGCAGCAGGGTGTCAGGCACATGGAATGCACTTGGTCTGTTCATTTTCACCTAAACACACACTTTTGGAGCTTTGCAGGAGGTGTGCAGGGAGACAAATGGAGGTTCATGTTCACAGCCTAGATCTACAAATGTAAGATGGCTTCACTCTGGAACACCAGAGAATGCGCCCCTACTGCTGCAGACAACAGCTTTCTTTTAAGCTTTATGCCAGTAGATAACATGTTCATATGAAAATTTGGTACTTGTATCTGGCCATAATTCTATATTGCACTTTTAACTGACAAACAGGAAATAAAACACTGAACTGTCTTTTCACTGCTGTGTTTGAAGCTGAGCAAGACCTAATTGTATCCATCTAACTAGATTTCCCATTCTAGTAAAATTTCAGATGGGATCTGCTTATGCTGTCCTATGCCTTGAACATCCATGTCCCCACTCCCTTAACTGAAAGATTCAACTCATAATTTTGAGCATTACTCTTTAGAAGTTAAAGGATGAATTCTAGAAACCAGTACTGGAGGGAGTACTAGCTAAAAGACTGCAACAAAACAATTCAAGTATTAACCTGTCCTTAAAAAAACTTATTCCAGAGAATTACTCCTATAAATAGATAGTCTGAGGTGCTAATTCAAAACTTTCAGTGAATTAATTTATGATTATTCTTGTGTAGAATTTCAGTCCCATGGTACAGACTAAACAGGTCTCTTCTTTCATTTGTTTGTACTTTATATATAAAAATAAAAGGGAGACAGTCTTGTCCTATTACCATCTTTTTGGTAGGCTCTTATGCCAAGATATCAGATCTTACAGGATCTAATTTTGATTATGTGAAGTAGCATACAAGTTCTGCTTAACTGAATAATTACTTGTATTCACAAATGAATGCATTGCATAGTACCTGCCACAAGACCTTTCCAAAATGCTATTGGCTTCTTCATGTCCTGGTCTCACTTTCAGTCCCTTTTCTTGTTTTGAAAGATTATGAGGGCTGTAAGATTGCCTTATATTGTTTACCAGCATGGGAAATCTCAGTGCTACTGCACTGCAAATAAATACTGCTCAATTCTGCAGCTATACTATGAATATTAAGAGCAATAAATATTTAACATGCTCAGCTGGATTTTCTTTTTTTGACAACTTGCCTTTTTGCTAGAAGTCATTCCATATAAAGGATTTCAAAGAAAACCATACAGATAATAAAGGCAGAAAAGGAAGTTACAAGGCTTAAATGGATACAATTAAATTAAGGACCAACTGGGAAGAAGCATGTAGTACTGATGTATCTTGGTAGCTCACTTGAGCTACTGGTTTTTTACTGGTTAGATGTATTGCACAAGGATTTCAGCTGAACATCTTCTTGCTATAAAAGTGGGTTTGGAATTTTTTAAGTGTGACTAGCTCATAAAACCTAATGTGACCAGTTATGAGAATAATTAAAGCAATTCACAAAGTTATCTTCCTTCATACCCAGATAAGTTCTGTACAGTTACAAGATTAAAAAGCACAAAATTCCTGTGAGTGTAAGGTTTAATAAAAATGGAAGAATACATCCAAACCCACAGCTCTTACCTCAGGCAAACTCCCACTGGTGTTGGCACCTCATGCGATACAGAGAAGAGTGTAGACACTTCAAACAAAATTGCCTGGAAAGGTTTGATTCCCTCTCACTTGGTTAATTGAATGAGTATATATAAGTCAGTCTTGCAGCTCTTGCTTTTCTCAGGAATGGAAACATACCAGGAAAAAAAAAAAAAAAAAAAAGGTAACTCAAGGTTCTCAGTAAATTTTAGATTAGAGCATGATGTTATGGCTCAGGCCTTCAAAATTCTGCAGGCTTCCACTAGAATACTAACAAGATCTAGCATTTAATGACCCAACATAGCTGGGCAGTCTACAGGGTTGTGTCAAATACCAGACCTTCTATGAGAAATTCAACTTGAAATGGGCCTATTTCTTTGCATTACAGTTTCAGAGAGGAAAAACAAAAGAATCCAAAAAATTTTTGACTGAGGACTCTGGATATGTGATGTTCACTGTATGTTGAAAATGTGTTGATTTCTAGGGGGAAGGAAAGCAATAATGTACTGTCCAGAGAAACACAGCTGTGGAGTAAGGATAAGAGCACAATCAGTGCTAGTGATGCAAGCACAGAACCTTCATATCCTTTAGCAAAGTAAAGCTGCAAAACAAACCTACGGTTGTCCAAGCTTTTTAAATCCCCAAAACCAAAGCTGAAAGGGTCTTTTAGGTTTGTGGACAGGGCCAGATGAGAGAAGCATTATTCAGCTGCCTGTGGCAGCGTTTAGGAAGGCAGTAACAGAAGCATGGATGCAGCACAGGCCCTTTCAAAGATGAGCATGAGTGGAGCAGCAGGTCTGAGCTGAGGAAATAGAGGCAGGCCTGTGGATTGTAGGTGAGAGGGGATTTGTGGCAAGAGTGGGAAAGTGATGAAAGGCAGGGTGGTGGCTTTACAATAGAGCAGTGTGAGAGAAAGTGCATTAAGAAATTTTAGGAAGAGAGTTGGGGCAATGAGCATACATGAAAAACACAGAAATGCTCACATTTTGACTTCTCATCACTTTTAGATGGCCAGCTCTTTTTGACCCTATTTTTATGCCAAAAATATATCAGCCCTACTCAATGGAAAAGAAAAAGTCAGTATATCAACTGCTCATCACTATGCTCTCACAAAATAGTGAAAACAGGAAAGTTGCTGCTCAGCTTAATACTGAGGGCTTATAAACACAAAGACAAACAGTTTTCCTGGTATCTTGCACCTGGACAAAGTAATGCAAAGGAATACTACTTAACCTTTCACCATTCCCACCAACTCCTTTAACTAAATTAGTTGTTCTGAGCAAAGAAATCACACTATAAATATAATTAGTTACTTGGAACCTGATCTAAAGCCTAATGAAATCAGCATAAGGCTTACAGAGAGAATGAGCTATAAAGAAAATATTAGTTTGATTGCTGTGGGCAAAACTACTTTCAGATCTAAGCAGAGGATTTAACTATTTTATTCGGCAAGCAATGAGAAAATATCTTCTTGATTCTAAAACTAAAATAAAAGACCTAATTAATTCTAGAATACCACAGCCATATACATTACTTCTTAGTATGCATGAATCCAATAGTTTCTTTTTTAAACAGGAATATTTAAGAGGCATTTAAGTGGTTGTGGATTCTCATTTCAGTAAACACATGTGAAGGCAATCATTGTGTTTAAATATAACAAATACAGCTAAAATCATGCATCTGGGTCAATCCTCTGCATGTAATCAGGATTATGAAAATTTAGTTTCTCTTATCTTTCTCAATAAATGGTCTATGTACAGACGACTGGAAATTTATTCAGACATGGTCTTGCTATGTTCTTGTTTTTTAACTCACCAGTTTTTCCCTCCCTGCAAATCTGACTGATTTCAAATTCTGTCAGTTGCTTTGGTAGCTAAGAAAAGTGCCAAACTGTGGTTGCTGATTTCTAAGCTGTGCTCAAGTTCTTTCAGAGACAAAATTCTCACGCCAAGGCATTGTAACTGCAAGTTTTCAGCACATTTTTATGACTTGTTCTTTTGGTTCTTATTGCTGACCACATGTCATTATAAAGGAAAACGTCACTGAAGTCCTTGAGAAGGCAAAATCCAAATAGACACAAAAGAGGTGAAGGTGACTGGAAAAGGTTTTGATTTAGTTTACACCTTCTCCAAGATCTCACCGTCCTGAATCTCCCAGTCCTCTGACTGAGGTTCCTTCAGCCCCAGTTGTCAAAGCCTTCCTTCACCCACTGCCTTGCCCACAGCTCAGAGGCAACCTAAAGAGACACAGCACATCCAGGGGGAAATCCTAAAATCTGGTTATTCTGAAAAATCTGACAAATGGAAGGAGGCCCATCAGTTTGATGGCTCTGTACATGTGTGGTGGGAAAAAAATTGTCAGAGGCATAGGGGAATCCCTTTTGTTTCAAAAGTGCTTCTTCAAAGAAACAGACATCCCTATCTCTCTTTGAGGAAGGCACTGTGTGGGAGGCTCTGTGGGCCCTCCTACAATGCCATGACTGAGAAGCCTGTCTTTAACTGGAGCTTCACTGAAAATGCACAGTCCAGATAAAATGCAAAGACACAAAGAGTAAATAAAGAAGTAGTCAATGCTAAGCAAAGTGTGGGCCGAGGAATTCTGCCTCCTAAGGAGGTGACAGTCAAATGAAGCTGGCTCATCATGTGTGTCAAAAGCAGCATCAGACAGGTAAATAGCAATTCTACACTTCCCTCCTACTCTAAAATTCCACCCTTAAAACACAGGGTATTTTAGGAAGCTTCCTGCTGACAGGCACATCCTGCCCAGGATTACATTTTAATAGTTCTTCTTTTACACAAACATTTAATTTATACTTATAGTCAACATGCTATTCCCATGCAGTCCCTCAGGAGGAGGAAAACATGCAAAACACAGAAAGGGTGGTAATGAAAAGGAATAACCAATCTGTATTCATTGATAAATATGCAGATAATGTAGCAGAGTACTTACTATGGTTCTGTTTTTTCCAGAGGGCAACTTTTTATCTTTTGGATCAACACTGTAGACTCTGGCAGAAAACAGTAGCCATTTTCAGTCCAGTGCAGCAGAGGTTGGCACACCATCTGGAATGAATATGTGACATTCAGCACCCCAGGATCTTGGTATTTTGGACAAAAATCCACAAAATGCCCCAAGACTATTTTTTAAGTAAAGAAAAACTTCCATATAAATTTAGATTTTTTGAAGTAGCAATAACATCATTATATCACATTAAAGCCAGTTTTACAAAGATGAGGTTACAGGTTTTACTCGCTTTCTGCAGCCACTTCAGGACATTGCAACATGATGCTTCTTGAAGGACCAGGGGACAATTATATTTTCATTTTGCTAAAGCCAAAAAGTACTACTTATCCACACCCTGGCTTGACTCAACATCACAGCCCCTAAAAACCTTTATTCTGTTGATACAATAGCCCTTAATCCTTTAGCTCCTATTCCACAAGTGGTAAATTGGCCCAGCATCTTACTCCTTTTTCCACTGAAGATAATGTGTCTTGAAATGAACATTGACTGCCTCTTAAAACGCAGTAAATTAAATTGTCCTTCCTCAGCCAGCAGCAGGAGTAATGGAAAACATTTCTCAGAACTAGTTTGTTTAATTTCTACAGAAGTGTTTGACCTAACAATCTGTTTTAGCAAATTGGTATGACTTACAGATAACTGATAAGCACACAGCAAAAACCAGCTATGCAATTACCTGTCACAAGTCATATATGTTATACAAAATTTAAAATTATACACAAACAGTTCAGGAATACAGTTTGAATAAATAAATAAATTAAAATCTCCAGTTCCATCACAATAGATGAAAAAAGGTAGTAAAGGTGCTAGAAATAACAGCTTGACAGTATGCAATTTAACTGCCAGGGTACTGAAAATCTCATCCTACCTAGTATTTAACAAGATCATCAACATCTGCCTCTGGATTAATGCACTATGGAAAAGGATAATCAGCTAGCTAAGTGTAAGATCTGATGTTTAGATGCAAGAAAATCAGTAAATTGTGACACATTAAATTCAGCATAACTTCATTAACAACTGAGCAAACAAGTTTTGTGCTCAAATATAAAGACCTTTGGCAATTTTTTTTCCTTTGTAGCACTACCAGAAGAAAAAGGAAAAGACCAGGCTGCAGAGGGCTAAGGATTAGAGAAGGGCTTGTCACTGTGAAGAGGTACGGTGAGAGAGTGGGATGGTCAAAATGGTTACTATACTCCCACAGATAACAGCTAAATATTGCTTTTTCACAAGTGTCAGTCCATGAGCTAAAAGGAAGGGAAACACAATGGTTCAGTACAATAAAACAATTCAATTTTATCAACTCCTGTCTGAGTGTCAGTGCTGACAGTGAAGTGCCAGCTACCCTTTCTCCCTCGCCCAGGCCAACCTATGACTTCAACAGCTGATACAGGACAACTTCACCTATCTCCTATTCAATCAATGGGCTCTAGATCAAAACCCCTCTGGACTACACGGGATCTGACTTGCTGATACATAATGAAACAAAGTGATAGATAAATTCTTGCAAATGAAAGTGGGAACTAGCAAGGCATCTTTGGGAAGCTCCTTGCCAGAAGAGACTATCTTGTCTAACCACACATGTTAGAAGGAAAACTGCCCCCAGCACTCCCATGTGGCAGGGCTAGTCCCTACAGCACAGGCATAGTCGAGAGCTATGGCACAAGGTGCCATGTGGGCTCCCTCAGAGACCCAGAGACGCCACTCACCTCTGAGGATCGCAGCTACAAGGGGCACACAGGGCACTCTGGACTTTCTTCACTTGCTGCTAATTAGCTTTTTCACTTCTTATCTTCTGGATGTCTCAGCTTCAGCCCTACCTTCTTTTATCTCTCCCTGTTTTTTCTTGCCTTCTTTCCCCTTTCAGACTATTACATGAACTCACACCACTCTTTGTTCCAGCTGACAAAGTTGCACACAATCCCTCTATCACACTTTTCTTCTCTGGTCTTCACAAAGTTGTGAGGACCACGACTCTCACCATGTTCAGTGCCCTGCTGCACTGGTCCCTCTCAAGACAGTGTATTTTGAATAATTAATCACAGAATCACTGGGGCTGGAAAAGGTCAAGTCCAAGCATTAACCCAAAACTGCCAGGTCCACCACTGAACCCTAAGTACCACATCTATGAGTTTTTTGAATATTTCCAGGGACTGCTATTCCATCAGTGCCCTGGGCAGCTTGTACCAAATGCCTGACGACCCTTTCAGTGAATAAATTTTTCCTATATATCAAATCTAAACCTCCCTGGGTGCAATTTGAGGCCATTTCATCTTATTCTATCACTTGCTATGTGGCAGAGTTGACACTACTTGGTGTCTGTCCCTTAAGCCTCTACCTAGAGCTTTTAAAGTGTATTTTGAGCTTCCATGGCATAGAAGCGTTTAGTAGCATAGCCTTTTTTGTTACCTCACGTTTTGCTCTGTATTCCCCTCAATAACCATTCTCTGCAAGAGAGAGCTATAACAGTAACTTGAAGTCACAGAAAAATAGTAGAGAATATAGCCAAAAGGTGAGCAAGATAGCTCTCTTTTTAAAGCATTTCAATTAAACTCACCCGGTGCTGGTCTTCATGCTAGTTTTAAAGCTTCTCTGTAGCAGTGACTGGGTGCAGAGCTTTAGAGGTCTCAGATTGACACTACAGCAGCTAGCTTCTGGTGTCCATGTACAACTATACACAAATTTTACATGCCAGTTCCAGCCTTATATTGACTTACAGCCATTATTTTGAATTATAGCCTCCTGACATTTATTAAACACCTAGGAATGCTGACTTGATACTGCCCAGAATATGTTGCAACTCGAACACAACGATTTCTTACTCTTTGAGAGCCACATCACTTATTCCTAGGCAGGGTTTTGACCAGACATTCATATTTTCATGCGTATTTCTATACATCCTCTCCACGCTGCACTTTAAAAGGCACTTATTTAACTGCTGTTGCACTAAGAACCTCTACGGGCCATGCTGGGGGCACTTTTCCCCACAGACACCCCTTCACCCCAGCAAGATCATTATCAGTATTCCATGCAGGAGGGTGGTGCAAGACATTAAGTAATACCAATAATGAAGGCACTAAATAATACTGGATCCAGTATTATTTATATAATAATATATCATAGCTTGGGGTATGTCACTAGCCACTGGACACCAGTGCAACTCTGCCACTGATCACAATGAGAACAAGCCCCCAGAGCCTGGCAGCTCAGCCAGTTTTCAGCCCATCTCTGTGTCTATCTAGATATACCTCATCACTTCCTGCACAGTGATGTCACAGGGGATTGTCAAAAGCCATACTAAAGTTGAGATAAATGGCCACAAACTTGGATTAGAAATCTCTCTGTGAGACTAATCATCCTTACAGAACATCCACTAGTGCTGAAATACTTTAAATCAAGATCGTAAGCAGCAATGCCCAAGGAGTGGCTGAGGCCGCCTGGTTTGTTTAGCCCGGAGGAGACTGAGGGAAGCCCTCACTGTGGTCTGCAACATCCTTAGGAGAGGAAAGAGACGAGCAGGCATCCTCTCTTCCTTCCCGTGACCACTGACAGGCCTCGAGAACACGGCATAAAGCGGAGTTAGGGGAAGTTTGGGTTGGATGTCAGGAAAAGGCTCTTCCCCAGAGGGTGCTGGAACAGCTCCCCAGGGCAGTGGTCACGGCCCCAGGGCTGACAGAGCTCAAGGAGCATTTGGACAACGCTCTTGGGCACAGGGTGTGATTCTTCGGGTGTCCTGTGCAAGGCCGGGAATTGGACTCCATGATCCTGATGGGTCCCTTCCAACTCAGCATATCCTACGATTCCAAGATTTCCTTTTATCTTCTTTTTTTCTTCACCATTGTAGAGCTTAACTTCTCCGAGAAGCAAGGAAGGCGACGCTTTTCTCTATTTTTCTTCACCCTCGCTGACTGGCACACCCTTATGGGAAGGGCGAACGAATCCCGCCCCATTCCCGACTTTCCCACAGGCGCCTCCCGTTGCCCTCAGGGCGGGCGGGAGGCGCGCGCGGCGCCCGTTGCCCCGGCGACGCGGCCCCCAAGTCTCGCGAGGCGGCGCCCGGCTCTCGCGGGCAGGGCGGAAGCGGCCGCCGTGTTTACAACCCGCGCTGGGGCCGGGACGCGCCGGGCCGGGCCGGGGGCACCGGCGAGCGCCCCTCGCCCATGTGCCCGCAGCCCCCGCCGTCCATGGAAGTGATGGAGGGGCCCCTCAACCTGGTGAGCGCGGGGAGTGGAGGGGAAGGGGGGCGCGTCGGGTCAGCCGGTGCCGCCGCTCAGACAGCGAGGAGAGGGTGACACCGCTCGGCTCCTACCCCCGGGTAACCAGGCGGAGAGGCGCACCTGAACAGAAAAGGGGCTCTTGCCGCCCTTCTTCCCCCCAGACACCTGTTCAGGTCTCGTGTCAGGCCCTGCCCGGACGGGAGCGGGGCCCAGCGGCCGTCCCGGGGAGGGAGGGGGAGCGCTCGGCCCGGTCCTGCCGGGAATTGCACGGCGCTGCCCGGTGCCCGGGAGCGCTCGGCCCGGTCCTGCCGGGAATTGCACGGCGCTGCCCGGTGCCCGGGAGCGCGGCGGGGGGAGCGCCCAGCGGTGCGCGGCCTGGCCTGTGTGGGTTGGAGGGGTGTGGGGACATCGCGTTGCAAAAGCGAGGGACAAGGGCAGTTCAGGAAGGAAGCGTCTGCAGGAAAGGTTTAGATGACACAGGCCATAACCATGAGTGTTTAAAGAGTTTGAGAGGCTTGTCAGGGCCTAGTATTGGCTAAGTGCTTCCTTTAACTTCAGAAGGTGAAATGCTTGAAAACCTTCAATCATTAATTGTTCTACTTAAACTAAATTTCTGAGGAACCTGAACTGAAACACAGATAGTCTAAAAAATACTTATTGACAAAAGCTAATCAGATGGCAAAGAGTCTGAATTGACTTAAAGAGTCTGTCCCAGAGACAAGATCTAGGTCAAGAAGAGTTAATTCTCTGCTGCCTTGTGGGTTTTACCAAGGCTGTGTCTTGGCTATGTGGTGATACACAGAGCATTCCCTTCGAAAACAAGTTTTGGTCCAGCAGCCCAGTTAGCCAGAGGCAGCACACTGAGAATACAGCTGTATTGCTTCCAGGAATGAGTTAGATCCAGGAACTGTTTAGACATTGCCATGCAAACCTCAGACTTGTGTCGGTTTAGGTTTTAACCAAAGCTTATTTATGCCAGGATGGTGTCAGCCCTGACAAATCATTGCCTACAGAGTCAATCAGGTGTTTCTAGGTTGCTCTCCCTAGTTTCAGAAAGACTTACACAACTGTCATTGCAGACCACCTATGGATTTAGGGCTGGCAGTGTAGTAGGAAGATGGTCTGTTTAGACCATCTGTGCAGAACCACTCTGGGTATGTCAGCATCATACTGTCCCGGTTTTTACTCTGTCTGCTGAAAGACTAATAAGGAACAGCAGGAAATAGGAAATCTCTTGTAACCTGTTGATGTCATAAGGTTAAAGTCAGGCAAACTTAAAGCATGGTAAAACAGGGGGGCTAAACTATAGCTAATTCACAGACACTGTAAAAACCTTTTTAAAAAGTAGATAGTAGTGCATAAGATTCTAAAGAGAAAATTATAATTGTATATTCACTAGTAGATGGCTGAAAGTAGCAACTTTTTTGGCAATATCACCAGTCAGTAATGTTTCTTACTGAAACCACTTAGAAATATTGTAGGAGTGACACAGCAGTGACTAAAGCCTGGTTTATGACCTTGCAAACACAACAGGAGTGTGCAGTTACCATGCCTGTCTAGCTCCAGGCTGACAAGGTCAAGACACTTCTGGATGGAATGGATGATTCAGGAAAGAGTTGCTTTACACACTTCCATACACAAAATTATGAATTTGCCTGTGAATACACTGTTTTTGTTTTTAATACTGAATTTGCCCGTTCCTGCTGCCTGGGAGTGTCCTGAAATACAAAAACTTTTTGTGAAACTGCTGTGCAATATAGTCATGGATCATCATATACAGGACAGTGACATGTCCATTGGGGTTGTGTCAAGCACCATGGAAACTCCTCATGATAAGAGGGTTGAATGGGTACAGTGCCATGGTTAGGACATGCCTACACTTTTAAAACACATGAAAAGGAAGGAGTAACTACAAATCTGCAAAGCTTTTCTGTTCACAACCCCTCTCTGCTGTGGAGCTTCAGATTGACAACGTCATTCAGGGAAGGTGCCAACCTCCAAAATAAGAATGTTCATTTGAGTTTTTGATACCATTCAGTGTTGCCTATTACACTCTCTTTTCCCATAAGTTTATTCTCTTACCTAAATCTAGTTCCAGTGAATTGGAAAAGCACATTTTTTCCAAATATGCCAATGAGGAAAATAAAGTTACTAAGAAAAAAAAAAAAAGGAAAACCAACCAAAGCCACCAAATCACCCAACATCTAAACTACAAAGTGATTTTGCATACAGTAATCATTAGTCTTATTTAACTTCTATCAATGGTTTAAATGCAAGATATTTTCCCTCTTCCAATATATCACAGCTTGACAACTTTCACAAAGCTGATTTTCCATCAGTTAAGGCTTTTCATTAGAATTTACCACAGTACTTGAATCTTGCTTTGTCTTGTAAAAATTGTCCATTAATAGTGGATCATTTAGTGGAGCATCTAAGTTACTGGAAAGCATGGATGCTGTCCTGATTTTCCTGGCCACTTGATCTGTCCAAAAAAAACCCCAACCAAACAAACACAACAACAACCAAACAAACAACCACAACTCACCCCTTACACTTTAATGCCATATCTTATATTCTCCTGGCTTCAATTATGCTCTTTTTCTGAAACTTCTGAAACATACATTTCCTAAAATAATATTTTATCTTTATGGAACTGAGTCTTCTTCAACCTCACAAAAAATTTTTTTTAGGTTATGCCATGGAACTTAAAACCAGCATGAAGTAAGTGAGGTCCCTGCACCAGCAGGCAGCTGTAAGCAGGTACCTAGCCCAGCTGATGACTTATTTCACACATAATCTAGACCAGAAACATCTCAACATTCTTTTTACAAATTAAAACTTTACAGTGTAAAAGCATGAAGATAAGTCTTCTATGAATAGTGCATGTTTTTACAGAGCGTCTTGACAGCTCTGTGCTGCTTGCTATAGGGGCACTTCCTGCTGCCTTCTGATTTAGGCAAAGAATTTTGATCCCACATCCAGCCATAATTTTACCCTTAGGTGTAGGAGCAAAAGTTACAAGTTAAGCACAACCACACACTGCTGACCGTCAGAAGCTTGGAAATAACAGTAAAAGTGGGGCAAATCATATTAATCTCAGGAAGAGACTAGAAATTGCTCTTTAAACAGAGTTTGACACCCAGGAGTTCACAATTCTGCAGATTCTGCTTTCACAGCTCAGTACTGTCCTGTGGCTAAGGAGCTATACCAACTCTACCTTGTATTCTTCCTGCAAGGTAGTGGTATTTGTATGGTTTATAATTAAATACAGTCCAAAATCTGGTTAATAACTACCACCTCTTAAGTTTCCTGAAGCATAAAGGACCCAGCTTGAGAGCTGCTGTTTTAGTGAAAACCAGAAAGCACAGAGCAATAGCTGGAGTGAGAACAGCACAAAATGTGTATTCCAAGAATCTCATATAATGAAAGCTTTTAATATTAATGCTGCTAGCCATCATCAGTAGCAGCCATTCCAGTGCAAGCCAATCAATGCTTTACTTTAATGAATTATTTCAAAGTGAGGTAATACTACATCCACACAAAGGCAAAATAACAAGCAGAATAAATATGCAATATGGAAGTGTAGGAGGCGAAAATAAAAACATCTACTGAAGTTCACTAGACACCAGAGAATTTAAACCACACATGTTAATGTGTTTGAGACTTAATGCCAGCCTGCACTTTTGGTATTTTCATTGGAAAACCAGGAATATTATGTTGATCTACAGAAATATCCATGGAACCCCATTTGTTTTCTTTGATTTTTTTTCCAGTCTTAACCTGACAGCTGCTATACTTCATCTTCCAGTGTAAAATGAAACCAAAAAAAGGCAGATGCACTCAATTCTAAAGTCCAATTGCAGAGAACAAGCTTGTAAGGTAACAAAAGGGGAAGTATCACTAGACAGACATGCTTAACACAAAGTCTGTTTTTACCACAGTGGTGGAAGAATTGAGAGGTGTGAATCCACAGAGGCAGCAGCATATCTGAGTGAAGTGGCTGGAGGTGCATCAGATACTCAGCTGAACAGCCAGATCAGTAACAGCCACCTTGGAAAAGCTGGACAATGTTTGGTGGAAGCATGTAACTGCTGAAAAGGCACAACACAAAACTGTTCCTTGTGGCACATAAAACAATTTGCAGCAGCTCCCAGTCAAGAACATAATTAGCTAAGCAGTGGGTGGTTGACAGGTGTTGTTTCCTCACTGTACCTGTGCTGTTTGGGTACCTACCAGCAGTGCCTTTCTGCTGTGTCACACTGGCCTTACATCCCTGTCATCAAGCCACAGAGCTGAGCTCTGAGTAAGCATGACCAGCAGTTTAAAGACCCAAATGAAGCCATCTTGGAGAAGCCTGGTGAGACAGACTGAAGGCACAGCTGAACCCTTTCTGCCCTGCTTGTTTTGAAATTGTTGCTCTTGGAAGCTTGTTTACTGGATAATTTGTTGTAGTGGTTCAGATGCTCCTGTTGAGAGGTAGCTCAGTTGCTGTAACAGCTTGAGCCTCGTGGTTTAGGGCTACATACAGAAGCCCAGACTGGTTTTGTTTTATCAGGGCAGTGGAATGGTTCTCACTTATCTTGTAACCTTCAGTTAGCAAGACTTGTGTAGTACCAGCTGCGACACATTATATATGGGGACAAGAAGGACATTGCCAAAGCAGCTGAGAACTGCAGGCACACAAAATGCCCTGGGAAGGTGGTGGAGTCACCATCCCTAGATAAGGAAAGACCAGACATGACACTCAGTGCTATGGTCTTGTTGACACAGTGGTGTTCAGTCGTAGGCTGAGCTCAGTCCCACTGTCTTTTCCAACCTAATTCATTCTGTGAGTCTGAAAATGGCTCTGAAAAACAAGTTGAAGCATTTAGTGCTTTTATCATACTAGATGGATGAAAAGGAACTGAATGAGGTTGATTTGACTATGCAGTAGGTAAAAGGATACCACACCTTAATGAAGGTGCAGGTGATCAGGGAAAGGGCTGCAGCTCTGCCTGGATGGGTTTTTGAAGACTCCACCTAACCTGAGCCGTATTAATGCAATTTGGGTTAATTCCAGATCTTTTAATTGCATTTGCATGTTGAGGAACTCAGAGTAACCATTTCATTTGAAACTTGGAATAGGTTGGGAACACAGGCGTAGTCAATTAGAGCTATCCAGTCAATTAATGGGGGTTGCCTAAACAACTGCTTGCTTGTCTGCCCATATATTTAAAGTCTAATACTATTGCTTACATGCAGGGTGAACTTGGACATCTTTACAATTCAATACAAAGTGACTCAGAGGTCTGTATTCTCAACATTAACAGTCTCATGATAGTGTCACTTACTTGTTTTGCTCTATAGGAACACTAACCTATAATTTACACAGTTGAGTCATTGTTCTGTCAACCTTGCTAAATACAGGCTTTCAAAAACAGAAAATTGAGCTAACATGTGACTAGTGGTCTTGGTTGAACAGCCACAATGGGTTCTGCCATTTTTTGGTTGATCTTTAGTCATCTTTCTCTACAGAATACAAGTATTTAAAAATGGGGGCTTGTTCCTGTTGGTAAAACTACACCATTCCCATTTCTTAAGTGTTACTGCAAATATAGTCTCATTATTTAGCATAAGTTACAGTACAACTCTTTATTATTTTTACTTTTAGTGCAACTGCCAGGAAATACAAGCATTTTCCATAGTCACCCTAATCCAGGTTGCACTTTTTTAGTAAATGAATGGCCATAGTTGATTCTTAGACCTCTCAGATCAAGTTTTGCACTTGTATTCTCTCTTCATTACATTTTTTCACTGCATATGAGGACATACACATTCAAACCTTTCTAAATTCACTGTTTCCTGGTAAGAATGGGTTTGAAAGAGGCTTCTGTAGAAGTAGCCTCTGACAGAGTGTGTAGGGAGAGCCATGGTGCACCACCTTGTCCCACCCTTTGTGGCCTGCTGCTGTAAACACCCACATGGAAAACACTTGGCACTCTTCTGGATAGTAGAGCAGCAATGCAGTGTGCACTTTGACTGTTCAAAATAGAAATCAGACCTATATCCTTAAGGAAACAAATCCTAAAATAGATCCCTCGTCTCTCAAAAAAACCCTTCCCCTTGTTTTCAGCAGTAGGAGACCACAGGTATTAATCTTTTCTGGCAAGTATAACTGGTATGCACAGTCCATAACATAAAATATATGATAGCAGCATCAAACAGTGGTTTCACTTAAAACATTTACAAACAGAAACTTCTTTGCAGTTAAACTTTCATCAGACCCCATCATTCTAGCAGCTGGGTTTTTGCTGCCTTTGTCATTTTAAGTAAAGTGCTGTAATCTGTGCTCCATAATCCATTAAAATACATCACTTACTGGTGAGTCCTTTGTAATATACTAAGAAGGCTGTAAGCTTAACATCTTGTGCAAGGCTCTGTCCAGTGAAGAGCTATTCCATTAGTGGAACAGAGAAAAACAAAGCATACCTGTCTCAGCCCCAGGAGCCCTTTGCAAATGACTGCTCTGAGGAGAGGGTAGTAGGCCTACTCTGTTTATGATGTGTACTACATCTGCCCTTTTTTTTAGAACATTATTTTTATACTGTTGAATCAAACAGTTTTTTTTCCTGTTATGCTCCTTTCCACTATACCTAGCCGTCAACTAGAATTGTATGGGAAGAGTAGCAGCTTTCTTTCCTTATCCCCACAACCTGAGCCAGGATCGTACTGTGGTAGTCCTTTAAGTTGTAAGAGTATGCTGTGTCTAGAAAGAAAACATTGCTATTTTTTCCTTTGAGGGAACAGTTATAGGTCTGGCAAGTGGGCCTTATGGCTTCATTTCTCACAGCCTGCCATCACATCATTATCTAGTCTGTAGCGGGAAACAAACAAACCAGCAAGGAAGTGGAGTTAAATTTGGGTTAAAGAAAGCTGTAGGTAAAGAGGAGACTCATTGCTATTTTAGAGGATTGTTTGATTGGGCTTTATTCTGCTGTTTAGAGATTATATAGGCAATGATTTGGGCTAGTCAGGTGGAAAGATCAAATAGGAGCACTTCCCTAGAATAACAGTACAAACTTAATAAAGCAAGTGTCATCCCTCAGCATCTTAACTACAGTTAAAAAAGGTGTGGAAAAACATCTCACTCACCTTCTGCAGTTAGTCCAGAGTGTTTCAAGTCACTCAGTAAGGCTTGCCCAAATCTCTTAAGAACCAATTATGTTGTAGCAAGGTGAGGAAGCTTTTCAGCTTAGCCATCCTTCACTCACACCTGCTTCCTATTACAAGAGTCAAGTTGTTACACCTGTCCATTTGCCTGCTGGGAATTCCTGCTCATCAGGATTGGGAGGGACATCTGAAAGTAGTTGTCAACCTGCTTCCCCTTTTCAATTCTGTAGTTTCTTAATAAATTATAATTATTCTACACCCCATCCTACATTAATTTCCAGCACTGCAAGTGGAAGAGGAAAGAGAAATCAGATCTACAAACCCACCACAGTCAAGCAGCAGGTGTTTCTGTAATCACAGCAGCAAGACCAAAGTCAAAGCAATGCTGCTGGAATCTGCTGGGAACCAGCATTGTAGCATCAGAGCTGTTGTGTAAATACCTTCCTCTAGCATGACATCAGACCAGGGATAAACTTGAGAGTAATCTTCTCTTTAGGAGAGAGGACCAGTTCTTCCCTTGCCAGTTTTATAATGGGATACAGGCCGCTCTGAGTTCAAAGTGGATGTGCTAACAGTGGTTGGAACTGCATGGCTGAGGGTAACTGAGCACTAAGAACAAACCATCAGAGCAGACAAGATGTAGAAGCTCATCCATGATCATGGCTAGTAAGCATGCAAATACTTCTGTTGCACCTTCATCACTTGCTGCCAGGAAACAGCACCACTAATTTCTTCAAATTGCTTGTTGATAAATAAGCTAACGTGAAAGTGGGAGAAATTCCTTGGTCTTTCCAGAATCAACTATTTGGAACAAACATGGTTTAGAATAAATGAATAAGTATTTTCTTGTCAACCTGTCAGGAAAAGATAGGAAAATAGGAATTCCTTGCCCATGACTGACTGCAAAACAGCTAGTTTTCTCACACAAGGCTGTGCTGACAACTGATTTTTTTTTTTTTCTGGTGTGGCTCCTGTTGTTTCCCTTGGGAATTCTGTTGCATCGGAGTAATATGCCCTGACATGTATATTTCGATGTAAGAGCAAGAATGGCATTGTGACCTTGTCATGAGAGGACCCTAGGTTTTGTTTTTGCCAACATCTATGGACTGTTGTTTTCTTAATTTTATTCACAGTTCAGCCCAACTTCTTCAGACTTCCTTCAGCTTCACTGGAAGTTAATTGAGAATGGAAATAATTTAATTGCTCAATCAAATAAGAACTGAATGTCCTCAGATGTTCTGCATGTGCTTAAGTGATTTGAGTAAGATCACACTCCAGCAGTTTAAAACATACATGAATAATGTTTGAAAACAATGGGACTCAAATTCTTGTATGTAAAAACTAGTAAATGGAACTTGTCCTCTGACTTGTTGAATTGCTTTCTTAGCTCTTCTGTCTCTGGCTATTCTATTTTCTCTTTCTCTGTTTGTTTAGACCTCCCCATGCAGTTTGCAGAAGCAGCTGCATCAATACTAATTTGCTGAAAAATTGTTTTGCAAAGAACTAGCTCAGGTGTTTTTATGTCCATGACATAGCTAATTTGTAATGGGACAAGCTGCCAGGAATAACCAAGGAGATGGCTCTATCTGTGCTGATACTGTTTGTTCATATCAAAGGGAAATAAGTTTATCTTTCTGGCATATGTCATTTGTAGAGGTCCATAGAAAAAGGCCATAAAACAGATGATTTTCCAATAGAAAAACACTTCCTCTTCTAAGATTATTTAACCTCAGGGTAGAAGAAGTGGAAAGGGCTAACAATGCTCTGAGGATTCAGTGAAGGTGAGGAAGAAGAATATAAAAGAGAATATTTCTTGTGAAGAATCAAGGAGTTGTGTTTTAGGCTTTTTAAGAATACACCATATTAGCATATGAAATCAGTTTTAGGAAAGCCAAATGTGTTCATGGAGTGATGTAACTGCCAGGGATTGCTCAAGAACAGCTGTTGCCCAAACAGTGTTTTCTCTACAAGTCATTCTCTTCTGTGGTGTTAGAGCTGCTAAGGTTCTGGTAGGACACTGAACTTACTGTAATACTGTAGGGCATAACTCCACTTGGCAGACAAAAAGGACAAACTGACCTGCATTTTGGGACTTGTATTTTAAATGGATGTTAATATCAGTACCATGTAAGTACCAGTACCTGATGTCTGTTTACTTCAAGCTCAACATGTAGTAAAGTAGTCCTGAACAGTGTGTGTAACTCACAGTCTTACCAGCTAGTGCTTGTACCTTTCACATGACACAGTCTTGGAGGAAGGGCTATAAAATCCATGTCTTGTGGTAATGACAGAAAAGACTTGCTTTCATGAATGTTGCAGTGCTGGTTATGCAATAGTTTCTCACGAAGTATATGCAAATACTTGCATCAAATGTTTGCTTTCAGCAACAACCTTAGTCTGTGTTGGTGATTTACATTAGTGGTTTACAAATACTGGTATAGATTTAACTGTTGTACAGCAACAACGTGACTTTGATACTTTTAACTATGGCTGTGCTGCAACCATTAATTGGTGTAAGCTGCAGACAGAAAAAATAAAGGAAGTTGTTCACCCAAGAGGCAAAATGTCTTGGGCATAGGGCAGCAGAAAATATCAAATCAGCTGTAACATGTAACACAATTCAAATATCTTGTATTCTGCCAGGTAAATTGGTCCAAAATACTCACAACTTACTGTAACTTCTTTTGGCCTAACGTTCTTTTTACACAGCTATGGTAAGTGCCTGCCTAGAAAGGGGAACATGTGTATTCTGAGGAACAGCTTCAAAAGTATTTTGTTGTGTACACACCAGTTTTGCTGCATTAACAAACTTCAGTTCTTACCAGTACTGACTCTTGTAAGGTAGTATTAAAGAAGAAGTCCAATTACAAAGCTTGGAAGGGAGTGGAAATCTGAACCTAAAAGCCTGAGAATTGGAATCAGTACAGGTTTTTCAGATGTATTGGTTACTTTAAAGATAGGTATGACTGTTTGCCTATTAACCCTCATTGATATAATGTTCTTTTTTTCCTTTTAAGGCTCACCAGCAAAGCAGAAAAGCAGACCGCTTGTTGGCAGCAGGGAAATATGAAGAAGCAATTTCTTGTCACAAAAAAGCTGCTGGTGAGTAGGTTATTTCTCACATTTCAGCTCTTAAAATCAGTTTCTAGATTTGCATGCACCAAGCCTGTCTTGAGTTCAAGAAGTATTTGAACAGTGTTCTCGGGCACATGGGACTCTTGAGGTGTCCTGCACAGGGCCAGGAGTTGGCCTCGATGGTCCTGCTGGGTCCCTTCCAGCTCAGCAGATTCCATGATTCTGTGTAAGCAGAATGTCTAGTTACTTGCAAAATTTTTATTCTTAAAATGTCAGTTTGTTTTTCAGTCCAGATCAAGAACCCTTTTGAAAACTTCTTTTCTCATGTGAGCAGCTAAAGTCAGACATTTCCAAAGTTGTTTAGGTTGGGGGTGGTTATCACTGTGAGGGCAGTTCTTGACTGAAGATGAAGCCAACACCTTGTGGTATGCACAGACTGAAGTTGTGTACCTGCTCTAAGCCAGTTTCACTTTATACTTTGCATTTTCTTTACTGCTTTCATAGGCGAGGTCACAGTGCTTTCTCTGTTGGTAAAGGACAAATGCTTGCTTACAAAACTTCCCTTTCCTAATGTCTGCATCAAGGCAGCTAAGAACAGGTGAGAGCTCCCCAGAACTCGAGCGAAACAGCAGATTGCATCACAGACCTTGAACTCTGCAGGGACAGCCTCTCCTCTGTGAGATCTTGTGCATTTATCTGTCCATTTAAATAGTCCTGCTTCATTTTTTGTGTTGGAGTCCCTCAGCTCTCTGACAACATGCAGCTACTTGGCAGAAGAAGAAAGGAGGTCTTAACTGGTGCAACAAGTAGGACATTTTCAGTGACAGGGCTTGTGCGGAGACAAAGTAAGTGGCTGCTCTGAACATGGTAACCTAGATACCAGGCATTCTGCCTCCATTCATACATACTAGAAAATCCCATAAAGTGAAAAACTAATAGTTTCTTTGGTATTTATGGATACTCAGAGTGATGAGGGATTGCACTTACATTCTAAAATGCATACTTCTTGTTTTCTTGCACTTCATATACCAAGATAAAAGCCAAAAATACATTGAATGTTTCTTGCTTTTGTCTTGCATCGTTCCAAATTTGTTTGAGAATTTCTCATATGTTGTCATTTTCAGCACTAGTAAGATATGCTCGAAGTCTTTCTGGAAATTACTGCAGCTCTAAAAACAAACTGGAGTGACCCAAGCCAACAGGATACCATGGCAAGGCTGTAGTGTGTATTACAAGGTCTTACACTAATTTTTTCAGACCTCTGAAAAACAGCAGCTGTTCGCAGCCACTGTAACTTGTAAATACTTTCCCTCTAGACTGCTGCCTTTATGTGGGATTGAGCACACAGGTCTGAGGGCTTTCCTTAGCTGTTGTGGCAGCTAAGTTCAGGTTTCCCAGCGTGCTGTAAGTGCTGATGGATGTTCTGTCCCGCAGGGTACCTTACCGACGCCATGAAGCTGACCCAGTCGGAGCAGGTGAGACCAGAGCGCGGCAGATGCCAGAACCAGCCACAGCCCCGTGCTGTGCCCGTGGGTCCCACTGCGTGTGGTCACACCAATCCTGGGCATTAGCCTCTGCAAAGTTTTCTGAACCCTTGGCAACTGCACCAGGAGTTTCACAAGTGTGGTAATACTAATCTTCCTAGAGAGTTTTTCCAAGGACAAGAGAAACCTTAACCCATCCAACGGGTCTCCAACTTTCTAGTCTGCCAGACATCTTCAAGCAGATGACAAAACTAGTGTCATGTTTAACTTTATCTGTGAGGCACTTAGTATTTTGCTGCGACAAAAAACCAAGCATCTCATCTACAGTGTGTCATTTTGGTTTAATGCATCCTGATTGGGGGATCTCTACAACAACAGCCCTGACACTTTTTCTTATTCATTGCACAAGTCCATCTGTGAATGTAGTAGTCTGCTCAGTAGTTTTGTACCAGCAGGCTTTGAATTTAGCCAATATTATGAAATCAAATAACCCTTGGAGATCAGACATCTGTCTTTGCTCCAGTGGGTCATTCTTGTAGAAAAATGGTCTTTCACCCAGGTGAGTTCATAACTGCTGTGCCACCTCCTTCATTAAATATGACTGAATCATTTGGGACCATACCTGGCCTTGGAGCAATTTGCTGCTTCATTTGGGTGTTATTGATGAGGCTACACAGATACCATCAGAGAAGCATACAAAGAGTTTGCATTGTTTAGCCAGTGTGGCCGTGCATGCCAAGTGAATCTCTTCCGTCTTGGTGTTGGTCATAGGTCAGTTAAACTCTGGGTGCCTCTGCCCAGAGGTGTTTAGTTTGGTCAGTGACTTACAAACAAAAAGACCAGTAGTTATGCTAAATTTGACATATCTGAATCTGTTGCACTGTACAAGCAGAGAGCACTTCCTGTTGGACTTAATGTCTGAGTAACAAAAGCTCCCCCCCTTGGGCATGCAGTGGTGCTGTTTATGTAAATATTTACACACATCTAATTCAATGTTTGTGAATATTTGGGTGGCATTAGGGATCACCAACTAAATTGTTTAATCTTGTTCTTACTCAGGCTCAGCTATCACTGGAATTACAAAGGGATAGTCATATGAAACAGTTACTGCTCATCCAGGAGAGGTGGAAAAGGGCAAAGAGGGAGGAAAAGCTGAAAGCCCAGCAGAGTGCTGACAAGGAAGCAGCTGCACATCTTCAGACTTCTTACAGGCCATCTGCTGAAGACTCTGATGATCAAAACATTCTGGTTCCTGTCGCTCAGAAATACAGCTCTTCCACAGAGAAACATTCACAGGATATTCGGGGTGTCTTTGACAGGGACCCAGATACACTTTTATTTCTGCTTCAGAAAAAGAAGGAGCCAGTGGAAGCATGTATTGGGAGTAAAGCGCCAAAAGATGACAAAACAATAATAGAAGAGCAGGCAACCAAAATTGCAGATTTGAAGCAGCTCATAGAATCTCTTGTAGCTGAAAACGAGAGATTAAGGAGAGAGAATAAGCAGTTAAAAGCAGAAAGAGCTAGACTCCAAAAATCTCCAGTAGACAAGGAGTTGGATGTAGACACTGACTTTGTTGAGAAGTCAGAGTTGTGGGGTCTGCAGCAGCACTCAGAATCTGCTTCTTCAGCTGCAACTTGGCAGAAGTTTGCAACAACTGCTGGGAAGGCAAAGGACATTCCAATACCCAACCTTCCCCCCCTGGACATCCCGTCCCCTGAACTCCCACTGCTGGAACTGTCTGATGATATACTGAAAGGACTGATGAATAGTTAAAAACCAGGAAAAGCGCTCAGTGTAGTTACCCAAACTTGAGAAAAGGGAAAGCCACCAGGACAATGGTGATCTGAGGGCAGAAACATTTACCACAATCCTACTGTTGGAGAAAAGGCATTAAGCAACTTTGTTACTGTGAAATACACATCATATCTGATTTACTTCATGGAAGTTAAAGGTACCATAGTTGGTATAAGATGGTGATCTCTTCAGTCTTTCTCCCAATGTTTCAAACCAAATGACTGCCTGGAGAATGTTTCAAGTAACACAATCCTTCAGGGTTTTTAAGTATGCTATATGTAATAGTTATCTATAATGCCATAAATGATGGTGCAGAACCTAACTGTTATGGTTGCCAGTTGGCTGCCACTTCATATTGAAAAATGCTTTCTAGCATGAATTTAAACTGTGCATTTCATTATGCATAACTTTGTTAATTCAGATACAGTGCAATTTATACACCTCCTAGATGGATTTATGTGCCACACTCTGTATTCCTGACCATGTTAACCTCAAGTCAGGAGAGATTTTAATTTCCATGCTATGAAGGAACCAACTTACTCGTTCTGTCGATGTGGGTTTTTTTGGGGGGTTATCTGTTTACATAACTAATCAGGGTGCATTGAATCTAGCTATTGGTTTCTGTATAAAGTGACATGGTTTAAAATGAAAAATCTATACTTAAGGTAAAATACCCTTTTTGTTTTCAGTGATGCATGAATGGAAGTAATTCTAGCTGGCAGTATTTGATTGAAAAAGAAATTGTTTACAGCTTAACCTGATTCAAAAAGGATAGGAAAATAAAAACCAAGGTGTTTTGACACTGTCTGTTACATCTGTACAAATGTTGCAGAGTATAAAGTACAAATTAGTACTTGTTCTAAGTGTTAGGATACACCTACAGCTGAGCTTCCACATTCATCATCCAGCAAATTCAAGAAAGCTGGGGTGAATTCAGAGGGTCTTGCCCACCTGTGGAGTGATCTGGCTGACAGCTGGGTTCCAGCCCAGCAGGAGCTGTAGGAACAGTGCTGAGGGTGCTGGGTCTGAGCAGGGCCATGCACACCCTGAGGGTGCTGGGTCTGAGCAGGGCCATGCACACCCTCAGGGTGCTGGGTCTGAGCAGGGCCATGCACACCGTGAGGGTGCTGGGTCTGAGCAGGGCCATGCACACCCCGAGGGTGCTGGGTCTGAGCAGGGCCGTGCCCACCCTGAGGGTGCTGGGTCTGAGCAGGGCTATATACACCCTGAGGGTGCTGGGTCTGAGCAGGGCCATGCACACCCTCAGGGTGCTGGGTCTGAGCAGGGCCATGCACACCCCGAGGGTGCTGGGTCTGAGCAGGGCTGTATACACCCTGAGGGTGCTGGGTCTGAGCAGGGCCGTGCAGCCTCCTCACACCCATCCCTTCCATCATGGCTCAGCCCCTGCCCTGGAGCCCAGCTGGGGCTTTCCCTAGGGGTGTTTCAGTGTGTAGTGGATGCATGAATTACCTTCAGCTGTTACTGATTAGTGAAGTGTTCAGTATTGGAAGCTATGGCATTTTAAGTTATTCCTGTGCTGTTAAAAGGTAAACTTGTTTTCTAAGAGTATATTTTTCTTCCAGAATAGACTTGGAAGTGCAGCAAGAACACCTTACTGCTGTGCAAATTCTCCCCTTACCTCTGTATACCTGGCATCTTCTGTGCTTGAAGGAGCGTAGGGACTGGAGGTTAGGAAAAGTCTATAGAAACAGAGGTAAGACAATTTCATAAGAGGAGGTGCCTTGTGCTGAATTGTAGCTGGAATTTTATCTTGCTGGCTGGGGAAATAAAAAAGTTATTTTTCACATGGAGCAGTTCAGCAAACAGCCCTATCCAGCTATGATGAGGTGACCTGTTCCAGGTCAGGCCCAGCTCTCTGCTCCCACCGAAGGGCAAGTCCCAGTCTCTGCTGGCCCCTGCCTGGCTGACTATTCCAGGTAACAAGGCAGAGGAGCATGCTGTTTCTATCATGTAAGTAAAGCAAGAAAATAGCATGTGCTCATAAGATGGAGATAAAATTATTTAAGCACCTACCTCATGCCACTGCTGGGGGGGTAGCTCAGGGTTGTTGACTACAAGACAGACATATCAGTGGTGTCTGCAAATGGCAGCTAGAGGAGAAGGAAGCAGTTTTTAGGTCTGTTGAAGTCACAGTTCTTCAGAGGTGGGAGCATGGGAATTGCAAGCTCTACTTTCTTCACTTTAACACTAAACTGTCCCTTCACGTATAGCTGCATAAACAAAACCCCAGATCTGAAAGAAGCTGTTTCTCCGTGGGAAGGATGGCCCAGTAGGGGCAAAACTCCATACTGCCACTTTTGGAAGTGGTGCTAAGACTTCTCTCTCTCCTGCAAAGCAAATGTTTGTTTGTTCTTGCAGTCTGCCTACTCAACACGACTGCTGCTGAATCCAGCTCCAGGCAGTAAGGCTGAGCACGGGCATGTTCCACTCTCGTGAGTGATGCTGAGTTTTTTAAAGTAAGGAATTCTTCCGTCCGAATCCAGAGCTAAGCAATTCCTCAGTGCATTGGAAGAAAGGTAGGTTGCACCGAGAATACTCACCACTAGAGGACAGGTTTTACAGATTCATAGCAATAAAGCTAGGGAAATTCTTCTTCCACGGCTGTCAGCAATTTGTGTCACAACAATTTAAAACTGTTTCAAGTTACTAAACTTGCGAGCGGGGTGTGGCCGGGCGGGTTGGGCGGTGCTCCAGCCGGTGTGCGGTGCGCGGATCCCGCTCCGCCGGCGCAGCCACCGGCCGCCACCTGCTGGGAGCCGCGGGGACCTCTCCCCTCTCTGGCCGTGCCCTCGCTTTTGTCACCGCCAGACTGATGGGCTCAGTGCCCGGGCCTGGAGAGAGTAAGGAAGAGGCGTGGTGCGGGAATGCAGAAGGTGACCGACGTTCAGAGAGCTGCAGCAGCAGCAACAACAAAGCGGAAAGTCACTGCTTGTCCCAGGGCACATCACCAAAGCCTGGCACGGCACACAGAAACATTCCCGGGGTGGTGCGTTGCATTGTTTTATAATGGACAGAATTAAAGAATCCTGTGGTCCGTTGTTTCAAAGTGTCTCACCAAGAACCAATTTTAAATACACATCCAGACACTGACTTCTATTCATAGACTTAGCTTTAACCACAGAAACCACCCTTGTCTTGGCACACAGAAATGCTGGCCCTGCTGAATATTGCCAACATATGCTATGCCGAAAGAAACTGTAATTATCCAATCTCTGGCTGTATCACCACAGAAAGAGAAACCGGGAAGCAGTGTGGAGCTTCCTGAGAATAAAATGTGCAGACTTCACCACTACCAGTTGCTACTTAAAATGATGGCTAAAACCAAAACACAGAAGTGTTGGGTTTTACATTTTGCTTTTATTAAAAGGGAAAAAAAGGATTTTGTGACTGCTTCCTCTGAGAGCATTTTCATCTTCAGGAACTCTGGTAGTGAACTCCTTCCTACTGTCCTCTCAGCAGCAGCTCTTCAGCCATCTGCAGTTCCTGATGTCCTGCTTTCAGTGACAGGAGCTACACCTCATCTAGACTCCCTTTCCCACAAAAGGTTGGATCTTTTGAGACCCCTTCCAGTCCAGCTCTGTGCATGGAGAAAAGCAAATACAGCCATAGCAGCTAATAACATCCTGTACTGAGCTGGGCTAAAATAGTAGAAAACAAAATCAAACTGTTCCACAGCAATCAGCAGTGGTGTGGCTGCCACAAGTCAGGTACAGGCTGGACACATTATTTGCCACACCTTCCTGCCTGAGTATGAGGACTGTGGAGTTCAATTGTATAAAAAGTTCATTGTTCCCTAGAGAATCAAGAGCTATGGCCATCTTTTCCTCCACCTTCTTTTTCTCTCATGTTTGTTTTACCAGAAGTAATTTCAGCTTACTCAGGGTTTTTGTCTTGTAATCATTTGAAGTGCTCCCTCAGGCCCATTTGCTGCAGGACTTAAGGTATTATTGAGATCAAACAATATGAAATCCTTAGAGCTGTGAAAATACAGGATTTCCTGCCTCAGAGGTACTAAACCCTACTCTGTTTTCACTAAGGTAGCACAGACCCAGGGACTGGACAAAGAAACAGGCACCTGGGACAAGAATGTATAGCCTTGGTATGGCTGGAAGGTACACGAAATGTTCCCTTTGAAACATAACAGCAAAAATCCCTCAGTCCACCACTTACCTTTAGAAAGGCCCACGTTTAAAATGCAGCTATTTGCACACAACACATCAGGTGAATCACATCTTCAGTTTGCTATGAGGCAAGATTTTCCTAGCAGCTATTTATAGATGGTGACTTCCTTTTCAAAACCGATTGAGAACAAACGAAAAAACTACAGAGGTTCGTTTGTGTGTGCTGCTGACGCCACAGGGCATTTGCTCCTTGGGCAGTTTCCTGAGCCACCCTGCTGAGATGGGAAGAAAAGAACGTGGTGGTGGCCACTGCATCCAAGGCCTGCCCCCAGCACTGCGTGCCCTGCTGCCTGCTGGGGCACACGGACCATGGCAACACCGCAGCGGGAAGGAGACACCGCGCCCCAGCCATCAAAGCACGGCTCCAAGCGTGGAAAGCAGGAGCACAGGGCAGAGCTGACACTGTTTGAAACAAAGCTGGGGGTTAGCAGGGGAAAGCACAGCAGAGGCCGACTCCAGGAATCTCAACAGGGTGAGGCAGCTCATCCAGCACGGATGTGGGGGAGAGCACAAACATCCTGCTCTGGAAAGCAGCAGAACAGGCAATGGTGGCTGTGGAAGGAGGAAGGAAGGGAAATTCCCAGTTTCAGGCACAGGGCAGGGAAGGCTGTCAGCTGTGAGAGCAGAAGAGGGCTTGACAGGATGTCACGGGAGAGGCTACAAACAAAATTACCACCTACCAGAAAGGTCAGAGAGCATGAGAACGTAGTGCTGATCAGATGGGGGTTGGCCTACACACACAGATCTGAGCAACTTGCATGAAGCTGGAGGAGTACAATAAATAGATTTGCAAATCAGACTGTTCTAAACCCCTACATCTGACCTCCCTAACAGGGACCACCATTTCCCTGCCAGCAATTCCAGCAATTTCTGTTTCTGCTAAACCATAAATGCAGCAGCCATCTGTGCTGAAATACTTCAGGTCATCAGAGCCCTGCTTTGTTCTGTGCTAAAAACTTGTTTCTTCATTAGGTACCTCTGCAGTTACAACAGGAAAGAAACTGCTGTGGCCATTTACTGTGCAGCAGTGCTGAGGATGGAGATGACAAGGAGCTGGAAGAGAGGGAAAGAGGGGGTGTGGGGAGCAGGGCTCACAGTTTTGCTGACTCTTGAGGTGTGATCTTTCAAATGACAGGAAAGGAGAAAGAAGGAGGAGTTTCATGGACAGCAAAGCAGACAAAGAGCTTGTGCTCAACAGGAAGGTAGCAAAAGATGACACACAGTATTTCATATCCATGTTCTAGCAGCTGACAGCATTCCTGCACAAACAGCTTCAGCTGATCTCAGTGAATACTTTTGGCTGTATTAAAATAGTTGAGATTGTACAGCAGAAAATCCCCCAAGAGTCTTTAGCAAAGGAAGATGGGAAAAACATACCCAGTAACACCTCACAGAACATGGGGAAATGGTCAAGAGGGAAAAACTAACCTGAAAACAAACCAGCTTCCCACAAACCCCTCTCTGGTGTCAGACATCAGCTGTGATCACCTCTGGTCATGCTCACAGCCACAAGCACAGCGCCAGCCCCGCTTCCTGCTCCCATTTCCTGCAGGGGAGCAGGGAGCTTGGCTGCATCGTGACAGAGCCAGAAACCTTAAGGTACTGAGTAAGCAGAACACCAGTACACCAAGTACTTACACAATTTTTCTGTGGTATGTAGAGTACCTGTGAACTTCAACAACTTCTGGCACTGTTTAGTCTCTCTTCCCGTTTCCCTTAAGGAGGAAGAACATCTTCAGCCTGACAGGCAGGTGCCAGGGATCCCTGCCCAGGCTCTCTGTGGATAGGGTGGTGCCAAAGCTCACACCTCGAGGCACAGCTGCCGTCAGCTGTACAGGCATTGGAGAAGAGGCAGAGAGAAAACCCATGGCTTTGGCCAGGGCAGGCATGGCAATGTGACACTTTGGGGCGCTAACTCAGGGGACAGCAAGCCCTGCCCTCCCACTCAGCTGCCAAGACACACCAGCACAGGGATGAGCAGGGATGGCAGCCATGGCCCAGGCCCAGCCACTGCCCTTGGCTGCAGGAAAAGAACCAAGGGGACTGGGACTCTGCAGCAGGGATGGTAATTTCATACTTGTAATGCATACAAAAAATTCCATTGAAGAAGGAAATACTTAAATATTTACATATCTTGAACTTAAAAAATAAAAGTATGTACAACTAGAGTCCACTTCTCATTAAGCAAAGGTACACTGGCAGATCCTCCACTTTCAGCCAATGCTGCAGAGAAGAATAAAGATGATACTGGATGGAACAGAGTACAAAGCTAAGAAGCAATTGCTAAGTGCAGCACCATTAACTCCCTGGTATTCCTCTGCAACTTGACAAATTCCAAGTTTTCAAGCCAACTAAATATTTTGACTTTTTGAATGAGGAATTGCTTTTTGTGCTTTATTATTTTGAAAGGTAACTTACAGGGGATTTGGGGATTTTGGTGACCCCAAACCCAGTCAGATGTGTCACACTGGAAGCAGTAACCAGGCTCGTTAATGTAACCAGGCTAATCACTATCCCCTTTTGGACACCTCATGTGCTGGCCACTGGCTCTGCCCAATATTTTATAATCAATCTAAGTATTTGAATAGTTTTAGTAAATTAAAGCACACTTCTTGTAAAGCTTTTCAAACTCACTCCAAAACCAAGAATTCTGCTCAACTGCTAACATTTATCATTATTCAATTAAAAAACCATAAAAATGCATTTAAAAAAGCATCCATTATTTTGTAGTATTACCTGAACTATCAAAGGCAAGTTGTTAGGAAATACCCATTCCAAAAAGGCCTTTGCCCTTCCCGTGGAGCAAGCGCCGATTCCTGCGGGAAGGGGCGGCCCGCAGTGCCGGCTGCGGCCCGCAGGGGGCAGCACTTGGCCGCCCCGGCAGCAGCGGAACAAACAAACCCACACCGCGACTCTGACAAAGTCATTTTAATGGAAAATGTAAAACCCCTTTCAACTTCAATGTACAAAGCATGTGTAACACTTGCACTTTTAACAAATTAAAGCAAGCCAATGTTTTAAAAAAATACATCATTGAATGTATATATGTATATATTTACATAGCATATTAAGTTTAATATTTAAGCTTTAAAAGTTCACATAAATTTTACCAAAATGAGACAATTTTTAAATAAATTACACCTTTTGAAAACGTTTAATTGTACACTGAATAGCTTCAATAAAATACTGAAGTGTCTGTATTTAATATCTACTTTATATACTTTATATTTTACAAAGTTTACAATTATTTGGCAGTAATTTTCAGAATATGACATGACTGCTGTGCGGACTCAGCAAGATCCCAAATGCAGGCAATAGCTGGTGTTTGTGTCCTACTCTCACAGTAACTGTCTCAATGTAGTGAAAAAGATCTGAATTATTTTAGCAAACTGTACAAGTCACATTTACATTTGATCAACAATATAGCATAGAATTTTGTTGTTTTTTCCAAAAATAAATACATCATCTTAAATCTTTGACATTTCACAAACTTCATGTACATTATAATACAGACAGCAAACGCTGCTCAACTGTTTGCAAGTGGAACATGGAATCACAGTGGCTGTGATATGAAGCTCTACCGTTGCAGTGTCATTAACAAGTAAATATGATGACTGTGTTTTCTTGGCACTGATGGTTTGTGAAGCTTAAATTAGTGTGTATACCCTTCACAGATCAGGTGAAATAACCTCTGGATGATGCTACCTCCAAAAAGCAGAGTGTGCTCAGTTCTCATCCATATCTTCCATTTCACCTTCGTGAATCTTCAAAGCTCTCACCATTTCTTTAACTGCGTGGTACAAGATATTTTTAACCTGCAAGAACATGAGACAGATTTTAGTAAGGCCCACGACCTAAGGAACTCTGCAAAATTTAGGACTGAGCACTAAGCTTAGTGGATGGAAAAAATGAAGGCTTCATCAAGCCCATGCAAAAGAAACAGCTTTTTACACAGTTTAAAATGTAATGTGAAATAAAGCCAGCAGCTCAAGGGAGAGTCATTTACAGTCCTGGCATTCATGCTGCTGCTCATTGTTATTCTGTGTGAACAGCAGCAAGGAAGTAGCTCCACGCACTGCTCGCATTCCAATGAGCCCGAGCACACCCTGCCTTCCCAGCCCCTTCCAGAGCAGCATTCATTTCCTACCTGCAGTTTATCATCGTAATTGATTTCTTCCTTTGACAGCCTCAGCTCCTGCGTTAGGTGAAATGACTGTACAAGATGTTCTGGAGACACAAAGTCTTCTGTTACTTGAACGCAGCTGTGAAAATTTTGCACCTATCCAAAATAACAAAAAGAGACTGATAATTAGTATTTGGGGTTATTCTTTGGCAGAGGTACCTGAGGAAAGAGCGGGTCTTGAGATGCCTTAACCACAGCCTTATCAGACTAGCGGGCATCTTCAGAGGTAGAGAGCAATTATGTGTCTGACTTATCTAAGCTGGCTGCTGCCAAAGGCACACAGAACGCTGCACAGCTGCCTGTGCTCCGGCATGAATTCCACACCGAGGCCTTGTTCCCCCCTCGGCAGCTGCGCTCAGCCTCCCCAGCACGGCACAGGCGCGGCCTGCCGACCCCGGGACCGCCCTGCCCTGCCGAGCCGGCTCCTCTGCCACGCTGCAAGGTGCCACGTTCATGGAAAAGGAACTGCCAGTGGAAATACTGGAGAGAAACAACCATCAACAGAGAAAAGGGGAGGCTGAGAAGCAGAGGGAAAAGAGTACTTCTTCCTCTGAACATTTCTTCTTACTGACAGGAGATAACGACTGAGGAACAGACACCATCTCCTACCACCCAGGTCGTACCCGGAGGACAGGGGAAAGGGAAATTGCTTCCTCACTGTGACCCAACCACCAACTCCAGTTCACTCCCTTCAGAAACATTTGTGTTTTCACCCCTAAACCCTTACAAATTACACGGTAATTTTTAATTCAGCATGTCAAAACCCTCTTTTCTCCAAACTCCAACAGCTCTTCACAGAAGCTGTGTAACAGTTTCAATTCCCAAAGCCTGGGGGCGGGGAGGCAGAGTCTCAGCCATTCCAGAAAACACTCCACCCCATCCCACCCTGCTCAGGACTGAGGGAGATCTGTGTATTTTAAAGTGAAACCTAGCAAAATCTAGAGTTTCTAAATGCATACTCTAAAAATTCCATTATGGTACATGACATTCAAATAAACCACTGGGGTCTACACAGTTGAGGACACGGGACTTAGTTTAAAAATGACTTTCTTCTTCAAAACCCCTTCCCAAGTCTGATTTTCCACAGCAGCTCCCCCCTACAGCTGAAATCCCAGCAGGTAACCCCCAGCTCAGCAGTCATGTTGCACACAGGGTTTCTGATGGTTCATCATCATCATCAAAGACAAAGCAGTGCTGGTCCCTCCTGAGAATTAATCAAAACAGAAGTAATTCTGGACACGAGGAGGGTTTGTTGATGCCACACAGTCTGCAAACGGCAGAAAGCCAGGAGAGAGCAGCAGCTGCAGAACCAGCACTCAGGGAATTTCCTCGAGCTCGGGGTGAGGCACCGCTGCGCTGCGCAGCCGGCAGCTCCAGCCCCCTCCCCTCCCTCACAGGCTTCCCACCTCTCTCAAGTCTCTACCTGCCCTTGGTCTCCTTGCCAGCCCATCAAATCCCACACCCCTCATTCACTTTCTGCTCGCTAAGACAAGGTTTTACTGACTCCCTATCCCTCCACGGCAGAATAGGGAACGTTTCCCTCAGACCTTTAATTCTGCTGTGCCTCAAGTCTTCTCTTCCCTCCCTTCCAGGGCCTGTCTTATCCGTGTGAAAGTTTGTGGGGACAGATTTTACCCGGCTGGTCTGGTACTTAGCATGGGAATGCCCCGCTGACAGCCCCAGGCAGTTCTATTTATAATATTTATAACACAAGCTGATGCAGTGACACACACATAGAAACGTTTAGCAACCATTCCCCTGAGGTTTGTGGGGCGAGGAGTGCAGCACTCCCACGGCTGTGCCACTTCCAGCTGAACTGAGAGCAGCTTCACACCCAGCCCACGCGGAGCAGACGTTTCCAGCAGGGCCGGGAGGCGGCTGCGGTGCTGGAAAAGCCTCGGACTCGGGCCAGGACAGGGAAAGGTGAGTGGGCAGGGAAGAAAGGGCCACCCACCCATCCTGATGGCCACAGGATCAGCCACTTCCTGCAAGGCTGAGCTCCAGAGCTCTGCATATGCAACGCCCAGACCTTTATCCTACAATCCTTATCGGAGCATTGCCAGGATGTCACATTACCTCCGAGCATGTTATTGTACAATACATAATCCTGCTGTTAAATCAAGATAATGCCTCTATAAAAAACAACATTATAATAACTTGTTCCACTTGTTCCAAGTTTTGCAGGGCTCCTGAACACCACATTTCAATTACTGACTCCAGTATTTCTAGCTTTTTATTTTTAGGTAAAATATTTTACTAATTTGGAGCTACCAAGTTAAAACCAGGGAGGCTATCCCTAGAGATGTCTGTGATAACATAACCCACAGTGAGCAGCAGAAGAGTGAATCTTTCAAAAGAACAGTATCAACACCCTTTTTTAGCTGGGGAAGTTCCAAGGAGAGCTCAGGGGCTCCCTGTCACAAGTGCCACAGAGGGAACAAGATGCAGCCATCAGCAAGGCAGGGACAATGCTGAGCTCCCACCCTGTACAGCCAAGAAGAAAGGAGATGTCCCTCACAGAGCACTCAGGGAAGCATCTGCAGAGGTGACCGGTCCAACACTGGATCTATTTCTGGATTCTCCTTCTGAGAGAGCAATTCCCTCTACAAGAGGAGCTGCCAAGGCTGCCCTGCCCATCACAGCTCACAGGAGAGGCTGTCCCTCCCATCCTACCAGGAACAGTCTGACTTTGCCTGCTGCAGTCATCACAAGAAGAATGTGACTGCTGTCTGCAAGTACACAGGGAGGGGGAGAAAGCTGGAAGCAAGTGGAATGCAATATGCTGCCATGAAATGTAAAGAATAAGTTACTTGAAAAGCCAGACGTGAATCCATAGAACCGGGGGGAAGGGGGAACCTCCTCCATGTTAGGGCAGTAAATTCTAGACCAGCACATCAGAAGCAGCAGTGTGCCAACAATCCTAAGTGGCTCCAGAACAGAAGAGTCAGAACTACACTTATGCAGCAACCACAGGCAGCCAGGCTCCCTAGCTCCAGCCCTCAGTCTGATTTCTTCTGCTCCACAACATTACTCATGAGCAAATAAAAATGTTAATTTACCACCTAATTTAGCATCAACTCTTACCCAGTTTTAATAATTAAAAGGTTCATAATGTGCATGTAAATCTGAAACACTTAATGTGTAAACTTAACATGGTATGTATTCTTGTGCAGACTTATTTTTCCGTTTTTAAATGTGCTTTGTATCTCTGAAGTGCTGGTGCTGATCCCTAAGGTCAGTATTTACGCATCTCTACAGAGAGCACTATGCACATACATGAAAGAACACGATGCTTTTATTTCCTCCTACGTGGCAGATTCACAGGAACTTCTTACTGAAGATGAAAAGGTTCTCAGCTTCACCCACTAAGGTTTAAAAACACCATGTTATTAACTCCTTGGTGCCAGAAGCTAGAACATTACCACTTCAAACACAATCTGCAGTTTAAAGCCAAGGAGATAAAGATAAGAGTGGTCTTATTTTTGGTCCTTAAATATATAAAGTACAGGGAAGACTGGAACAGTCCCACTACTTCATGCTTTATATTTTGTATGCCTCTATATAATGGCACATGCTATACAGAACAGATTTCCCAGTACATTTGTTATTTCCCCTGGGTTCCCTTCCACTCTTCTATCTGGGATATCTCTCTCCTGTTTCACGAGACAGAGTAAGGCTGCTGGAGCATGCGATACATTACTCTGGGAGTGCCAACTTCTATAGCCTAACATGAGCCAAGAACAGCAGCAATGTCAGATGTTCCTCCACATTTGTGAAACAACATCAAGCCCTGAGTCATTGTTTGGGGGAAGGCAAACTACACCTCCCTAGATTTGGGTCAGCAAGGTCTGTTTGGGGCTGTCTGCGTCTTTCCTTTCCTGTGCCAGAACACAAATCCACACAGACCCTCCAGAGCCATGTACCACCACGTCAAACCCAGGCAGAAAGTCAGTGGGACAAGGAGGAGCCTAGTCCAGGTAAGGTACCAGCTGCTTGCAATGCCCCACAACAGACACAGCCAGAGAGAGAGCAGGGACATGACCCCTGTCATCACTACACCCCTGTCAGTTTTTCACAGAGGAAACCCCACTGCCCTGGCCACAGGGACATAGTGAGCCATTGCTTCCCCTCTGCCACAGCTGGAAGCTGATCTGCAGATTGGAAACCAAACAGCACCTCCTTCAGAAAGGCTTGGCATCACTTGAACCCACAGGGAGATCAATGATAGGTCTTCAACATCACAATGGTTTACAACCAACTGCAGGGTGGGGATGTTCCTCACTCTTTGACAGTCAATGACCTCATTAGTGGTGCTTGACAGCTGGCAAGACAGCAAGCCAGCAGCCTCCACTTGCTGCTGAAGCAGGAAAGAAATCTAGAATGCCTAAAAATCTCACCTAAACAACTGAGCTTTCTTCCCATTTTCACCAAGGAGCAGCAGTTTACAGGCTGTGAGGGAAAAAAAAAGGCCTAAAGGCAGTAACAAACCCTTTATGCCAGGGGGCAACTGAGGCTGACTAACAGAAATTCGTCCTGCTTCTCCAGAACTGCCCCACTGGCAGTGCTTTTCTTACCCAACTACAGATTAGATCACTTAGCTGCTGCAAAGGTGGTATCACACTTTCTCAGAGTGAGAAAAGCTGCTGAAGAGACAATGATAACTTCTGGTGATTGATGCACCTTCTGTGCTAAAAGGAACTTAAATGTGGCATGGGAAAACAACCAAATATCTGTTACAGAAACACCAGAACACCCACTACAATTCTCCTACAGCTAAAGACAAAAACAACTACACTTGATAGCCAAGTGCTTACCATCCATACCTGCTCAAGTTGCTCTCCCTGCCCCTCCTCCATTTGGTTAACTTCTGGCTTAGAAGAAGAAAATTACTAACCTGACTCTGCCATAACTAGACTCAAGTTTGCTTAGACATTTGCTACAGAAATGGAAAGTGGAAAGCAATGGTTAATAATGGTCTGTTCATTTGTAATTGTGAAGCAAAAAATGAACTAATACTTAAGGCATTCAATTTGCTGTATGTTAGTGAGCTACACCAGCAGATGTACCTTATTTTACATTCCTACACGCTAACATATACTAATAATAAATAAAATGTAACTGAGCACAGATGTATCCACATCTTCGGAAAAGAGTTACTCATCTTGTATGTCTTCAACCTAAGGTACATTACCTGATGAAGTGCTCCTGCTGGCAGAATAATAGCATCACCAAGGAACTGAATAACTGTGCAGGTTTTTACTCCATATTCTTCAAAAAGTCTTTGGCGAAGTTTTTTGTTCACATACCAACTCTGGTCACGGATTGGATCGTGCTCTGGTAAAACTTCCAGGCCTTGCTCCTTTGCTATCTGTTAAGTACAGAAAAGATCCCAAATAACTTCCAAAAGAACCAAACCTTTTGCTGATAAATTTTAGGTATACCACCTCGCCAAGCAACTCCACTCAGTTCCCAATACCAAACAAGAACTCTGGCTATGGATTGAAAACAATCCCGAAGGATCTGGGAAGTCTCACTGAACTGAAGACATCTGCAACACTCCCACTTCAAAGTGCAGAGCCTTAAAGAACTCAGCACAATAATCTATTAATAAGCAACATGCTCTCTGTGTGACTTCTTTCATCCAGAAAATAAAATCTGAGCTCAGGAGTTCCTGTGCTGCCAATTCCTCAGGCTTACAACCTTCTTCAGTTTTGACAGGCATGCAACATCACTACCTTAGCTCAGGAAAAAAGCAGCCAACAAAGCCACAGGCTGTAGTTCTGGGAAACCTGCTCCAGGTGACTCAGCTTGAGCACAGGGCTGGACAGAAGGGACCTCAAGGGGCCCCTTCCAACCTCAGCCACGCTGGGATGAGAAGCTGCTTTCCTACCACCCTATGAAGGTATTCAGAAAAAATGATGAACACATAAAAATACTTCCTGACATCTGCAAATGGAATTGCACAACCATTTCTCATCAAGTGAACCACAGGGGAACAAATATTACTCCTAATCAACTGCTACAAAATCAATCCTAGTCACTAAAAAAGAAAAAAGTTATTACATATAAAGAACAGAGACCTAATCCACCTATCACAAGTCATGAAACAAGTATCTCATGATAAACATTTTTTTTGCTTTTATTTATTAAATAAATGGAATTATGTGATGCAGAACTTGAAACTCTCCTTGAGTATTATCACCCTTCTAACAAGACACTGACATTTTATATCTTATCAGCAGCAAAGCAGTCCCAAGGATTACCCATCAATTAATCTCCAAGCCAGTACTTCCCAAATACCACACTCCTGAAATACATGGTGGGACACAACACACTCGGGATACCAGCGCTACCTGTGGTAGCAAACGACAAACATCTTTACACAGCATCCTCAATGCTTCTGTTTCAAACCTGCTGCTCAAATAGTACAACAGCTATTCACAATAGTTTCAAAAGTGCTGAGGGAGTAGTCAGCATTTCCTCCCTATGTCCACCTATTCCTTTGCACTCATGACTTAATTCACAACTCTCTTTTTCAAACTGAAAAGCCACCATCTAATTTATGAGCACCTGCTTTTTGAATGAACAGTCTTGCTGAATAATTCATAATCTCCTGGAATTAGCTTTGTTTTACTTACCAGTGCTCATTTTTCCCCACAGTTCAGTCTGCCAAAGAGCAAATGTTTGAGTCACTGGAGGACAGCTGGCCTGGTGCAGAAACACTGCTTTATTGTCAAAGGGAATCTTCACTGCTGAATTTCTTAGGCTTTCCTGCTCACAGCAGAGCCCTTGGCCTCGAGTTTGTTTATGGACCCCTTTGCTGCAGCCAGTTATAACTCATCTGATCTCTCCTCACAGAAGAAGACAGTGAAGGCATCTCCTCGAGCAAAGCAATCACTTCAGTGATACTCTGGTATTTCTGTGTCTTCTATCAAGGCCACCTTCCAGAGCACAAAAACGTGCTAAGGACAGGGCACAGAAAACTGCTTCCAAGATGGAACCCCTACATTTAATGCACTGACAAATATTCATCCTAGGGAACAACCTGAAAGGTTCTGATGTGGCTCTAACTGACCACCACACGCCACTGAAGGATGATCTGCAACACAGCCAGGTTAGCTTGCTGCCCCTGGGGACATTCTGCCACTGCTTCCACCTTCACCAGAGCCCAGCCACGCTGCGGTGCTGACGGATGTGACAGTCCTGGCAAAGACTGGTGGCCACTGGGTGGTGAGGTCAGGGGATGTGGCACGGGAAAATTCACCAAAAATTCAGCAGCAATAATACAATAATGGATCAATGACAGAAAAACACCATCCCACGTATTATCTTTTGTATTAGAACAGGGCAAGAGTTCCATGCCCTCCCAAGCCTTCAGTTACAGGCCATCTGTCACTCTTACAAAGTCAGTATATGTGTGACATACTTTATTTGCTGGTGGTGCAGCAGGTGGAGTATAATTTATTTTATGTGCTATAAAGGAAATAATTTTGCCTTCCTGCCTTCTCTAACACTGAGGTAGGTTTGTGGTTTTTGCCAGCCCCCTTTGATTTACCAATTACTTCGGTTATATTTATGAATTATGTGTAATAAAGCTAACCTTTTGCAGAAACTCTCTTATCTTGTCAGCATCTTTGCCAGCATAAATGTGCCACAAAGCACCAGGTAATTCACTTGAATCTTTCAACCGCTTCCTTAAAAGGTCATCCAAATCTTCCTCTTCCAACTTCTTCAAAACCCCTACGGTTCAACAAAAATATTCTTTAAATGTGGGAAGGAGAAAAAACTGCAGAAACTAAACACCTTGTTTTCAAATTTCTTGTGTGAGACTGAGCAGATGGAAGTTTGCTGAATATAACAGAAGCCACCAGGTGATCTTTCTGTTGTCTGTAACTCATTACTAGAACATAAATGCTGTGGATACCTTAAAAATACGTTTAATTTTTGTACTTTTTTTCACATTTCCTGAATTCCACAGAACACAATCTCCTACCTGAAACAAACAAGCAAGGCTGGTACCAAAAAATGAAAAGATGAGAAAGGTGTTTTCCTGCAGTCAGCACAAGCAGTGTATAGCATGCTGTTGCTGCAGCCAGAGCTCTCCCAGGATGCTCAAGTTTGCTGCTGTTAACTCCATGCATACACAAGTGAAAACAAAGCAAATGAAAGACAAACCTTACTGCAGCTCTATTAGTCACACCCAAAATCTACATTTGCTGATTACGGAGTAAGAGGACAAAAGAAAAAGGGCAAAGAAACAAAACTATTTCAGTGATTTAAAGACTGTTCACGTAAGCAATAAACCTCATAGAGACGACTAACATACACCAATTTAAGCTCTCCAGTGTTGAAAAATTACATTACAGCCCAAATTCAATAGAGTAAGCACAATGCATCCAGAAGAAGCAGCATAAACAGAAGGTTTGGCAAATACATCATCCTGACATAATTGTTAGAACCAGCACAGCTTCCAGAGAAAATCCTTCACCCTGCACTTCCATTAGCTATGCCAGTCCCAGCACAGCAATGGTGCATCAATTACACGTAATGGCAAAAAGAGTGGAAAGAGTTTGAAATACCATTTCATAATTCATGAACTGCAGTGTATTTTATACAGAACTAATGTGTGTGCAAACCCTTGGAACAAAGAATCACCCAGCTGTAAGCACGTTCTCACAGATCTGTTTCACTGCCTTCCAAAGAAGGGTGTCAGTTTTAGAAGGGGCAGAACATTCAGTCCATCGACACCTCTTACAGTGAGTGAGATTCACATTACCTGATTTGGAAAGTACTCCATTTCCTTTGGCTATGCCAACATAAACAAGGATGTTCACGACATCAGAAACTTCAATATGGAGATTTGTGGTTCCTATGTCATGGTCTTTAGTAGCAGCCACACCTATGTTACAAGATAAAATTAAGATTTGTTTGTATTGCATATTCAAATCAGAACATGTAATAACAGCGAAGAAATTTCTGAAGTATACTTGGCAGCACTGAGATAGACAAATTAAAAACATGTTTTTGGTTCACCTGCTAAACAAGAAAACATTACTTTTTAACAGAGTCCCTGAGATTCTCTCTTAGCCCAGGTACCTGTCCCTACACAGCACTGGTGTCAGAACAAAACGTCTCAGCAGAATGGTCAGAGACATCTCCTGACCACGATGTTCCATTCCTCTTCAACCCTTCAGGCTGTTCAGGGCAGAATACAGGTACAATGAATACACAAGGTTATCAAATCTGTCGCTTTTGTGTCTGGCTGTAAGAGAGTTCTTAACCAAAATCATGCCCCAAGAGGAAAATTCATTTTAGTTTGAAGAAGTGGAAACAAACATACTTAAGCCAAAAGGACACTCTGGAACACAGCCTTAGAGCAGTATTACCTCAGAGAGGCATTAATGACTCAGTTCTCAGAGCCATTAACAATAGTTATCACTATTGTTAATATGCTTCTTTCACAGGCTATATTTGGAGAACTTTTAAAACCAAAGCCACTGTGTCACAAATTACTGCTCATTTCTTGTCCTATTACAACAATTTGTAAAACAGAATTGAACAAAATTCTTTGCAAAAGAAGCAGCATACAGAAAGTGTCTGAAGGAATCAACCTTTTCTGAACAGGTTTTTGAGTGTACAGCACACAAAATAAATTATGAAAAATATGAGATTAATTTATGACCATAATTATGAATACAATGATATTTCATGAAGGATTTTGTCACACAGCATTACTAAAGACAGGTTCTATCACTGTGTAGAAGCAGCTAACCATTTATAAGCTTCAGAATACTGTAACAGCATAAGAAAAGATAGAAAGAAATGGAGAAGCAAATCAGACTCCCATGTTAAATACCCAAGTCAGTCAGTGTTTCCCCTACATTCAGTGAACAATTATTCTTCAAGAAAGCTCAGCTTTCTGTCAAGCATGGTAATGTGATAGTCTCCAAGTTTAAGGAAGAGGTAACTGCTGCATTTACAGGGCAAACTCACCATATGCACTGCACAGTCTGGGTCCCAAATCTGGACGGACAAAAAATCCTGGCAGATGAGAAGCCAAGTTTAGTTTTCCTTCTGGACTACAATATTCAGGCAAGGGTAAACTTTTTAGTAAGTCCTCATATCTGGAGGAGAATGAAAAAAAAGAATATAATTGAATTTGCACCGTTATGTAGAGAGAGAAAATAGAGTAATACTAAGATTGACTGAAGAACATCTAATATTAACATACCTTGCTGGCATCATGGCCTTGAAATCTTCACCAGAAGGCCAATCCTTCAGTTTTAGCAGAGCTGTTTCTCCATTTTTTACTTTCTGCCGTTCTGTAAGTAACAGAAATAATTAAAAACTAATGTACTGTAGGTGTTTCACTGTATTCAACTAAAATATAAACATTAACTCTAAACCTGCCAAGAATCAAAATTTCATGCATAAACAGGAGATAGCTGATTTCAAGACTCAAGAATGATACAAACCAAACTCAGCTAGTTAAGTAAGAAGGACATTTGTCCAGTTTCTTAGTCAGACCTAGCTAGTATTATAGTGCATCCTTAATTCTGCAGAGATACAAAATGCAAGTTTCCACCACATTCTCTGGAAACAGATTACCTAGAGCATTCTTTTTAAAGTTTCTTCAAAGCCTCAAGATCCATAATGACAATTTTTAACTGCAGTGTCTAACACTAATCATGTTCAGAATCAATACCATAACACATTTTAAGGAACATACTTGAAACATCTTCAAAACCATCCCAGAACTCCTTGACATTGGTGTTTGAAATGATACTGTCCTTGCAATTCAAGATATCTGCTTGCTGGTTTCCAAAATCCAGACTGATTGACTCAGCTTTCCACAGGCTGAAGTTCATTTTCTTATGCATACCAGACACCAAAACAGGCTGTGAAGTGTAAAGTAAAATACCTTTTAAAAATCAGTACTTATCCTTTCACACGCAGACAAATTCTTTAACTCAACTGGAATACAAATGTGTCTGGAACACACATGGAAGACCTTGGCCTTACTGGGCTGTTAACACTACCTCCAACAGCACCCACATCCAAAGCTGTCAACCCTTTTTGGAATCTGAAACTCCACAACAGAAATACCTTATTTATTATAACTGGTTAACTCAAGTTTAACTACACAAGGCTCATCTGCGGGCTATACCTGACAACCTTTTTTTACCCCCGGTTTCAAACATGGAGTTAGGCATTTCTGTCCTTTCATATGCAACTCCCCAGAGCTCCTGCTGATGTCACTTTACTAACCAACCTGCTCAATACCTACCCTTCCTTGTTTCCAGCACTCCTTGAAGAGCTTCCAGTTGTTGGTGTTTTTATGATCTCTGAGCCACAGAACATGCTTGTCACAGATCCACGAATACTGGATATCACTGTACCGTTTACTGCAGTCATCCTGAATACTTTTTTTATCATCCTTTGGCTCTTCTTTTATTTCAGATTTTACATTTATCTTTGGTGTTTTATTTGGTGGAATCTTGTTTTCTACTACTGAAGCAATTATATCATCAAGAATGTTTGGCATAGTCCTTCCACTCTTGCCACTCTGTTAGAAAACAAATGCATGCTTAAACAATGTAAAAGCAACTTAATGCAACTCCTTTTTACAGAGAGTAACGTTTCTGATGTTGTATCAATTATCATCACATATAAAAACAAATCAAATGTTGATGTGCGTGTGTGTGTGCATATGAAGTTTTAATTATGAATGAGTATTTAAAGTAATATACCTATCAGACTGCTCTAACTGTAATGTGCCAGAACAGACTGATAGAGATTTTCAAATCCTAAGAGAAAAACTGTGCATCCTGTAAACACTTACTGCTGTTCCTGTAGAGTACACTGGAGCAAAAGCAATGCCAGCATCTGTAGAACCCAGACGCAGTTTGCCTGCTGTCGTAGTTAACAGATCTCGTAAGGTTGAGCCCTGCTCGTTGTTCTGGGATGCAGGAGGGGAACTTTTACAGTTTGGGGACTCCAAATTATCCTGGTCCTTCCCTTCCTTCGAATGTTTTCCAGAAGGACATTCTTTGTTCTCTGAAACAAAAATAATCATTGCAAGTTTACACTGTTGTATCATCATATGTGTGGTGAACACATAGGAACAGCACCAGTACCCTGCACTTCCTAGTGGTGGTAACAGACTGCAGCTCTAGTGCTTTATTCACCTGGAAACACACCAGAGGATGAACTACCTCCTTCAAAACACAGTCAAACAGTGTGACCAAGAAAAGGCCTTCCTCAGCATCTCAGACCTGCAGCTGACTGAGTGCCTGTCCCGAGTGAGACACGCTGTAGCTGGAAATACTTCCACAGCACACCGGCACTCCACCAGCCATCTCCTGCTGACGGATTCTGATGCCATCAGGGAAAGGCAATGCAGTTTCAAGCTTGGAATCAGCAGAGAAAAGAACAGTCTTTTCTTTTTGTCAACAGCAAATGGCATTATATGTTTTAATTAATTTAATTACAGAACCACATGGAATCCCTAGCTTGGAAGAGACCTTTAAGTCAAGTCCAACCCGTGCCCTAATACCACCTCAACTAAACCATGGCACTGAGTGCAACATCCAATCATTTTTAAACACATCCAGGGAAGGTGACTCTCTCTGAGGATCTCTGAGATCCAGTACTTTATCACCCCTTCAATAAAAAACTTTTTCCTAATACCCAACCTCTATTTACCTTGGCACAGCTTGAGGCTGTGTCCTCTGGTTCTGGGAGTTGCTGCCTGGAGAAGAGACCAACCCCAGCTGAGCACAGGCACCTTTCAGAGCTGTGCAGAGTGCTAACGTCACCCCTGAGTCTCCTTTTCCCCAGGCTGAGCACCCCCAGCTCCCTCAGTGCTTCCTCTCAGGGTTTGTGTTCCCAGCCCCTCTCCAGCCCCGTTGCCTCCTCTGGACACGCTCCAGCGTCTCAGCATCCTTCCCAAACTGAGGGGCCAGAGCTGGACACAGCACTCCAGGTGTGGCCTCACCAGTGCCAGGCACAGGGGCAGAATGAGCTCCCTGCTCCTGCTGGCCACACCATTCCTGATCCAGGCCAGGAGCCCTTGGCCTTCTTGGCCACCAGGGCACACAGCTGGCTCATGTTCAGTCAGATGTTGACCAGCACCCCCAGGTCCCTTTCTGCCTGGGCACTGTCCAGCCATTCTGTCCCCAGCCTGTAGCATTGCAGGAGATTATTATCGCCAAAATGCAGGACTCAGCACTTGGACTTAATAAACTTCATCCTACTGGACTCTGCCCATCCATTCAACCATTCCAGGTCTCTCTGCAGAGCCCTCCTACTTTCCAAAAAATCAACACACGTTCCCAGCTTGGTGTCATCTGAAAAGTACGAGCAGTGTCCCCAAAGTCAAGGACATGATATGGCAATTTCAAACATATACCTTTTTTTTCTTCTCTGGCTTTCTGCTCTGCAAGATCAGCCAGCCAGTGCAGTGGGGACTGGGATTCAGGTGGTGTTAACTTGCTGTCTGTGCTCACATCACTCCTTGGACTTGTGTTACCATTTGTCTCAGACTTTTGAGGAGTATTCTGCTGTTGAGACTCAGGCATACACAGAGAAATTTTATTACTGTGGTTAAGGACATTCTGCAAAACCTGTGAAGAACAAATTTATTTTTAACTACATAGCTTCACTTTAACGTATCTCAAAGACATGGCCAAGCATTTAACCCCCACATATGCAAACTAAAACGCAACTGGTACTTTTCAAATACGAAAATCCACCAGGATTAGAACACTTGAACAAGATGCAATACATACACACATTTTAGACTCACCTGAGACACACCATTCATTGCAGGGAGCTTGCCAGCTTGTGTGTTCTGCTTGATGGTGCACTGACAATGGGATTTAATTTCAAATTTTTCTCTAATATTGTGCATAGCATCTAAAAGATCTGTCAAAACTGAAGACAATTAAGAAGAAAAACATTACTAGCTGTCAATCATTATGACCCTCTTTACAACATACACAGGGTGATGTTTTAAACTATTAAAAATCCTGAGTTTACCACTCAAAACTACCCCAAAATGACTGCCCAGTTTATCTTTAAGCCTGTGCACAGAAACACTCAATTAAATAATTGCACACTACTCTTCTGAATAATCTGAGCTTTAGTCTGCATTCCCATTGCATGGCACACATCAAGCAAGCCAGTAATTATTTACTTCTCTTTGTTCAATGGGTATATCATTGCTTCATTCAACAAAACCATCAGCTACAGACTGAAGTGAGCCGTGTCTTGACAAAAAAATCAGTATGTGAGCATGTAAATGAAGGCTGTTTGGTAATGGGCACGCACAGAAGAACAAAACTGAGGTTAAGTAGGCAGTTTTCATTGTGCTGTTTCCAGATGAGTGGTTCACTTTCACAATTTAAAATTCAAACCAGTTTCAGTCTAGAACCTGTTCTGGGAAATGTCACAATTTGAATTTGTTATGGAATCTACTCAGCCTTCATTTCTACCTGAACTAACATGCAACAACCCATGGAATAACGACTTGGTTCTGTATTTTGAGCTTAAAATAACCTGGAAATTTACTTAGTACATTTAAGGACACATTTCAGTTTTCTATTTTCTGGTCTGTATCAATGCTGACAGAAATTTTGTGCTAACAACCACTACACCACACCTAAAGGCACTACTTCAGAGAATTTACTTAGTTGTAAGCAGAAATCTGAATCTAGCTGGGTTTAGGATTCCTGCTTAGTTTTTCAATTATCATGAAATTGCATTCATTGCATTTTGCTCAATCAAAATGCAGTGAATTTGGGCATGGAACACACAACAGTGAAATATAAATACCCAAAAATCCATTCCCTCAGTGGTACTATTTAAACATTTTCTTTTAACAGCTAAGGTCAGATTTATTAAATACATTCTGATTGTTTTATTCTGCTCTGCAAAGGCAGAAATCCATCCAAAAAAGGCCCTCAATTTCTTCCCTGCCTGTCCCCAAAACCCCTTTACACATCTGTCAGCACACTTCTCCTATTTTCATCATCATCTGTGCCCAGTGCTGGTAACTGCCCAGAGCCACTTGCCTTCTTGCAATGAATGCCTTCTTGCAATGAAAAACCCCCAGAGCCACTTGCCTTCTTGCAATGATTTAACACAATTCCCAGGTTTTTAAATGGAAAATGAGAAGTTTCAAGAAACAACTCTGGCCCTGCTTTCACAGGAAGACGTGGGGAAAAAGCAGCTTCTGCTTGTTTGCATATGGCCTTACCAGAGCCTGGAATAATCTGTGTTGGCATCAGGTGCTTGTGATCATGAGGCTGTCCCTTCACACACTTCATCCAGGCGTACAACTCCTTATCTGCAAAAGAGCATTGCCAATGTTTTACTTCCCTTATGTGGCACGCAGACAGAGCTAAGGCCTTTCAGACTGGTTTTGGTTAGAAGCATTTCTCTGCACATACAGGCCTTCTGTCCAGGTGTCCAGTGTGACAAGAACTTGCACACAACAGCTGCTTTTCACATTAATGAAAAGAGCTTTAACAATACTGAAATCTGAAATAGCAGCATCTGCAACACAGGCCCTTGCCAATTACCTCCAAATTTCAAAGTGTATTCCCTTTACAACATTTAGTGAGTTACAAATTTAACACAGGCTGAAATCCTGTACAGTTGCTATTAAGGCCATGAGCCTCCCTGGATGAATCCTGCCATGGAGAAGAGACATAATGAGGCTGTGATGGTATGGCTCATGTAATTTAACACAGTCCACACTCCAACTGGAAGTGTCTGTTTTCAACCAGAGTTCACCAGACAAGCCAAAAAGATGAACTTTAACCAAGTCATCTCTGATTCAGCCTAGGATGCAGGTACACCAGTGGCACAAAGGAGAGGGAAGTTGCATCACGGATTTGGGGCACATTAAAGCAACCATGAAAGCCTAAGTCTGTGTGTACTGGCTGAAAATCATTTGTGCCAGCAGAAAGGGCCTAACTGGTAGGAGACGTATTCTAAAATGTTTAAGGAAGACTCTCCTGCAATATGCAATGCAAAAAAAAAAAAAAAAAAAAAAAAAACCACAAGAAGAATGAGAGCAAAAAAAGTCTGGCCAAGCAACTGATCACCAAAGTGCTATATAATTTTGGGGCAGAAAGAACACAATTTCTCTCTCCATTTCCAGTCCTATTCACTGAACTGCTAACTTTAAGACATTTTTCCAAGCCTTTTACCAGTATGCTCACTCCAGCAATTTAAACTAAGGAACATAACATAGGAAGCATTTAACACATTTAAGGTATTTTTTTACACTGTAGTAGGTACACAATGTTTCAAATGTTCCTTTGAGGTAAGTATTAAATTTATAAGCTATTCAGTAATTTCTGTAGCACCTAAAACATCTGAATATCTGACTGGTCACAAACGTAAATAAATCAAGACAACAAAATAGTAGGCATCTACTTAATATATTTTCTCATGGAAATGTCATAAAATGGCATCCCAACTTGATGGTGCCATAAACTGTCTGAAGGTAACAATGGTTGCATACTCACTCACTCATGTAGAAAAGTGATAAGAGAAGTCATTGATAAGTATCTGAATCTGGAATATTTAAACCTCTAACATTCCTGCTGAAGCAGGGAAAAACCAGGGGATTCTCTGTTACATTCAGCAACTGTAAAAACAACTACTGGTTCCAGGAAAAATGGTGTAATATAAAGTCCTATTATACAGAGATGGGTGGGTGGTTCTGAACGTTTTTTAAGAGGGTACCAAAGAAGCAACACAGTTCACATGAATCCTCCAGCATCATTAGAAATTAAGCTACAGCAAGGGAAGCTGCCGTACTGCTGCTTTCACACGTAAAACTGCAATCAACAGAAAGCAGAGAAGTCCTCCCTGTAAGAAAACTGAAAAGAAGCCTCCTTCTTTATACTGCTTGTTCCAACTTCTAAGACATTTTGCTAAAACTTTCCTGGCTGGTTAACACATACTATAAAAAGCCTCTGACTGTGTGTTCCCACCAGGGTAAATAATGTTTGGCATCTATCCCAAGCCACGTCAGATGGATGCACACACATGCGCACACACAGGCTTCAGCCCGTGAAGAGCTGCTGAAGCAGCCTCCAGCACTAAAGCACAAACAACTGTTCTCAGTGCAGGAAAATACTGACATTAGCTCCCTAAAAACTTCAGTGTAGGAGGCCTGTCACTGCAAGCCAGGGACAAAGTGGGTGAGACTCTCCATTTGGCAAAGCTTTGCCACCTAACAGTTAAACTTTATTCTACTAACATTTCACATCTGTGACATTACATGGCTATGACAAACATGGAACTGCTTTTCAAAACAGCATTATCCTTGAATCGGTTCCTGGCACGGTGTCTTGACTGCAGAACTGTGCCAGGGCACAATGCCTGCCTCCCAGGGAAGGCAGCGCATTCCACCAAGCAGCCTGCACACCAGTGCCACAGCCGAGGGCTCCAAGCCCACATCAATCCTCCAAGTCATTCCTCCTTTCAACTGTAACCCAGCTGGGTCACCCAGAAATCAGAGGTTTGCAAGTCAGTCCTGTTATACTTCTCTCTCTCTCCAGACTAAAGCAGACATTTCCATCAGAGCACAGGATAAACCACATGTATGTGTAGGCTTACGGATTGTGAAACTTCCATTAGCACTCATTTGAAATACCATCCAAAGTATTTTTCTCCATCTCTTTCTTTTTTATGATAAAACTATAAAATAGGATGTTACATCAGTATGACAAGCCACTTCTGAAGGGAGGACTCCAGAAAGCATTTAAATCAAGGCAAGTCTTAACAGCAATGAGTTACCATAAACAGGGAGGTGTGACTGAGCACCAGTCTCGCAACCAAAGAACAAGATTTAACCTTGAGGGGCAAGGCACAAGCAATCCACACAAAAAGACTGAAATGTAGACAAAGAGCTAAAATAGCCCCAACAGCAGCTGCTTTCTGAATGACTGATTCTATACCTACTGACAAAAAAGGAGGCAAAAAAGATCTAAGAGAAACCAATACACACAAGAAGTATTTTAACACTTTACAGAAAGACAGTTCTAGTGAATTGGGAGCTCTGCAGCAAATGAGAATAAACAGCCTATACAATACTCTAGTTCATAAAAAACTGACCTCTAGAACTTTTCCTTTCCTTTGCTTTGTAACAATCTAGGCAGACCACAAATCCACATTTTTGGCAGACCCAATGAATGTTAAATAATGTGGCTTCACATGCATCACACATCTCACGGACTCCTCTCACTGCTCTCTTCCATGCAATTTTGGCTGAAATACAAAATAAGCAGAATAAAAGGACTGAAATTTAAATGCAAAGCACAGAATGAATAGTCTTTATAGATGAAGCATTCATAAGTATTCCCCAGACACAACTCGGTTTAGGGGGAGGAAAGTGATCCTTCATGAACAGGCCATCAAGAGCTGCCCTCTTAGTTCCATTACACAGCATCCCCTTCAATGCTACCTATTATCAACACATTATAAAGAAATAAGGCATTCAGAAAACACAGACTAAACTAATACAGAAAATATATTGCTGCAAGCATGAAGAACTTTTTTAGCATACACTTTTAACCCATGCACTCATGAGGGTTTTTCACCTGACTGCCCATGGGACATGTTTGATCTAAAGGGCAGCCAAACCAGTGAGCCGGACAGTTGAAGCTGGCAGAAGGGGAGGGAGGTGCCTGTTCAGGAGACCTGGCTAGTATGTGTTTTCTGCTCCACTTCCTCCTCATACAGCCTGGAATTAGCAGAGCCACCAGCCTGTGCCCATCTGCTGTGGGCCAGAAGGACGGAGGGTTGCTTTGCTGGGGAGGTGACAGTGTTAGCACATGCTCTGCGGGGCCTGTGCTGCTGCACTCTTCTCCTCTGTTCTGGGAAGGAGACACATCAGAAACACACCATTTGCTGGCAGCATCAGTACCTGGCTCACCACAGGCCTTGGCTGGGAGCTGGCTGCTCTGGCTGGAGGCCAAGCTGGCAATGGGGAGGCTACTCCAAACCCTAGAGGAGCCTGGCCCCAGCACAGCCACCAGCACAGGGAGGGGACAGGGCTGGCCCACTGAGGAAGGAACCCTCCCCAGCACGTCCTCCTACCAAACAGCCCAGGAAAATCCAACAGCCAGGGGAAGAGAGCTGCACAAAGGGAAGCAACGGGCATCCAACAAAAACTGCACAACACTTGAGAGCTTTGAGAGCTCCTTACCGTCTTTTTTCACCCAGGACATGGCTGTTTTCTCAGAGGTTACCAACTGACAAAATTTATCCCCTATGATATCTAGAATGTATTTAGAAGTTTCTAGGTCCAGTTCATCATCTTCATAGTTTTCATGTGTCCATAAACTCAGTGCTTCATCATCATATTGATCGGGAGAGGAGAAACCATCTATCCTAACCACTCCGTTCTTACTAAAAGACAACCTAAAAATGAAAACAGATAGTTTGACTGCATGTATCATTATACTCTGTGACTTCCAATTTACTGGCTGCTTTTATCTTACAACACAAAAGTTTTCTTTTCCCCTTATCTTACATACTTTTTAAATTTTAAAATAAATCCTATTGATGAAAATAGTTTTAAAATTATAAATAAGGAAGCATGAAAACTTAAACTAACTTTTTAGGAACTTTTTTCCATTCCATTCACTCATCATTCTCTCCCTCTAGCATTTATTACTCCTTTAAAATTGCAGACAGAAACATTTTCTTTTTCTATTTTATTTTGGTCAAAGTTTGGTTCCACCCACTTTCCCACCTCACTTTCAATTTTTGGAATGTCTGTGTCAGCAGTCCCTCACTCTGACTTTTATTTTATAGATTTTTGTATCCTACTGCTCTCATACTGAGAAAACAGGGGTTCAAATAGTACATTTAATTTTTTCTAGGCAGAATAAATCACCAATGGAAGCTAATGTTTTTGTATCCATTAAACTCTGACCTTTCAAAGGCTTTCCTGTTACCCTACCCAGGGCCATTCTACTAACCCTGGCTATACTCAGCCTATTTTTAAGTGGTAACAATTAATCAGTCCATCTTATCCAAAACAGGATGAGTCATTATACAGATGTGATTATAACAGTTAAGGAATTTATGCCAGCGAGACAGTCCTGAATTTAGACGTATCAATAATAACATTTAGATATGTATTCAAATGAACAAGATGAAATTATCAACTTTCAGCTTCCAAAACAACAATTTCCAGAAGAAGTGTAAACTTATTTTGCAATTCAAGCCCTACTATCTAAACACAATTAAAATAATTAAACTGCTGTGAAATTTACCACAATACGATAAAAACATTCCATACTGTTTTTTTTAAATGTTTGCAAACTTTTATGTTCTCTCCTTTATACCACGGGGAAAAAAAAAATCAACCAAAATTCCAACTTTGCCAAATGTGGAAGCAAACATTTTTACAGAGAAGGAATTCAGAGTCCAACCTTAAAATGATTCCTACAGATCTACCAAGTCTTGTAACTGAAGATTCATTATAAAAAATTAAACCCCATTTAGGGAACAGTTTCTTGTCAAATACAAGTCGGATTAATATTGACAGCACAATCCATACACAAACTGAAGCTGTTTTATCCTTTTTTGAAGCTTCCTGCACCCCCAGGAAAATTTTCTTCTTTGTGAGTTTTCCTTGATGGGCCATCAATTCCAAAAAAAAGGAGGTCACAACTCCTCTCTGTCCTCAGAAAACTCCCAGGAAACCCTGAGAAACATTCCCACCATATACTGGCATAACAACAATTACAAGTAAGCGCAACTCTGCGGTTGTACAACTTATCCAGAAAAACTGAAGCCTGCCTTTTGAAAATCCCACTTCAAATGTCAGACACCTGTGTAATGGTGATGTGCTGTATTTTCTACTTGCCTAAGGTACAGCAGGCAGATGTTCTGATGTCTTTGCTATAAAGCTTTTAAACAGCAATGAAGTCAATCCACAAAAGAAATGCAAATGTAAATACTGCTAAAATAGATGCTGTCTTTTATCGGGTAGACTGAGCCAGAAAAATCAGACATGCTTTCAAGTATGCCAGTCCTTTGTCAATATTATTTTTTAAAGCTGAAGCACCACATTACCAGGCATACTTACCGCCGAAAGTAGTAAAATCTACAAAATACTGGTGAGTGAGTTGGTTCTTCTCCTTTCTTACTTCTTATTAACCTACATTCTCTGCATTTTTGCAAATTTGGTCCTATTTCAGAACAAGAATCATCCTGCAAAAAGGACTCTCCCGTTTGCTTCAGCTTCTTTACTTTGCGCCAGTCTTTTAACACTGAGCGAGGGATACCAGCTGCAAAAGGAAGGACAGTTTCAATGAGGTCCTGGCACTGCTTCCTCACACGTCACAGTCAAGAGTTCAACATTTTTTTCTGGTACATTTGTTACCTGCATAACGGATTTCATTTTTATTTCCACCTGCCTGCCTGTCAGCACTGAAGTTTAAAAAGCAAAAGGTACCAATAAAACTTAGACAGCAACTGCAAAGCTCCCAAGACACTACATTTTCCCTTATATTAGGCATATCATTCTCCAGATATTCTCCTAAAACCAAACTCAGAATCTCATTCTTACAAAAAAAGCAAAGATATACAATACTGCAAGAAAGCTAGGTTTGAACTGTTTCTAAAGGTGTAGGCACAAAAGGCTACAGCTTAATGAATAAAAGCAGAGCTTAAAAAAAACCAACCTAAAACCAAATTCCAACGCCTTCAAAATTTTTTTTTTTTTTAAGTTACAGAATAGCAGCTATATTCACAGAATCCATTTACACTCTGTCTGGTTTGTTGGCTTTGCAAGGCCAAGCAATATAATTCTATTTTCGATACTGAAGTCAGCAGATCTGACACTGAGTAACATGAGGACCAAGACTATTGAGTAATAAGTGCAATTTTCACATACAGGTTTTGAAACTGAACCCTGCTGTCATTTAACCAAGCTTTCATTTTAAGGAGTCTTGAAAGTGGCACCACTCTTATCTACAGACAGAGAGAATTATCTGTCATTTCATCTACCACTACTCTTGAAAGTTCATGTCCTGTAAACAGGGATCTGATGTAGGATGATAAAAGGGTCAGGGTGTTAACTTTGGACTTGGTACCTGGGCACAGATTGGTATTTTGCCAGAGATGACTTGTACAAACTTTACAAGTGACAGACTGCCTATGCCTCAGTTCTTGGCCTAGAAACCACATTCCATTCTCACCCAAGGCATGACACTAACTGGATTAAAACCTGAAGAATAAAAGGGGCCCAAGCACAGGTTTACTAACCCAAAACAATGTTTTCTGCTTTGGAAGCAGAGACCCTGGGTGTCATCTGGTAGCTGCTAGACTTCAAGCTCTGTGGGTAGGCACTTGGAAGACCCCCAAGACTTTCAGGGCTGTGAAATGCCTTGCTTTGCAGGAGGGAGCCCCACAGCCCCGAGCTCTGAGCGCTCTGGCTAGTGCACGAGCTCCCAGGGGCTTTCCAAAACAGCATCAGGACAAAGCACTCTCCAAGCCTGGCAGAATCCACACACCACCCATGCTGCAAAACTGCCACTGAGCCCCAGACCCTGAAGCACAGTTACCTCCAGCCACCTACAGAGAACCCAGGCAGCTTTTCCAAGGGAACACCATCCTTCCTCAAACCTCCTCAAGGTTGACTATGATTTTGTGTAAAATCTTTGTGCAAAGTTCTTTTTGAAAGAAAAATCTCTGACCAGCTCTCTTGCAGAAATTTATCACAAAAAATCTTTTGCAACAGCAGAAAGGTCATAAACACGTAACACGTTAAATATATGTATTTACAATTTACTTTAAGAAGGGAAGCTGAAAAATATTCTACAGGCAAGTTTGCCTTGATCTTCCCTTTAGCTGGGAGCAGAAATAAAAAGTAGCACTATTACCATTGGACCAAATATTTAGAACATTTCAGATGGACTACAACACTTTCAGCACCCAACACAATTCAGGGATCAAGTACTCTCAGATACCAGAAGAGTAACTTTATACACCAGACACTGAAAAGCCACAGAATGTAATTACAGGCAGTATTGCTCACTTTCTGGCTACCTGTACTTAAAAAGTCTTGTAAGATGTAATTTAATGGTAGACTCTAATACTTAACAGACCAAAGACAAAGAAGAATCCTTGGAGAAGAATAAATTGGGATAAAAATAAGGCAAGTTTTTAAATAAAATCCCGTCTGTTGACAGACCAGTTTCTCTTTTCAGATTAATCTAGTTACAATCAGTTACACGTTACAGTATTCCATTTGAATGGAAATTTGTATTTCCCTAAATTTTTTTATTCCTTAAACAAGAGGGATGTTAACATCATGTACTACACATGCTAGTTAGGAGTGTGAAATTATTCTCCCTTAAACCTTTCACTAAATTAACCAAATCGTAACTGAGCAGCACTAGGCTCTCAAGGAACTGCCTCTGGCTTTCTGATCAAAGGATGAATTAGAGTTCAACAACAGAGAATCTTTCCCTCCAGCAGTGCTCTAAAAATAAATGCATTAGATCTTAAAAAACCCAACATAGATATACATATATATAGAGCTCAATACAAATGGCACAACTATATGCATCAGCCTGCTCAATTCTGGTGGACAGCATAAATGAGATGGTTTGTTTCTTATTTTTAGGCCAAGAACCAGTTTGTTAACACAGATGTAACAAAATGGTCTATTTCTTACACCAGGATATTTCAAATGGCCTCAAGACAGATAAATCAGGACCTACTCATTTACACAGGCATGTTTTTTAGCTCTTTTCCCAGCTATCGTGCATGACAAACCCTCTAGCATTAACAGTGTTGGACTTCACACACTTCTGAGTCTTCCAAATCAGATTAATATACTCACTGCTGTTACTGCCGCTCTGTAACTTCAGCTTGCTTTTTTCTTTGGCGCTCCTGCTAAGAACACCATTTGGTTTCACTTCTTCCTCGGTATCACCCTTTTTTTTCTGCAAATCATTTTGTTTCTTTTTGTAAGTTGGCTTGGGCTGCCGTTTAGTCCTTTGCTCTGACTTGCTCTCGCTTTCATCAGAGTCACCACTTTCAGAGCCAGACTCGTACGTTCGTTTTCCTTTTCTCCTTGGGTGCTTATCTTCCTTCACAAACTTATCTGCCAAGATTTTGCTATCTATGTTATTTTGCAAATCATTTGATGTAGAAGCTATTAAATTGACAGTACACGGCTTAATAATTTCTGAAACACTGTTCCCTGAATTATCTTTTTTATTAGTGTTTTTATCTTCCTCTGAATGCCTTGTTAGCCAAGCCTTTTTCAGTTTAGTGTGGTAGTTTGGCTGACTCGTCTGGGAAGTTTGCCCACTGCCTACAGAGTTCGCTTTGTTTATTGTATTACAGACGATAGCACTGTCTAGGGAGAGAGAGGTTGAAAATGTCTGATTTTTCACAGAGTTGGACTCGGTCTCAGCGGCGTTGCTACTTTTAAACTGAGCTGCAGCCAACGCCGCCTTGTGCTTTTTCAAATGGACAAAGTCGGTAGAGGTGGAGAATCCCGAGGCGGGCTGAGCGGCGCTGCCAGCAGCGGATGTAACCGGAGCTGCAGTGCTGACCTTGCACTCCTGGGGCTGCGCCGCCTGGCCGGCCGCCCTCGGCGCCGCGCTCTCCGGCGCGCAGGACACCGCGCTCGACACCGAGTCAGTCACTTCAGAGCTCCCCCGGCTCGACACGCTGGTCGTCATTGCTGCTGATGCAGTGACATCCGTTTTGGTGCTGCAGATGATAGTTGTGGTAGGGGTGACAGCACGAGGAATGCTGCCTTGCGAGACAGCTGCAAATTTCTTTTCGTACTGTGTGCGAGCACTGTCTGAGTTCACATTTGGCAGTATGACTCTTCCAGTCTCCCTGGCTTCCGCTGTTTTCAGGCAATCTGCTAGATTTGTCACAGCTGAAGATCTCTCACTAACTCGATCTTTGGAAGCAGACTGCATTACTGGTACGTTCTCATATTTTGTGCTAGAAGGAGGACGCACAATAACAGATGCTGTAGCGGACTGCGACTTTCCACTCATTCTTTCAGTGTGCCAATCCACTTTTTCATTATTTGGGGCATTATTAGACTTCCACATTTCTGATAAATTCTGTTCAGAAGTGCCCTTGTAAACAGTTTGGGCTTCCTTGGGCTCAGGTACTAAAGTTGGTGGTTTCTGCAACTCCTGTATTTTGCCACCCCCAGCATTAACGGGTTGAACAGGGGTCAGAGTTGGAGGTGAAAGGCTGCTGTAGCTGCTCTCCTTCTTCTCCAGGTTCTGGTGCACAGGAGGGTGAAACACAGGGGCCCTATGCAAGGCAGGCATACTCCGGAGTGTATTTGAAGATGACACTGACAACTGAGTAGGGCTCCTGCTGTCACTTCTGAAAGAATTTACAGAGTGAGACTGCACCGATTGTGAAAGCTGCTCGGGTATCTTGCTTGTAGAGCCTTCGCTTTCTGGTTGGTGCTTAATTAAAGGTGGCGGTTTTGAAAGGGAAGAAATGTAGGAGGGCAGAGCCTGGGGACTAGCTGCTGTTGAAGGACAACTACTTTGCTTATCAACATATACACCTGAAGCTTCCTTTGATGGGTACGATCTTGGTGGTTCATTTACTACACTGTTAGACAAGGTAGTGAAATAGTTACTCTGTGGCAAATTCTGTGTAACTGAATGTTTCATTTTATACAGTTCTGACACAGAGCGTTCAGCATCTTTCTCGTATTTTACTGAATGGCTTTTGGGACTTGAAGATAAGGATGTTACCCTGGAGTAGTTCTCTCTCTCTCCCTCCAGTGCCTTCATTTTAGCTGTAAAAGGAGCAACTTCAATACTTTCTTGGAGTATCCGTCTGTGTTCTTCTTTGTATTTGCTCAGTCGCTCCCCAGTCTCCTGTGGTGGCCTTGGCAGCTGGTTCAACATTGGATCTGCATAATGTCTGTGCATATGGCTCTCCTTTGCTGTCTGTGTTCTGCTCTGCTCTAGCTCACTCTTCACAGGCGCAGTGGTAACAGAACGCAAAGGTTCAGCAAAAGCTTTCCTCTCCAGTTCTCTGTTTGAAGAAAGGTTAAGCAAACACAGGTTAGCCTGAACGTAGTACCATGTGCTAGACGGAAGACCTTTCTTCCCATGCCCTGAACCAAGTTATCTATTAACACAAAATAAACTTTCCTCTATATTAAATACAATTTTCAGAAGTTTTCAAATGACTCACGAACTCAAGTACCACACAAAGTCAACAAGGCAACACAATGACAAGCCTGGGTCCCCCACAGGCATCCACCTCTACAAATAAACTAAAAAGAAGCTAAAAGGCAACATCACTTGCAGAAATGTACCCTCACACAGAGAGATCAATGGCAAGCTTACTCTTTTCGATGCTCTACAATACTTTTGGACAAAGGCGGGCTGGAATGCGTTGTCAGTTTGAGAGGCCGAAGGGGATCTGCGCTGGATGGTCGCACAGGAATGTGACTCCGTAAACCAAGGCTGTCAGCTGAGGTCACTGGGGTGGGCTGGTGTAACCAGGGGCTGGGAGTATTCTGTTGACACCAACCAAAACAAAAAATAAAATCAGATTTCAAAATAATCATGGGACCACAAGGGTAACCCTACAAGTGCTACCAATGATCAAAGTAAAGTAATATATTTCAGTATCAAATCACAGACAGTAAATAAAATTTAACATTTTAAGTCTTTTTTTTTTGACCAACTAAATAAAACATGATTGTACTTCCTCTGGACTTTCAGCATACAAAACAGTTTACACATTTCACAAGCATTCTTAGAACCATTTAATTTCCAAGTACACAGGATGAGCAGTTAATTCCAGAACAGCATTTCAAGCTCATCAAAATTAACAAACCAATGACAGCCTGACAACACTTATATTCAGTTACTAGTAAAATGACCATTACCTCTTCAAAGAATTGCAGGAAGTATTTCTTAAAAAACACAAATATGGCTTGATATTTCTAGAAGCAATTTTATCTCCAGCCTTATGACGAATCTCAATAAAAGGGATGTAAGTATCTCTTTCCTGGACTGTTCCTCTCCTGCCCCAACCAAGCGATTAAGTGTGATAATCCTAATTAATCTGCTTTATTTAGTCAGGCATTTTTGTTTGGCTTGATCATCACCATCACGCTATTAGAACCATAAATGTACACACTTGCCATACTGTGCAGCATGGCAAACACACAGCCCAATTTTATGCTGTGTACCTGAACACTCCAAAGGTGGGCCTCCTTGTTCAGACACAGTGCTAAATCTTGATCTACGAAACTACTTTTTAACCTATTACTTTGTTAAGTTTCTGTTTTCTTATCTTTACTGAAACTTGTGTAACAGCCTGCAGAAAAGACCAGGAGCAGCCCTCTTTCTCCTCTTGCCCTCTCTCTCCTCTGCTTAGGATACCTGCTTACAGGAAGTGCACACAGCAGAGTGGAAAAGCAGGACACCTGTTCAGCTGGGGCTCAAGTGCTGGGGACAAGCCAAGAAGGGACCAGGGACAAGAGTGAGCTTTTGTGCACACCCCAAAGCCTCGTGGTGCTTGTCCATCCCTATCTCATTACCAGACCATCCCTATCCTTCTCCTCAGACTTGGCAACTCCAGTTGGGAACAGCTGCAGAAGGGGAGCCCGAGCTCTCATCACATGCACACAGCACAGAATAGATCTGCAGGTGCTACAACTTTGAAGTTATGATTTCTGTGTTTTTGAATATTTAAAGCAGCCACTTGGGTTTGTGCTCACAGTTTTAGTGCGCACGTTTCCTCGGCCAGGAGTTCCCACGCTGTGGTGAGTTCCCACGAACAGCCTGTAAGCTGCATTAAAGTATTATGCAAAGAAGGCCCGTCACCTTCTCCCTAGAGGAGCTGGGGAACATCTGCCTGAGCACCAAGCATTGCTCAAACAGCCTCGTGACTCCACCTGCACCATCTACTGCCCAGCCCAAAGATGGGAGCTGCCACAGCCACCCAAGGACAGTAGGGAAAGGTGGGCTTGGGGCACAATTTTTTCCAGCTCAGAGACATGGCTCAGCCCTGAGCCAAGGGTGGATGCTGCTGCTGCTCTTACAGCTGAAACACAGATCCCTTTCTGTGATTGTGGCATCCATGCAAACCGACCTTGGAAACGCCCATTCTGGGTTTCTAAGATCTATTTTAAAAAGGCCTCCAGTGCGAGAGCCAGAAGACAAGTCACCACAAGACAATTGCCACATATCAACATAATTAAAAAGCTACGTGCCTCAGTATGCAGGGCTGCATTCTTCAGGCAGCCAAAGTGGAAACAACGTCTATCTTAAGTTCTTTTAAAATGGACTTCTCTATAGGGTGGAGCAGGCAGCAACACGAAAAAATAAATCCACCTATCTTTTTCTCTTAGGCTTTTCTTCGCTGCTACATTTTGATTTTATCACATTTTAGATCTAACTCACTCCATATTACAAGACTAACTCAAACTGACTGTTTTGGGAAAGACTTAGCCACAATGGTTTGGCTTTTTTTTAAGAATGAATCTGGGGAGGAACAGCCTTCTCCATGATGGAAAAAAAAAAAAAAACAAAAATCTTTCTAACCATTCAGAAGGCCAAGCTTTGACACAAAGGCTTACAATTTGGCAGAAGGACCACTGTCAGTGACATGTCTTTTGTGGTCCCTGTGAAAATCTGCCCAAATTAGGCCAAGTTGAAAGCCTCTAAAGATCAGTATGCACATGCTCAGTGGTGGTTTAATTGAAGCTGGCAGTAAAGCTCTCCAAAGTTTCTGTCTGCACTACACACGCTTCATCTTACACTATTCCTCTGAGGTGCCTGCAATGAGCATGTCATATCCCAAGCCTTCAGGAGCTAAGAAAACTTTTCCTGTAATTGCCACGTCTGCCTGCCAAACCCCACCACCGCACTGGGCACTAGGCTGAAAAACACAAACCACTTCTTCTGAGACTGCAGTGGTTACACTCAGCAAACAGACAGAGGAATCACCCCGACTTGAATACAGAGGAGGAGAAAGCAGATGGGAAGGCAGAGGTGCGTGTCAACAGAAACAGAAGGGGAGAAAATGACACTCCAAGAAAGGGCACACAGATAGATGTACGAACAAGAGAAATGGGTGTACAGAGTGCATGAAACAAAAATGCAAAAGTATTTCTCTCCAGAACTTCCTACTGGATTTAGTACTCTTTCCTTCTCCATCTTTCGCCATTATTGAGTGAGCATGCATTCAATTTCACTATGAAGACGACTGTCTCACCTCTCTTAATATTTCACTTACACAATGGTACACAGTTTGAGGTAGCAAATATTTACCCTGTGAACCTCAGTTCCCAAACATGCTGGCTGACCTCACCCTTAGTCATAAATTAAAATCAAACATTTCATCTTTCTTTAGAATTCTTAGGAAATCAAGGTCTGGAAAAACTCCCTACGCACATCCACCATGAGACAGTGGTTACTGCTGCAGTTTCATTCCTAGTTCTCTGCCTACTCAAAAACCTCACCATCACAATACACTCCGTGTGACACAAACTACCACATCTGTACCTAGGAAAACACTGCTGGGAGACACCAGGCCCAGCTAAATACATCATTAAGAAAGGATCTTAACTTACCCTTCTCAAGGAAGCCTCCGCGTTAACAGGAGTTTCTGGGTGGACCCATTTGGAGGAGGGCAGACCGAGTCCTGAGTAAGCATGTGTTCCATTTGGATACTGCCAAATAATTGGATAAAGCCCTAGCTGATTATAGGAAGCAGAAGGATGAGCTTGTCCGAGAAGATGTGGAGACTGGTGTTGTAACATCTGTTGCTGCTGCTGGTGTGCTAATGCCAAATGGCTTAAGCTGCTAGCATGAGCAGTCTCTAGTCGCGGGTGGGCACCCAGCAAGGAGGCAGCAGGCACTCCGGGCAACACTGCGGGAAGTAGATGAGGGTGATGAACAGAATGGTGGGATGCGCTACTAAGGGGGTGAGTGTTAATAGCGGACAAGGGAGCCTGAGCTGAAGACCCAGCGAGCAGATGGGATGAACCAGTTAATGCAGGATGATGTGCGTTTGGATTTAAACAGGTTCGGTGGGATGAGGAATGCAGAGGATAATTATGCTGATGCAAGTAAGGTGAAATGTGATTAGTTCCTGTTTCTTGTCCAATCAGAGTGGGGTCCCTGTATACTGTGAAATGTTCATTCTTGTCAATGATAAGAGGACTCTTAGTAGCTTCTAGAGCACTAACTCTAGCTGGAACTGGATGAAAACTAGACCTAGGCAAATCATGATCAGTTTTATTGGCTGACCTTGTTAATCCAGTAGCATGGCTGTTTTGGGAACTAACCTTCGACTTCACAGTATCAGAAGATTGGGTGAATTTAGGCTTAACATCAGGTGACTTTGTTTTAGGATGATCAACTGAAGCACTAGATTTTGACTTCACAGAATCGGGGACTGGACTTTGTTTACGCAGTTTACTCTCTTCTGCTAGAGAAGCTACATTTAACGAAGACATAAATGAGCCATACTGCACTTTTTCAGAATTTAAGTGTTCATTTACTGGTAATGTTTTTACAACCCCAGGTTGTATCAAATCCGTTTTACCAACACTGCTAACCCAACTTTGATCAGCTTCCTGTTTTCTTGCTTCAAGGAAATTTGCATTTGCAAACTGCTGCTTTAAATCACTGCTGTGAGATTCTATTTTCTGAACTGTTTGCAAACCAAAGGTACTTGCAGCATTATCCTGGTTCTCCTTTTCAGAGCTGTTTTTATTAGAAACATCAACAACACACTTAGGAGTAGGAGGTCTGGGTAAAAACTGCTCATTTTTTAACTCCACAGTATGATGTTTTTCTGAATTACAGTCTTGAACAGGTGGATCCTTGGCATTCTGCTCATAAAGTGTTGGCTGCTCCGCTGCATGGAGCGAAGATTTTTCCTGATGATCCAAGACCGATGACTTCAGTCTTTCTGTCTCTTCATGGTTTTTATCCTGCTGTACTTCATCCCATGGAGACTGTCTGTCTGTTAGTGTTTGTTCTACTCCCTCAGTAGTTTGGGATTTTCCTTCTTCTCCATTTATCTTTGAAGAGTTCTTGCTTTTTAACTCATTTTCTGAATTTTGCTCCGAGGATGAATCTGTTAATCTTTTACTTGAAATCTCTGAGTCACTGCTCTCAGAATAATCTGAGATGTTGTCTGTCCGCAGTCTCTTCACATTTAGTTTTTTTTCATCTTCTTCAGGTTTTCTTCTTTTACTAAGAAAGTGTTTATTTTTGGTTTTGGGGTTTTCTGCAAAAGATAAAAACACATCTATCAGATTTTCAGTCTAATAGTTTTAGGAAGCCCTCCCACCCTTTCCATTAACCACTTGTACCTCCTCGACCTATATAATCGTATCTTTCATCTTTCATCTTCTCTTCATCAGGCATGCTGCTATCAGAGCCTTTCCTCTTATTTGGCCGAGTATTCCTCTGTTGCTGGTGAGAATTCTGTCTTGGTGCTGCAGCTTGGGAATTCATTGCTGGTCTGGGACTATTTGCTTGTGCACGTGTATAATGACCCTAAAAATAATTTGTTATTAATTGACTTAAATGCAACGTTAATTAGTGTCTTTAAACATCTATTTTTAACATTTGCAATATATGAAAATACTTAGGTAAAAAGATAAATGTATCTACGTGAACTGTGTTGCTGTTCTGGTTGGAACGAGACCGTCGGCGTGAAGTGATGCCAATATTTTCACCTTTCAACAAAGAGTGAACAACATCATCTAGAAAGGTCATCTGAACCATAGAAGGATCAACATTCTGAGGTTCTAACACCTGGTTTATGAAAAAAAAAAAAAAAAGAAAAAAGAGAAGAGAGAAAATAACAATCCACAGATGTTCAGACAATGCCTAATCTGTATTTTCTGTACCAGTGTTCACCAGTCTATTTTGTGTGCTAAAGACTAATCAGAGAAAAGCCTACTTAATCCTGACATGCAGAACTGACATATGACACAACAAATGCTGGGAACAGTGTCAAACCAATGCAAATGTGTCTTTACATGCCATTGTAAAAAAAAAATTTTTTTTAAAGCGAAAAGTATCCCACCACCCATTCCTTCCCCTTCAATAACTGCAAATTTGAGATTTAACAAGCTATTCATAGAATAACCCTTAAGCAGTAATTACAATATACAGATATTTTATAAAATTAATTTAATATACTATAAATTATACTGCAGAAGCACATTACAGTACTGCTTTCAACCGAAGCAAAACTGCTACCAGAACCAAAATGACTGGAAAGAACTTTAGAACTGTTGAACGCTATTAGCGAGAAATACTTCATAAAGTACGAAATGCTACCTGTATCTTCAAAGGACCTGGCACAAAGCGAAAAAAGTAACCTTTGGGGAATACTAATTTGAGCAAATTAAGGGAAAGAACTTATCTGAGTTATAGACTAGTCTTAAATTTTTATTGCCACACATGGTTTTGTCAGTCATTTCAAGGCAGATGGGTCATTCACCCTATTACTGCTGAGTCATTACCTTACTCTCCTGAAATAGAATTCATTACTGCCATTAAAAATACCAGTATTAACTCTTCTTGCAACACCAAATTCCACAATAAAACTAAAACCCACCACAGCAAATATAAATTGGGGCAGCAGTAAATGCTTAATTCAATAAATTGCAAAAAGTGACTATTTCAATTGCTTGGAAAAGGTAACCATTACTGCAGTGCTGAAAGATTTCATTCTTGGGAAAAGAAATTCTCAACAGAGCAGACAGGGAAGACCAGTTCTTCAAACTGGATTGCTTTACTTCAAAGACTTCACTAGTCAAAGAGCAATAGCAGAACAAACCGTAGGACTGGTATTAATCATATCACTGCACAAATACTCAGCTTCAGGAGGATTTAACTGATAGCCCAACACATTGTGCTGTAGTTTCAGTGCAGTGATACCCTCAGCCTGCTGGAACTGAACCAACCTGGTGTGATTCTGAGTGCTACCAACAAAAATTAGAACCTCCCAAGGCACAGCTTACTTGCAGTTTTTTTTGTGAGTATCATCCATCAACTCACCTGGTCATTCATAACCACCATAGTGCGGGTGAAGAGATCATGGTGAGTGATGATGCCAGTGAACCACTGGGTGGCAGAATCCTGTCTGTACACTCTCACCCTATAACCATTTAAGGAGTACGGACCTTTAGAAGGGGAAGAAATAAAAAAGCCATTGAGGAATGTAGAAAAAAAAGAAAAAAGAAAAAAAAGCACACATGAATTTTCCTATTTTTTTTTAAGCTTCACAGCAAATATATAGTGCACATGGCGTGGACAGCTAACCACAGATTCAGGAAGACATTTTGAAATGCAAATGATCCATGTAAGTATGCTTTAAGGTTAATTCTGTTAACATTTTCAACATACAATTTTCTTATCTAACTAAATCTTTCTGCAACCATGATGACACATGATGGGAAAATTCCTGCCTACGAACAGCAACCACAGAAAAGTAATCTGAAAGGCTAGAAAGTGGCAGCAGCAGGTTATACAGAAGCCATCTAACAGGCTAGTCACATGCCCAGCTGCTTTGCTGGCTAAAAGATTTACATCTTGGTGGTTAGGCTCTGCATCTGCCAAGTCTTTCCCATAAGTGACCACAGAGTTTCTCTCCATTACAACAAGCAGAAAGGCAGTGGAATGATCCCGTGACTGCTATGGCCACACAAAACATTCAAGCACACACACTATGAACACTTCAGCTCCTGTTTTCAGACATACCAAATCCAAAGAAACCTCACGCATTTTGCAAAGCTCAGTTAAATTCACCTCCAAAAGCCCATGGGGATGGGGAGCTATTACGATACAGTACCTATTTTACAGTTTGTTTCAAGACCCAGAAAGCAAGACTTAACAGTTTTATTCATATTCAGTGTCTTACTTGATCCCAGGAACTCTGAAGTTTCATTGCACTTGGTGTTTATATGGCATTTTGTACAACCAACCAACACTGCCACCAAGTTCAGTTCCAACTGTGTGGGCTTTGCTACTTCTGCAATCAAACCCCAGGTCCCAGGTCAGGCAGACAGGAAGGGAGGAAAAACCAGTTAGTGACAACCTACAAACAGCCTAACCTAAATGATTTAAGACTGCTCAGTTGCTGAACCACACAGGCAAGGCAGAATTTCCCTGTCTTTCCTAAAGATCAGTTTTTCCAAGCCCTGCCCAGTATATTAAGCAAGCTCAAACATCTGCAGCAAACAGGCCAGGGACCTCACAGGTGACAGCTTTCTCTAGTAAAAAATATCTAGGATCACACAAATGGGTCTATTATACCCTCTGCATGTGACAGTGTGCTACTGCAAGGACTGTTTTTAATGTCAACATCTGACAGATCAAGAGAAGTGCAAAAGCAGTAATTATTTAGTAATTTCCAAGTGGTCTCTTGAAACACTTTTTGCGACTTTATGTGACTATATAATTTTTAAAACCACCTGGGAAGAGAAACACCACACCACAGCAGCCTTCTTACCCCCATCCACATCATTCATGGCACAAATGAAACACTGAGACCTCCTGAACCCCCTGAGCCACCTCAGCTGACGCCTGGAGTATGTTTCCAGCAGCACAGACAAGGGTCAGAGGTGTGCCAGCACAGGCACTGCCAACCACAGGTACATATGGGCAGAAAAGAAGGAAGAATCTACAAACGTATGTCTCACATTTCTGGTCTTGGACTAGACAGGGTTCCCATGGGGACACATTTCCTGATGGCTTCTCTCCAACCCTTACTCCATATGCCCCTGCAGAACACCTCCAGCTCAGCTCCCACACTTCTGACTGCCTGACCCATCCACATTCTCACATCTTGAACTTTTAAGGGCTGTCCCAAAGCTCTGCCTTATTCAGACAGTCTCAATAAAATTCTACATGTGTCTCTTTGTGCTACTTTGCCATTCCTACTTTCCTATCCAATCTCCTCTTCTCTTGCATCCTACTGCTAACTGCACAATGATTTTCAGTCTCTTGTATAAGCAGAATCAGCATCTCCCCACCTTCTTGTCTCATTTTAGCATTACTGTGACTCCAGGCCACTAGCTTTTAAGTCCTTTCCCCCAGTTTTCTCAGCTTACAAGCTGCATCCTTCCTTCTCCAACAGCTTCCAGCTTCTCCCATACTCCCCTACATTGACTCAGTGCCAATTTCTTTCTTTTTACTCCTTGTTCTAATCTGTGTCCATCCTTCATTCCAGCTGTTACCCTATCTATTTTTAAAAGAGAGTTTATCTACCTTTAAAAACAGTGGGTTAGGTTTTTTTCTTACATGCTGATGGGATGACAGGAAGAAGGAGAAAGATTGAACTGCAGTCACACAACACAGACCAGCTCAGCTCAGCTCCAGCCCAGCCCAGCCACAAGCAGCCATTACAGGAAAAGCCTGGCTTTGTCTCCAGTCCCTGGCTGAATCACGCCAGCTACACATTGTTGAAACAGTCTGTGCAGTACTATGGGAAAATATGTTCAGAGCTGAAACACACTTGGTGTTTCAAGAGGATTATTATACATGCAGCCTGAGATTGTAATGATAAAAAAACTAATCGGAAGAAAGAAATCAAGTATTTTAATTGTTAAAAATCAAAGACACTTCACTATGTTCCTTGAACCAGTTTTATTTGTCCCAAAAGCTTTCAACTTGGCCAAGTTTGGGAGGAGTTTAATTTTTTATTAAGCAAGGAACAAACTACTTCCCTGCCAAAGCTACAGTCTCTACTGCTGTGACTGCCGCCCAAAGGAGAAGTTAAACGGGCCAATTTTTTTCTTTAGTCTCATTCTTGTAAATAATTGGACTGGTTTTGACTAAAATTCTCCCTCCTCAAATTGGCATGGTCCTTTCCAAATATTTGGAACCAGATTTTAATGCTTCTATCCAACCCTCCTCTTTCTTCAGATAAACTGTGTTCTAACTGCAAAAGTCAAAGTAGAAAATACTAAGTTGTGATATGAAGGTTTCAGCATCACAGAAAACAAGGAAAAGGCTGGATACTAAAAATATTGTAGAGGATGAAGTACGAGAAAGTGGTAATAGCCTTAACAGATGCATCTAGACAAGGCAGAGCCGAAAATATAGCTTAAATTGCAGGGAACAAGAAAATGGAGGAGGTGAAGCTAACCAGAGAAGAGAGAGGAGGAGAAAAGGAAGCGAACATGACCAGATTACAGCAGCTAGCACTGTCAGAGGGCTGTCTGTAAGCCACTGGAAGGCTGGTGCCAACAAACTGCCAACAACTGCCAAAGTCTGCATGAGCAGGAGCAGCTTATGGGCAGGGAGAACGTGACAGCAGTCTCTGCTGGCTGACCACCATCCATGGGGCTGAGGCCAAGGCCCCCGTGAGGAAGCATGTGTCTCCTCAGGTCACACATCACACCAGGGGAGCAAGTGGATCTAAAGCTTCTCCTCAGATGAGGACAACTAGCCTTCAAGGACACTGGCATGAGATTCATTTATATTACTGTTCATTTGTGCACTTCTAAGCACAGAAACCTCTGCTCAACAACCTGTATCTATGAAGACAAAAATACAGATCCTGGAATGATGGGATGGAGTTGTGTGGGTGATGGGCTGGCATCTCATTTAGATGACTATTTCAATACTGCTGGAGCTTTGCTCAACTATTGATTCTGTACCAATGTACACAGAGACTTTTACAATAGTCCTACTGTTGTTACTCTAATGAAATACAAATAAACAAGCTCAATTTCAGTTTCCTTTTCATATAACCCTGATTTGATTTTGCATCACCTTTCAATAAATTTCATCAATAGACTATCAACTTGTATTGCATCTGATGATATCAAAAGTAAAATCTAAAATGACTAACACCAACATGCCAACTTACTATCTACACAATTCCACATGCTCATTTTTTCAGCATCCTTTTTCTGTGGCCCGTAAGAATCATGCCTAGTGAAATGAGAAACTCCACAGAAGGAAAGACAGAATTTTTTTACTCTAAGTTCAGTATTATACTTACCATATTCCTTTTGTCTTCTGATCTTGGTTTTAGCAAAGAGACTAGACAGCAAGGAAACCTCAGAGCCATCCTTAAAATATCTGATTATTTACAGCTTCCCTCCTAATCTTCATTTACAAAATGACTGCTTAAGCATTTTTGCTCTGAAACTTCTTTCCTGGGGATTTTAGCCCAGACCCATAGAGGTTGGTTTCTGCCTCCTAGTAACAGGAACTCCTCTGCAGAGCTTCCTCAAACTTAATGAATATGCTGCAAATGCATACAGTATTTTTACTATCAGCAAAATGGCACCAAAATAATTTCTTCAAATTCGTACTAGTTTTCTTGTAACTTGTATCTACAGCATAAATATTATTGTACACAGCTTTTTCTGCAACCTCCAGTAGTAGAATTGAGTTACAAATTGTTACTGATTTGAAGGCAACTTTTCACTCAGGGGTGAGAGCGTGGGGTGGGGATCTGAAAGTATTCTTCATCTGTGACAGAACTGTGAAGAACTACAAGCACAGACAGGTATCTGAGAAGTTATCACACGTAACAGTAACGCTAACAGAGCACAGAACAGTTTTAAACATGCCAAAATGTGTGTGGAGGCCATTCATACACACTTATTTTCACAACAAACTTTATAAAATATCTACATTCAGACTAATGATATTCAGCTTTTGCTGAAATCACTAAAACATCAAACAAGTTAAGAACAGTCTGAAGCAAACACCAACAGCTTCTTACAGTCTTGTTTCCTTGTATTAACAAGTACTTCCAAAAAATAACTTCCAAGTTAAAAAATATATTCTCCATTATATCACAAATGCTATGGGACGAGTCCCACACAAGTAATGGCCTTAAACTAGCTAACACAGAATATAAATAACACAATTTCCCACATAATTACCTTGCATAAAAATCTCCTGAACCTTTTGTTCCTTTACCCAGGCTTTTACCTCCTCATGTAACTGCGGGTTATCCCTGAGAACTGGGTTTAGACTGTCTACGTCGTCCTAAAGTAGAGATTAAAAAAAGAACCATATGTTATGTTTACTTGTAACATGTTTGTTTATTTTCCTAGATGTATTTTAAAATACAATATTAAGTCGTTAGATGCTAATTTTACTGATTGCCTACAAATCCCTGTACTATTTTTAGAAAAAACTTAAAAGCATAACATAGTGCTAGAAGTTATTTCATGGGAACACAGTATGTCAGATCCCACATGTGGCCAGACTTGTAAGCTATTAATAGGATCACACTTTCATACTGTCTTACTACAAGCTAAAAATGCCCTCTAAAGACTTAGGTGCTCACAGGTATGCACACAGAATTGTTTAAATAATTACTAAATTTTGTTTTTAAAAAATTCTGGTTTCCATATCTGTAAAATGTAATAATATGGACATGTTGAGCATAAACACAGATATCAAACCTACAAGTGTAACACACAAGCAATATTTCAGGAGAAACAAGCATTCTGAGATAAACACCACTGCTGATTTCCAAATATGTTGGTCTTTGTTAATTAGGCAGTTTCAAATAAGACACGTTTTAATTTTTATTACAATCAGTTCTCCTGGAAAATATTATTTTCCAGTATTTGGCAGGATATCATCTGGGAACTTAAGATATATTCAGTGGCTCCTTCTAACAGAAAAAAAAATTAGGCACAGAATCTGGTTCATATCCTTGCAAGCATGGCTTAAGAATCACCATTCACCTCTGGACTCCTAGAACAGCTATTTCTCTGTTTCAGAGCAAACTTGCTATTTCTGTCTTTGAGGCTGTGGCAGAGAAAAAAAATCCTCGTGACTCCTCACACCGAAGATGGGCTTGGAAACCCATGAGCAGCAGCAACATTCATTTACAGCAAGAGAATTTCAGATAGCTAAAATAATGAGTGCAATTCTCCACACACAAAATGTAGAATGTTTTATCAGTACTGCAGCTGAGATAAAGCAATTTCTTTCCTTGATCTCCAACAAGTTCCTTGATGTTTCACAATTTATTATGAAGAGCTCCAGCCACAGAACACAAAGATACAAGTAACACCCAGTGAATCGTGCACTGCTGCCAGGTCCTCCAGTGACACAAGCAATTTCTCTCTATTCATCTGGATGAGATTATTCCTGCTAACCCACTGATCACAGGATATCTATTTCCAATTCAAAATTCACTTCCTGACACTCGGAGATTTGCTGTGCTCCACTATGGAGAATGCATCAACACTTTGGTTATAAGAGAAAATTGCTCCATCCTTACGCCTTTACAACAGATATGGCCTTGGATTGAAGAAATGGTCAGGATGATCATTTTAATACATGTACATTGGAACAAAGTGAGAGTGAAGGAAGATCAACAGGACCTCTACCACAAGGTTCAAAATACCAACCAGCTAAGTATGCTGCTAGCACTACAAGAGGGTCATAACCAAAAAAGAGTATTAGCTATTCTGTCCACATCTGCAAATCCTTTTGTGCAATGATCCTACATACAGAAACAACAGCACCACCACTAGAAAGAGGGAATTATTTGCCAGGGGAACACAACAGATCCTGGAACTGGAGCTGTGTGATGATCAATCATCTGTCCTCCTTCCCATGCACTCACTTTCACAGCAGCTCCAAAAGTCTCCTGCACCAAAAATTTCAGATCCACATGCACTGGATCTAAGCAACAGACTGAGGACTGCAATACTGAGTTTGGCTGACCTACAAATGCAGTTAATGTGCAGATCTTGTACACTTTGAGTAATGTCTTCAGTCACATCTAAGAAAATTTATATCCTCATTTTGAGCTTATACACGCTGATTAAGTACCATGAAATCAAATCTGTTACTCTTTAACATTAGACTATTTTCATGAGTTCTTTACACAGTTTTTGAGTCTCTATGTCATCTTAAGCCACTTTTGATTTGTTTCCTGAAGGCAACACACACTGGTGCTTTTTTTCTTAAGATTTCACATCCTTCTTAAGCATCTTGGCCTTCTTTGAACTTGACACTGAAGATACTGCCGATCCTACATATAGTACATTTGAACCTCTACCTCCTGTTCAGATGCATTACAGCATCCTTGGCTGAGAGTGCTCCCTGTGAACATTCAGGAAAGGGGACTGCAAAGTCCATTTTGTATTTATCTCTTCACCCCTGGGGAAAGGCGAGCTCAAAGATAAGATACAAAAGGCACAAGAAGTTAGGTCAAAGACCTATTACACAAACTGCATGCAGGTGTGACTGGGATTATGTGGATGATATCAAAGAGAACCCAGAGTTTCTAAATATACACACAATACACATTTAACACATCAATCACAGGGTGGGAGAGAAGATACTAACAGAGCAAGTTTCTGTAATCTCAAAAACTCTGTTCTTTTGTGTACTTGCATCTATGAAAAAAATGTGTGTGCCATGACTTACCTTCTTCCATTTGCAGTCTTAAATCTGAATATCTAAAACCCAAGAAAATAATTGCGTAATGGGTTAAAACTATAAAGCAGTGGCATTAACCACACAATCTCAGCACACATCACAAACTCTGGCAAAAGCAGGGAGAGGACAACAGGCAAAGGTGATGACTTGCAGTCTCCTCCCCAGTTTAACAATGAAGACAAGAAGATGACACTGCAGTTCCCAGTTCTTTTCCTCACCCTGTGTTTATATTACTCAAGGAACAATTACTGTCTACAGATTTGAACCCTGGCAATTGTAACCCTCAGTTTTCCTCTTCTTAGCTGATGCAGCGTGATTGACAGACTAACCTCCAGAAGATTTAAATGCCCTGCAGGATTTTCCTCCAGACTTTTCCTCATTTGAAAGTAGTTTTACAAACAGAAGTTACATATCCTCTTCCTAAACTAGTTTTTCCACAAGTCCTGGAATATCTCCTCCAGAAGGATGTTAATACTGGTTTGAAATCCTTATGCAAATCAGGATGCAAATCAAATAAAGGGGACTGTTATATTCTTCTTCAAATCTGCTGGAAGAAGCTCTTTATGTACTTCAAGTGGCAGTGCCTCTTGCTACACAAATGACTATATGAAACTCTGGGAAGAAGACAAAGGACCTATGGGCTAGAAGAAGATGGTTGAGATAACCCCTCCTGCCCTTCTGGAAAACAGTCACATGAGGCAATGTGACTACCAGAAGCTTGCCAATCTATGACTAGTTTTTCACATCTTTGCTGATATTCTTCCTTCTTTCTAGATCAAAAGAGGGATTCACTTCTGGTGGACTGGACTCTACGCTTAATTATCCAAAGATCTGGGTCAGCTGCATGTCTCTCTAGGTGATCATTCTCACCTGCTGGGGATGTGTTTGACTCCAAGGAAGTCCTGAGAAGAATAGAGAATGAAATTTTCCCCAAGTATCAAAAAGATTATGTGCTTTTCTGAGTGCATCTGTTCTTCATCCTTGTGCAAAATGATACAAGCAGGTTGAAACCACAGACCACACCATCAGGTTAAGATATCATACTGGTCTAACCAGGAAGGAGAAATTTTTGTTCAGAGAAGCATTTTCAGAGAGTTTATTCAGACATAATAAAATAATTTAAAATAATTTATCATTCCGAATCACAGGTGAACAAGTGCTTAGATCACTTCCCATGCTTCAAAATTCCTTTAAGATCAAACAGGAATTTCAAGATAGTACCGACAGAAAAACAAGTCAAAATCCCAATGAGAATTCTTCTACTTGCTCTCCATCCACAAAAAAAATATTGCCCAAGACACTGAGAGCTATCCCCAGCTGCGCTGAACCTGCCCATTGCCCAAAGACCATCCAAAGTGTTCTGAAAGGCTCAAATGACCAGAAGCTCCTTTTGCATTTTGGGCAGCCAGGTATGACTGTGCTTGGAAGGCCTACGTATTTCCACAGCTACCTCCTCCACAAGACCTGAACTACTGAAGCAACACACTTCCTCAGCATTTTAAAATACTCTTCCAAGTCATCGTTCAGAAACTTGAGAGGCAGAAATGAGTTCGAGAGATGAAGCCCTGGAGCAAAGAGGAACAAAGAAGTGGATTCCAGTAGCTGCTCCAACCCCCAGTCAGAGCCTGCGTGCTGCTTATGGGACAGTGCACACACTCCAGTCAGCTGCCAACTCACCACTGTCAGTGAAGAAGAGAAGGAGAACTGACAATATGCATTCCAGATAAGCTAGTCCTAGAAAAACAGTGGCTTTTGGCATTAAAAAGGCTTAAATCAGAGCCCTGAAGACTACATCTCAACACCCATCACACATTAGGAACCTGCAAATGTTCATTTGGGAAACCTCATTCCTTGGTCATGGTGTCCCTGCATTTGGCTTCATGCATCAAGGACATGTTTCTAATATCAGTAGGAACTCATTTCAGCTAGTGTTTTTCAGAGAAAGACTAAGTAGATTTTGCAGTCCTCGCAAAGGTCAACACCACATTAGTCCTCACCATCTGTGGCTTAATTAACTATAGCTTCCTCTGGCTGCTTAGAGGTTTTCTGATAATTTAGGACACGAATTAGATGAAACTAGTACATAACCAACTTGACAGTCCTGTTTACAATGTTTACACAGTGTGCATTGCACATTGAAATAAGCATTTTGTCAGGACTTTAATGGTAGAGGGACCATTTAAATTCAAACAGTGCAAAAGAAAACCTCCAAGTGTCCTGTTTTGTTCTTGTTTCATAAGTGAATATTAGCTTCTATAAAATCAGACCCCAACCTTTTCTTTTTCCTTTTGCAGCAAGTCATTTGTACAACTGCACTGAACTTCAGCTGCATAGAAATTAGGTATGAGAACTGCAGTGTGAAAACAAGCCAACACTTCCCTACTGATTGCCACAAGTCTTCAGAGAGCAGAACAGTAGCAGCAAAAAGCACTTTTCAAAATCTAAACAGCTGAGAATTTATACTAGTCCCCTAATGCCAATTTCTGATTATTTTCTCCCATAAAAAGATGAAATGTTGTACCTGCACCCAGCCTCAAACACATTCATGTCAATTTTTACCTCATTTGAAAGCAGGCCTGTACAACTCTCTCCTTATTTTCATTTCTTGATAACCAGCAAAATCCTTTTCTTTCATCTTTCACTGATTATGTCACCTGACATATGTGATTATATCACTGATCTGTAATCTCTTTCACTGACAGTAATTTTTAACAAACCTTCAATCTTAACATTGTCCTGCTTGACATGAGAGTGAGAAAAACCACACAAAATGCAGACAGGCAGAATACCAAATATCATAACAAGAACATCACCCATGAACTGGTAGTATCCATCTGTCCTGCTACCAGACTTTTTTTTTTCAGTGGCAAAAGATAAGAATCCAACTAAAACACAGAAAAACTGGCATCAACTGACACCCCTGAGGGTATTACCAGGCAGGCACTGCGGCTGCCACACAGACCACACCAGAACTCAGGAGGGAAACGACCAAATTTAGATGAGTCTAAATACAGATCTCCTGCAGCTTCCTCCTAGACACACAGCATGCATAAACCACTGGTAAGGAGAATATTCCTGATTTCTCTGTGACAAGTGAAAGGCCACCCCAGCTGCCACGCCACTGCAGCTGCTGGGCAGGAGGTCAGCCCGGCACCGCGGGGCTGTGCTGCACAGCCACACAGGGGACGGCTCTGGGAACGCATCCACCCGACCCGGGCAACCTCCCTCCTGCTCCACGCTTCTCACCAGGGGCAACGCCACCCACAAACACCAAGGCTGGAAAGCTAGAAAGGCTAGAAAGTTTTTTGGGGAGATTGTAACTTCCCAGTTTACCTTAAACGGCTTTGTCTGAGCTGAGAGAAGAGGCTTAGGCTTACCAGGCGACGCTAGCGCTTTCTATGTAAACCCAACCCACACTTGACCTATTTTCTGCTGTTCTGAGCGCACAGTCACAATTTACCTCATTCAAACCCGGCAGCTGCTGGGCTACATCTGAACCAGTTAAGTCAAGCTTGAAGGCACAACCCTGACCCCTAAAGCAGAAACAAAGTCGAGCCGAGGTCAGCCCTGCTTACACGTGCGCAGAGGCACGGCCCCATGGGGAAAGCAGGGCTGGGCAGTGACGCTCGCCCTGCACGCAGGGCCAGCACAGACAACTGGGATAACTAATCCCCACCCAGCAAGGGGCTCTGAATGCTCTGTTCCAAGGACAAATGTTTATAGATAGTTCAGACCACAAACATTTAAAGATTAGGGGTTATTTTCAGTGTGTAACAGCAACGACTTTGTTTCTGTAAGTAGGAAGTTAAAATTACAAGGGGAAAAAAGATGAGGATACAAATTTAGTGATTTTCCAACTGTCAGTAAAATTAACGTTTCTCAGGAAAAGCTATCAACGATTTTTCTGCTGCTCTCCACTCTTCCCTATGCATAATACTCCTCCCCACACACTCCTACTCCCTTCCTCATTTTACCTCAGGAGTTGAAACTGATTTTAAAATTTCAATTATCAAGTTTGAGAACCAAGGGATCAGGGCTACATACACTTCTCCAAGTCCTGATTTCAGGCTTGAAGATGCATCATTACACTGATTTGTTCAGTTCTGGAAGCATAACTGGTATAGTAACATTAGGAACATAAATACACAGGGAGGGAAAAAAAATCTGACTTGTAGTCTAATATTCTCCACTATTTTAACTTACTAACACAAAAATCAACAGAGGTATTTGCCTTCCTATAAAACTATCAATACCTCGGGTGAAATGGGCATAGTGTAAAACTTGTATTTTACAAGTCAGTTTATTATTCTTCTATCTGTAGATGACAATCTGGTGTGGGAAGGCAGAGGGGAAATCAGAACAGCATGAACATGGACAGGATGAACATCCAGCAGGAAAGTAAGCAACAACCAATGGATAAGCAAAACTAAACCTGAGCTAGACAAATATTGTCAATAACCAACCTAAAAGCTGCTCTAGTGGCATCTACAATAGTCTTACACTTGAAAATAGAGATTTAAAAAATAGATGACCCTTATGCTCAGAAATTATGTTACTCTCTGAGCAGCCAGGACAATCTGGTTCAGAAAAGCTAACTCTTCCCCCAGTCAGGTATCTTTTAGCGTCTAAGACTCCCCCAAAAAAGTGGCTCCTCTCCACAAAACAGAGGGGCTTTCAGCTTCCACCTAGAACACTGTGGTGACCATTTGTACTACTTATATTCTCCACATACAGACAAATAAAGGTCAAATGAACTACACTACTCCATGTCCACCTTCCCTCTCATTTTGCTGACACAGCCACACATTTGCTTTTCTTTCATTTTCCACTGAATCACATTTCCTTCCACTTCCTCAGGGCAGGCTCCACTTTTTTATCACCACCATCTACCTCAGCAATATGCAACTTGTACTAATTTGGCATTTTGTTTTTTCTAATTGTAAGAGAAACAGGGAGGGAGTACTGGTCCTAAGCCACTCAGTCATGTGGCGATACTGGAACAGCCTTTGAGTCACTAAGCAACTCACTGCCACTATGGGAAAAGAAACCTCAAAGTGCAGACATTTCCCTGAAGCAAGCAATTAGCAGAGTGAAGTTGATGCTAACAAGGAGACCTGCTAAGTAAGTAGATTGAAGAAACCTCTTTTGTACATTGATATTACAATTTAAACTGAGAACCAGACACCCTGTGAATTGTGAACAGCTTTCAGAAGGTTCTCAACAAGAACCAAATCACATCAGCTGAATGACAAGCTGTATAGATGAAGGTGTCTTTAAACAAAAAAAGAAAGTACATTCTGTTGGTCACTAGCTGTCTGGACTATTGGGCAAGCAGAAATCAAGCCAAGCCAAGAGGGCTGCTCAGACACTGGCCACTTTACAACACACACATCCTCCTTGCACGAGGGACAGCAGAGGTTATCTGTGGCAGCTGGCAGTGGCAGCTGAAGGCTGTGCACCACCACCACAGAAAATGACTGACCAGACAGGTCCTCTCTTAGCTCACAGCAGTCACCTCCATCAAATCTTTTAGCAGTTGCACTACACAGCAATACCATATTCTTTGACAAGATTACTGGTTACTGAGAGCTTACTGAAGCGAAGAGCAAAGGCCTCTCAATTCAGTCTGCAGAAGAAAACTGCAGAAAACTGTCCAATATGTGCCAGTGTGATGACAGATCCTAGAATCAACACCACCTCCCAGAGATATCCACCAGTGTATCACTCTTGTGAATGACTCCCTGCTCTGGAATTTGAACTACCACCAGCTTAGATTACCAGCAGTAATCACACAGCTACCTAGTCTCTTCTGCACATCCTCAATCCTATTTACCAAACAGGAACTCTGGCAACATACAACTTTCCAACTATCCAGCTCCTTTTCTCTGTAAATCCTGAGGATTACGGGCAGAAGACTAATCCCTACAAACAATAAAAATATTTTAACTTTTTTTTTTAAGGCAGAAAGAATACATCAGATATCATCCAAATGTTCTTGAAACCCCAGTGTTTTAGTCCACTGAATTACATTAATGTTTTATTTTCAAGCAGCTTGCACAGATTTATCTGAAAATGTGTTTCTTAGAATACAAATACATACATGTTGGCCCACATGCTAGCATTATGAAAGTAGATTAAAATAAAACTAATTTTTCTCCCATTTTAAAATTACCACTGTATTTGCAGAGAACTTTTCAAAGTTAATTTCTAACAGGATTTAAACAGCGCTACCTTTTTTTCCTGTAGAGAGCTCCATTATGACCTGCTGGAGCCTTTTTAGGAATTTTCCCTATAAATAACAGATCTGACCAGCTGGGACATATATCATAGCTGGATTAACACCACAGTTCTCAGCAACTCTGGAGAAAGCAGTGGATATGCCTTTTATAGAACTGATGAATAGCGGTCTTGCAAAGAGGAAAGATTAAATTGCTAATCAGAAAACAGGGATGTTTCAGTTATTGCTGCAATAAATTCCCTGGGGTAAACTTAAGAAGTCATTCAGAGTTTAAAATTGATACAATGATCTTCTATTTCACCATATTTTTTCATAGACAAATCTCCTAGCATGTAGAACCAAAAAAATTCCTATGGAAGACATAATTCAAAAGTGAACTACATCACATGGGGAAGAAAAAAAGCTCAAGCCTGTCAAGCACCATAATTCAGCCACCAAGTCTTATGCGTTCTGAAACCTGCTTTAACCTGATTTTATCTCCCATATACCAAAATGGTGTGACATGGTGATAAGACAATGAAAGGGAAGAAAACATTCAAATGGGGTAAAACCCCTGCCTCTATGCTTGAAATATAATTTCTAAACTGCATGCTTAAAATTCACAACTAAAATCACAAAAAAATGTAATAATTAGTGAAATGCACAGAAATTACTACAATTCAAACTCACTTGCTCAGCAAAAACATTAAAATACTACCCTCAATAATACTAGCAGATACACTCAAGTAGAGGAGGTTACAGGGGAAGAAAGGGAATAGTTAACTTTCATTCCATTCAAAAGACAGGAAATGTTTGCTAGATTAAAGGGGGGGTTTCAGTATTTACAAACAATAGTAGTAAAAAGACTTTATAACTGTAATTACTAGTATACTGCTAAAAATAAATAATGCTCTGTACAACAAGCCCTCCACAAGCCCTTGGTAAAGTTATTCCAACATCTAAGAAAATAGCAATATTCATACTTGGTTTTAATTTTAAAAATTCAAGTTGGTATAAAATTACTTGAGTTTCTCCCCAGATGTCTGGCCTGGAAAAAGAATTAGGTACACAGACCTGGAACTGCTATAGCTCTCAATCTCTACTAACTGTGGCTTGCTGAAGGCTGTGGAGCAGTTCCTGTGAAGCAGTAACCCCTGACTACAAATTATTACTTCTATTAGTGTAATTTCAAAAAATACATTCTGTAAGAAAAAGGTGTAGAGTGGCAGCCAGAACAAAGGGACATTGTGTCCAAGGGAGGAACGAAAGCAAACAAACCCATGAGCACTTCACCAAATGAGCTATTTGTGTTATCATGTCAAGATAAGGCTTAATTTGGGTAAGAACACATTTTCATGAAACTCAAGTTTCCTCCTACCTGAAATGCAGGAATGCCTACTCTCTTCCTGCTCTGGGTACAAAGTCCCATTCGACACTGCATTCACACTAATCCCAATGCACTGAGGATTTCCAATCCCAACAAAGAGCAACTTGGGAAACCAAGAACACAGGGGCAAAGCAGCAACTGGTTATAATGTGAAACAGACTTCGCTGGGAGCTGACTCTGAGTCTGGATTATAGAAGCAGGGCTGGTCAGGACCACCACACAAGAAAAATACTCGAAATTTTCATTTTTAATAGATGAAATGGAAATTTTAAGGACTCAGAACCAAGAATAAGGCTTCCTTCACTTACTCCTGAGTGGTATTTTCCATGGATTTTTACTGGTGAAAAAGTAATCACTTGTGATCAAATACAGGAAATTTTTACTCAGAAACACCGGATGGATTTTTAAACTCAGTAATCCCAAGCATGGCTTTTCAGAAGTACCAAAACACTTCAGTAAAAGGACTTAATATTCACCTTCAAAGAAGAAGCATGCTTTGTTCTATCTCTTCTATTCTGAAATCCAGTCTTTTAATTACTTACTTAAATACTACCTCCTAGAGTAGGATTAATGAAATCAAATCATTGAACTGGTTTTTCAGAAATTATAGGAAGAATATGACCGAGGAAGGAAAACTGTTTTCCTATGGATCTGAGTGTCACCTGCATTGGGATAACCTCAGCTTATCCCAAGGACCTCCCAGCTCTTTCCCCATTCCTCCTTGTGTACCTTCCCACAGCTTCAGCAGTTCCACCTGAACTGGTGGAGCCACACTCTTCGTGGCAGCTGCGTCACCTCCTGTGACTGATGGCCTCCCCTCCACACTGCTCACTTCCCTAGGGCTTGGCAGATCTGAAGAACTCCACTCCTGTGCCAAACCTCGCTGAGAGACAAAAAAAGTGACTGAAGCTCTTATTTCTTACCAGATCAAGGTAAAACAGAAAGGTGCCATTTTATTCCACCTCTTTTGAGAAAACAGAGGAAGTTCTCAAACAAGAAGCTCTTCTTCAAAGAGGACCACAAATACAGGCTTAGGGCAGATGATGTACTTGTCCCTCTGACTCTACAAATCACGGGTGCCAATCCCTCCTCCCTCATTCCTCTCCTTTTGCGAGCACTGGGATGAAACTCTCCTGTCCTGCACGTGTTGCTGGGAGTGAGGACTGGGTGAGTCATCTGACCCACTTCTAGCTGGACCAGCTTTGTGCTTCCCCACATGTTGGAGCCGAACACAGCAACGTCGATGTGTCGGTAACGAGCTGTTTAGACCATCGCTCTTTACAAGGCTGCCAGGGAAGCCAGCTGGACTCCTTATGGGTGGTCCAGAGACATGGGAAAGAATCGAGACAGTTCTTCAGCACAACACTGAGAGGAGTTAAAGATGCACAAAGCTGCGTGTGCCTGGGCTGTCTGTGGAGGAACCGAAAGCAGGAGGGGAGCGCATAGGCTCTGTGCCCAGCACCCAAAGCTCCCGAGCTGCTTCTGGCAACCTCAGAGGGTGGGACCAACCCCAAAAGCTCCTGCCTGCCCATCAGTGGAGGTAAAAGTTTATGGGAAAAGCAATTTTCAGCTGCAGTAGTTATTTTTAAGCCTGAAGCCTAAAGTAAGAGAAGTCTGAAAGATGAGTGCACATATAATTATGGGGTGCTTAAAATACAGACAGAAAAATACTATTTTATCCCTGTTTCAAGATGTTTAAAGAATTTTTTATGTGCACATGTCATTACTATACAAGCCCAGCTTACTTGCTCCTACAAACAAACAAGTCACAGAACCCAAAGGCATCCAGGTCTCAAATATCCCATGTCTGCCCAGAATGAACAGAAAAGCAGAGCAGTGGTGTTGCCCATGGCCCTTCACTCAAGTCTTTCTTAATGGCACATATGTCTTGAATTTGTAATAAATCAAGGTAAGTGTATATTAGGTCCTGTATCTGATGTACCTACTTCATGATTAGTGAGAAAGTTGATTATTTCAACAATCTTTAAGGCGTGTTAGACATTTGACCTGCCAGCATTCAGACGTGCCACACACATTTAGAAAATGAGCAAAGTACAGGTGCCTATCACTGTTCATGCAACACCTCCCACGGGGGATTTCTCATTGCCCTATCTTTACATCTGCAACCTTCAGCACAGAGGTAGACAGGCAGACTGTACCATTTTGAAACACTCAAGCAAGCATGTTTGTCTTCCAGAAAAAAAAAAAGTTCTGAAGGAGAGTGTGAGGGCTGAAGAGAGATCTCACCATAAATATTCATTCTCAGCAAGATTTTTTTTCTTTAAATCAAATAAGCAAGAGGACTTTTTAAAGACTCTGCACCCTTCCACTTTCCTCCCTAAGTGGTAAAATACCCTTTGCAGGACATTTAATGATTGTGAAGGAACTTAATTTGAATTCTGCCCTGCCTCCACTGTGCACATTTGCTCCAGTGCTGTGTGCTCAGAAATCCTTTGGAAATACATTATCACACACAGTATGTACATATTTGGAAGTATATAATCAATCACGCACCCTTGCTCTGCCCGACCCAGACACAGCTGAAATGCACTCACTGCTTCAGGCAAAGCAGAGTCCTTCCAGATCTTTCCACAAGCCTATTTTACTATGAAAAAACCACGATATAAAACACTTTTTGTTATTCTTCATTTGCTTGTCCAAAGTATAATGCAGTTGACTCCAGCTGCTTCAGCCAGCAACAGCAGAATCACACACTTCAGTCCAACAGTGTCCGTGACGGGCACTGCCAAACACCACCCAGACAAAAACACCACTCTGATGAGGTCACACATACCATATGCTGGGCTTTAATGCTTCACATCCCCATCTATAGCCCTTCAAGTAAACGACAGTGCTTAAACAAATTAAGGCATGATTAGCTTTGCTGCTGCCTAACTTAATATGTGTATCACAAAACAGACACACATAGATGTCACAGAACAGTACAAATAACTTATTAAAGAAAACCACTTCAGTTCAAAGTATCTGATTTAGGTCAACTTGTATGTGTACACTTAACTGCTTTTTCCTAATTTTTCCTAAAACAGCTTTTTGGAAGAGGTGTTCATTTTCAGACTATACCAAGAGCCAATATTAAACCCACTACAGTAGTGAATTTTTAAACACAGAGCATACATGATATATTATAAATGCAAAGTGGAATTCACATTAAAGACCTAACCTACATGTCCATTTCAAGACTAAACTTCCTACAGATACTAATTTGATATAAAAAATGCATGTTGTAAACTTTATGTCTGTTTCCTGCAAAGGACAGAATTTTCATTCCACTGCTAAGCAAACTACCACAGCAAACCTTCACATCTGCTTTATCCTCAAGATCCCCTCATCACCACCATAAAAAGAACTACATGACTAAACGGTCTGACCATCCCAGATTAATGAATGAGTCACTCAGTCACACACAAGTTTCACATAGAGAATAATACCGTTTACATCCTCCATGAAACAACAGAGATAAAAGCCACCGGAAACAAGTTGTAGGTTGGTGTTTAAGACACCACACATACAGAATCCAAACAATTTCTAAAGAGAAGGACAGGATTCTAAGCAGTACACACAAAAGGCAAAAGAAGAACCACATGCACATTTAGCAGCAAAGAACAATTTCACTGGCAAGTGTTACAGTTGGTATAGCAAACCTTGTGAAGACATGGAAGTGGGCTCACATAATGCAGCAGCATACCCTACTTTTACTAACGATATTCATCTAGCCCTCAGCAAGGTCACTGAATCTCTTAACAATTGAAACATGTTTATTTATGCAAAGAGCAGACATGGCATGGGAATGCATGGGTCACAATTCCCCAGAAGTCCTGCCAAAGTCTCTTTAATCTTGTTCTGGAAGAACCACTTCTGGTAACGACAGTAATTTAGTTCTTTGCCTACTCAAACTTTGTTTTCCCTGCCAAGTCTGAAAGGATGCCAAGTGTGCTGTTTTCTCTGCTTTGAGCAGTTGTCACCTTTACACTGGACAGCAGCACCTTATTCATGAAGCCTTTTGGCCCAATAGTTATGTGAAACACCACTGTTTCTTGATGAGAACTGATGTGAGCAGAATTCATACCAAATACTCGTCTGCTGCCCATTACCAGTATTAGGAATCTATGCAATGATGGGAAAAATTAGTCAGTAGTTAAGAATTGTATCTGAAGTGAAATGGAGTCTTCCCACACAAATTCAAACTTTGTTTCTTTTGGCAGGAAGATACTGGAATTTTAGGCACTAACAGCAAAATGCAATAAAAAAGTGTTTAGGTCAACATGGTCTCTAAGGACTTCATATTGAAAATGTGCAGCCATGAGAGCTTAAACAAAAAACTAAACACGTTTCAGAAGACTCAAAGTTAACTCATCCCTGCAAAGAATTATTCCTCAGTTCTGTCTTCTGCTCACAAGCAGATCAATGCTTTTCCAGACTAAACAAGGGAGCAAAACCACCATTTTTTTGCAAAGGAGATAGTAACAGGAAGTTTGCCAAAGATTTCTCTAGGACCTGGTATTATGGCAAAGAAAAGGGAGGTCTTTCAAAAAAACATACAAGTACAAACTACCTTACATTAAGTGACTAATGGCTAGGAATGTGATTTCTAGCATTAACAGAAAACAGCAAGCAAAAAGAATAGAAACAATCCTCTCACTTCAGCTATCTTTGTGCAGAAAAGAATTCGTAGTAATAAAGCTAATATTTCTGTCTAACATACTGTTAGTATATATAGTTTCTATTCTCTTGAAGACATGATCATTCAGTAAAGTTCTTATCTGTACAATTAACTTGTAAAACTTGGCACTGAGATATTGCCAGCCCTGTGAAGAGATATTCCTATGAAAAATATTTCTCAAGCTTTTTATAACCATTCAAATAAAGAAATCTTTGCACTATTCATCAGTGAGCACAATGCTGTTTTATGCTACTACACTCAATATCTAAGCAATATCCAGTTAAAACGCAAATTCTGGGTGCCTTAGAACTTAGAGGCATCTCTGTCAGGAAACGTCTCGTAATGTTAAAATAAACAATTTAAGTATCTTGTCACCAAACTACTCATGATGGATACAGATCAACGGCCCCCATCTCAGGTTTCAATAGGTAACTATTTGCTCCATGAGAGGAGGAAACAGCCTGATCTAACACAGAATTGCCCTCTGTGTGTCAAAAATAGAGGCCAACAGTTAGGGAGAACAAGCCTATCCCTAGAACTATTTTCGACAAGCTACTGCTTTGTAGCAATTTTTGGTGAATATGTCTTTGAGAAGTGAAGTCGCCAACACTGCTAATTTCATATTACTGATCAAGATAGTATGACATATTTTGTCTGTTCAAATGACGTATTTTACAAAATGACACCTTCAATCTGAATGCACCTTCCCAAATTAAGGTGCTTCCAAGTCTAATGCCTTATCAGTTAATATTCTTTGGAGGGCCTAAAATGCATAGAACATCGCTGTGTCACTGCCTGGCAATGGCATTGTTTAACAAAAGGCAGTCCTCCTATGTTCCATTTGCTTTGTTCAGATCAGAAATGATCCAGTGCCAAAAGGAGATTGATTACTGTTACTGGAATGAGCATTACCAGACACATGATCTTGACAGATTTCAGGCAAAGGACAGACAGTAGCGCCAGTATTTGCTTTGTAAAATGAATCGGGAAGATTGCGGCTGGACTCCGAGGGTGAATTTACACTTCATGGCTCAGCTGATTTAAGAGGTCGCTGCTGCCAAAGGAGGATATCCCACTCTGTGTTGCGTCATCCTGACCCCCTCCGTGGAGGAAGCTGCAGCACTGGATGCACCCTGGGCTAATCCAGCTCAGCTCATCAACATCACAGGCTTTTCCCCCGCGCCGTGTCCCCCCCTCCCGTGCTCCAAAATCAAGGCTGTGCTGATTTACAGGACTGAAGGCGCTAGTGCAGGGTCTGAGAGTGGGAGCTGCTGTCTGCAGCAGAACCAAACTGTTCCAGCAGCTCGAGTCATAACATGTAACCTCACCCTGACGAGAAATGTTCAACTCGTTTGGCTTCCCTACCACAGAGACACAAAAGCACCAACCCTTCCATGAACTGAACCTCCCTCTCCCTTTCCCCAGGATTCTCTCTCAGCCACTCTCTTTTTCTAGCTCTGTATTTGGCATTGAGAGAAAAAAACATCTTGGTGAAGCAGGAGGGAAGAAGGGGTGTCAGGACAAAATTACATAGCATTTATTCAGGGCCATCTGTTATTCCAAGCCTCTAAGTACTATTTCTGTAATCCACAGTGTACCATCCAAGCCATAAGGAAGAATTTATGGCTATTGTAATTGCAATCAGTTCAGCACAAATTGAAGTATCAAGTATTTTTCTATTTGTCATGGAAGAGATTTTTAGACCTTCTTCTGAAGCAGCAAGGGGGGGAATCACTAATTCTCTTGTTCTTTAAATACACACACATTAATATATTAATGTGTTTCTAATTAATGGAGAGGCATTAAAATCAAGGATATGGGAAGTTTTAGCAGGCAACAGTAAGAAGAGTGTTTCTTTTTTAAGACATTAACATTTTCTGTTATTCATTTCCCAAGGGAACCAAAAATCACTAAGTGGAATAGCACTGTCATCACGCAAAGACCTGGAAATGAAAGCTTCAGAAGGAGGGATACTATCTTCTATCTGCTCTACAATTAATGGTACTGGTTAACCTTTAAAGGGGTCAGGTATTTTATCTGAAGGTGCTACCGTAATATTCATGGCACAGTACACCTTGACATGATCAGATTAACTAGAATAATAGAGTACCCAATATAATCTTCCACAGAACAAGGGGCAATCTCTGCTAATAACCAATAGGAAATTGTTCCTGTAACACAGAACTTTAACACAAAATGCACTTCAACAATAGTAAAATCACGGCTTTTAAATAAATTAAATGGATCGTATTTATACACTGTTCAAATTTCTTACCTGATAGGGCTGAAAGGCACTATCTTCAGTTATGAAATCCAGCTGTTTGTCCACAAGGAATTCTACTGCAGTAATTGAATTGTATACACTTTTTCCAACCAAGGGCTTGAATGTCTGTCAAGGAAAAAAGAGAAAATTAGGCAACTGAAAAAACCCCTCAGCATATCAAACCCCCAAAACTGTATAAATACTGACATGTTCTTCCATTAAAACAAGCTAAAACAGAATAACAGTCACTAATTATACAAGAAAGGATTTTGTGTTCTGTCGGTTTTTTCCTTTGAGCCGTTGGTGGAAAACCAGCTAGAAAAGAGAACTACACCATACATTCTTCCTCTCCTTCACTATGCTTGAGCAAGATTGTTTACCACAGAAGCTCCAAGTGCAGGAGCACCATTCCATCCTAAACACACAGCTCAGCCCGCAGAGCCGCTCTCCCTGCCTGCAGGACCAGCTAGCACAGCAGTGATTATACTAAGGACAGCTCAAGTGGAAGCAGACTGCAGAGAAATCCCTCCCCCCGCTTCCTGTTCTGAAATCGTTCACCTTGCCTCAAGTCAACCATCTCATTTCCCTGCCCATCTCTGAACTGCTCTGCCTCTGCTCCTGCCGCCCCCGCAGCCGCTCCTCCCTGCAGCAACCGGCTGCTCCAGCGCAGCGCCTCCGAGCCCACAGCGCCGGCACGGGCGTTCGCACAGGGCAGGAGCCTTCCTCATTCACCCCGCGGGCTGGCAAAGCAACAAGGTGCTGCGACCCTCGCTGCTGGAGGAAGCAAGAAATCTCCCAGCTCTGCTGCAAAAGGAGGCACAGAGAAAAGGGAGCAGGTCGACACCCTGGTACAGTCTTTGCCCAAAGCCACTGCCCTGATCCAGGCACAGCAGGATGCAGCAGGCGAGCAGGGAGGGCGCCATGCCTCCAGTGATCTCCCCTGAGAGGGGACAAGCAGGCAAAGCCTTCCCTGCTGGCTGGGTTTCCTGGAACAGAAGCACAAGGAGAGAGAGCCCAGGGATGTACCTACTGGGGATGAGTCAGGTGAAAAGGAAATCCCAGCGGATGAAGGGGAGAGAAATGCTGCTCTGAGGACAGACAGGAACAGCAAGAGGAAGACATCTGTGAACAAAAGAAATGACTGGCAGAAAGAACATGCAGGATGCTAGGGGAAAAAATATGGAGGGACAGAAAAAAATAAGAGGAAAGTTATTTTATAGGACAAAAAAATAATAACGAGGGAAAACAGGAAAAGAAAAAAGCCCTTTGAGACAGATTCTAAATTTAAAATGCAGGAGAAAAAGACAAAGAGGAGAAACAAGGGCAGGTCAAACCACAGGAGCACTGTGCAAATGTTGCCAACATTTGTAAAATGCTGCTATCACAGCTCACATGCAGCATCCTGCAGCAACAGACCCCAAGTACTTACAAGGGAAGGCAGGATCACCACGACCTATTTACAGATGGGGAAACTGAGGCACGAATCAATCCCATAACTTGACAAAAGCCACTAAGCAGGGCAGCAGCAGAGCCAGCGACCTGCCCTCAGCCAGTCTGCAGGCAGCTCGTAAGAGAGCACTCAAGGTTTTATCAGGCTTCATTACCTACTTTCAAAGGTGTTGCCTCGCGATTAGGCTAAATATAACCCAAGTGTCTCTGGAGCTTCAGCTCTGGCACTTACTAAACAAATGAGAGAATTCTTCATGGGAGATACATTATACTTTCTAATACATCTATCAAACTCCACAAATGCTCCAACAGAATGCACAGCATTCTTGTTTCCATTTTATTTAAGGTTTCACTTCAGCTGCTACTCTTTCTCAGACAAGGAAGGAAAAAAGCCAAACCTCTCCACCAGTCAGTCATCTCTCCAATAGGTAACTAGATGAAAGGGCTGGAGGAGCAAGAGTATATGATAATATTCCAGCTACAGAGTCCAAATAGTAAATAATTATTTAACCTCTATTAGCTAAGAAAGGGCCTTAGCTCTTGCATCACTTTCCTATAATGGATCTTGTATTGCTAATGGTTAAGAGAGGGTGGAGTTCACATCATGAAATTGCAAAGTGTTGAGTGTATAAACTCACAAGCAGATTTTTCTTAGGAAAAGCCAATATTGTAGTCCTTCAGCTCTTTAACTGCCCCCATGTCTTCCCTCACACTGTTCTACTTTTCCCACACTGCCTTCTTTCTAACTTTCTGAGCTATTATTCAGGTCAATAAATGAGTTTCCGACTACAAACAACAGGACATACCACATCATCAGCTAAAACGAAACTGTGTGGAATGTGGCTTGCAGTTATCATTCAGGATTCAGACAACACTACAGATTAAGGTACATGTGAGCCACTGGTTTATCTTCCTACTGGTATTAAAAGAACTAGTTCCAAATATAGATCTGTGAGTGTGATTATTCTGAGAAGAGAAACGTAATGCCTTCTCCCTTACTTTCACAGATCTATGCCTCTAGACAGGTCAACGCCCCCAAAATACTCATGTGGAGGATGCAGGCTATCCCACAAGCACAGAGGAAAAATATGTAAATAAATAAAGCAAAACCATGCCATGTCACAGACCTCCTCCTGTGCACATAGCCACTCAGCTGCACATGACTTGAGATTTTTAAAAAACATTCCCACTATCAACAACAAAACACCACCCTTAAGTAAACGCCTTCTTGGAAAAGCAAAGTCCAGACTCCATCAGTTCCATGAGATAGGCAGGCCACCAAGGAGACACCCAGCCTGGGATAGGTTAGGGATTTGAAAAACTTTAAATGAAAGACATAACTGAATTTCACACTACATATCACACATGGCCAAAGAAAAACAGACTGAGAGCACAGCAGGCAAGAGTCAGCTATTAGAGGTAAGCATATGAGGCATGTAATGACATGAAAATATACATAAGAAGGTCCAACAAGCTCCTTGCAGATTTTCAGAGGAAAAGCTCCTTGCAGATGCTCCCTCTTTCCGTTCCCAAAGTGGAGGACAACTTTAAGGACAACCAAGCATACTGGCAGAAATCAGGAAAAACTAAACCTCTGTAAATTAAAGTCTCCCTTTCAAACCTGTAGCTTGTAAAAGAAGTTTTATATGCTAACCCAATTCCCCAAAGACCACAACTGAGTAGAGGACTCAAGCACTCAATTTTAAGTGATATCTGGCTTTACCACTATTCTAACTGGATGCTTATACAAAAAAAAAAAAAAAAAATCCTACTTTCACCCCCCACCAGATTTCCCTGCTCAGCCAAAGGGAGCTCCATGAACACACACTCCCTTTGGCTGCTTTGCTAACAAGCCCCTGATGCTGAATAAAGGTGCTTCTTACTCTGCCCCCTCACCATGATTTTACCCCAGCTCATGCCAGAAATAACCTGCCTACAAGAGGCAGCTGGCACAGCACTGAGTCTGAGAATTGGATTCTGGACCTTCTGGAAATTCACATTTTTCAGAAGACATAAATTACCATCATTTCACAGCAAACAATCACAAAACCATTCAACAGCATTCACCAAATACCAGTAACAGCAAATTACTCAGTGACTGCCTTTTCTTATACCCAATAACACAAGTCAACCCTTTATTTATCTTTCCAAAACTCCCATAGCAATCACAGGACCCACTTTCCCATGGAAGCAGTAGCAAGCAAGCACACAGCGCATTTTTACCTCTGCCTAGTGCAATTAAGCAGCTGGAGTGGGGGTAATCTGCCTCCAGCATGCGAGCAGGCAGCTCCCTGGCACCGGCCAGGGCTCCAGAAGCCGCTGCACCTCGACTGCTGCAGCCTGGGCGCTGCCAGGCTGTGACACCCAGAAGGCTCAATGCAGCAAACGCTCGGGTTACAGCTGAGCTCGCAGCTGCTGCCCAGCGCATCCCGCACGTAGCACTGCCTCAGCTGCCTCGCTGGAGCTCACAGCCGGCTTAGCTGGGCACTCTGCGCCGCAAGCCTGCTCCCCACACATCCTACAATGCACACGTACCGCAGTGACCCTTTTTAAAAAAATCTTTCTAGAGGAATTTATACCGTAAACCAATCAGACTTTTAAAGAGTTAATAATGTAATTTAGAAAGCTACTCTTACACTAAAACATCTACATTTCATACTTCTTCCTCTTTAAAGCACAAAAATTGAAAATATTAATTAAACCTAATTTTTACTTGCTATTCAGTAAACTTTTCCACATATTGTTCTCTAGCCTTGCTGTTTAGTCTGCAATAGCGCAAACACCGGCACCTTTTCCTTATGACACTTAATCATTCGAAACAGCTGTAGCTCTCTTCCAACGCCTGTTTGTTGCCATGGTTTGTACTCAAAGGCAGAATTACCAAGTGGAAAAGAGCGGACAATCAGCAAAGCAGATCTGACGTTAAAATCGAGCACGGGGTTTCCTCATTCGCGGATTACCCTGCCTGCAATCCCTACGGAAGCGGCCGTTTCCAGCCAAGGCGTTATTCCGGGCGGAACTCTCGCAGCCCTTCGGCGGGGGGGGCAGAAGGAAGTACCCGTCGGGACGCGGGGAGAAGGCAGCGCCAGCCGGGCCCGCTGCCCGCCGGAGCTGCCGCATGGCAGGGCGCACCAACGGCGCCCACGGCTGTTCTAACGGCGGGGTCCGTGCCGTTAACGGCCGGCACCGAGTCCTGCCGCTCCCGCACCCCGCCTTAACGGCATAAACTTAACCGAAAAAGAAAAAAAAAAGCACAAAACCCTCCCCCCTTTTTTTTTCCCAGAACTCCGTTTCTCCTGTTTCCCAGGGGCGCAGGCCGCCCTGCGCGGCCCCGCGGGTGCAGGAGGTGCCCGGTACTCACGCTGTCCCGGGGTCGCCGCGCTCTCGTCCCCGCCGGGTCGCGCACAAAGCCGCCGTCGCCGGCCGCGTGCCGCGCCGCGCGCGCCCCCGCGGGAGCCCGTTCGTCACGTGCGCCGCTCCGCGCTCCGCAGGGATAGGACGGAGAGGGGTTGAGGGCCGCGACAGCCCCGCGGGCCGGGGGCGCGGCCCGTTCCGCCCCAGCAGCCTCGGAGGGCAAACAAAGGCGCCCGTCGCAAAGTAAAGTGTCCGCGCGGGTATGTATCCCGCGAGGGAAGGCGCGGAGGCGCCCCCCGCCCCCCCGAACCACAGCGGCGGATTGTCCCACTCCCCCCGCCCCGTCGGCCGGTACGCACCTCGCCCGGCGGCCCAGCCCGCGGGACCTCCGCGCCCGCCTCCGCCTTTGAACTCACAAGGAAAATGGTTCTCACCGCGCCGCTTCCGGGTCGGGCCGGGCGGCCGTGCCGGGGGCGGAGACTGCAGGGCCGGAGGAGGAGGCGGCGGGGAGGGAGAAGAGGAAGAGGAGGACGACGGCGACTTACCGCCCGCCCTTTGTGGGGCCGGCGCGGACTATCGCGCAGCTGTGCGCTCTGCGGAGGCCCCGGCGCGTCCCCGCTGCTGGGTCATGGCGCGCTGCCGATGCCGCCGCTTACATAAGGGCGGGCGCGCAGTGCGCGGTGCCGGGGCGGGAGGAGCCGGGCGGGGAAGCACCGAGTTGAGCGTCGGGCGAGGAGAGCACGCCGCGGGAAGAGGCGGCGCTCGGCAGGCGCGGCCCGCGGCCACGTCCCGCGGGGGCGGAGTCCCGGGACACGTGTGGCGGCGGCTCGGGAGCGCGGCCGAGGCACCCGGGGGCCTTGAGCCTCCTGCTGCCGCTGCTCCTCGCCACAACCTCGAACTTCGCTTACAGCCTCAGTGCTTCCTCCCCCCGCGAAGCTGAGCCTGGGCTTGGAAAGCTGTTCTCTATCCCTCCCGCGGGTGGGCTTTGGAAAGTTAGCAAGCCAGGGCTGCAGCTCGTCCGCATTCAGCCGAAGGAAAAAAAAAAAAAAAAAAAAAAAAAAGGCAATAAAAAGGAAGGGCGGGTCAGGCATGATCTCAGTGCCTGGTTTGGGTCCAGGAGCCGCCGGAGCAGAGGGCGGTGGGCGGCTCCGCTGCCCCCAGCGCCGGGGCTGCGCAGCCCAAAGCCTTCGCCAGCAGCACGCAGTGCTCGCTCTGCGGGGGCTCACGGCCCGGGAGCTCGCGGAAAACTCCTCAAGCACCATTTTCTCATTTTTAGTATATAACCTATTTTCTGCCTGACGACCCCCCCCCCCCCCAAAAAAAAAAAAAAAAAAAAAAAGAAAAGAAACCCCAAAAAACCCACATGTTTTCACACTTTCCAACACTAGCTAATGCCACTGACTAGTTGTTTACAGTTCACATGGAAACTTCAACTGAATAGTCCAGGGGGAAAAGGTTCAGGGGACACTTAACTAATGAGAAAATTATTTCCAGAGAGAAATTTAGCAAAAACACCTGTAATACACCCCTTGAGCTTAGCTCACATACATAAACATGGATAGTAAGAAAAAAAAGAAAAAAAAATAATCACAAGGGAGGTTGCAATAGAGTTGCAATAGAGACATTTGTTTTCCCCAGTCTCTTTAAACATAAACAGCTGTACATTTTTCACTTCACGGAAAAAATACAAGGCGTGTCATTTGCCAAGAAAGTATGAGAATAATGGGAAATCAATGCATGACTACATCTCTGTTCTCATCTTGAATTATTCCAAATGATGTAAGCTTAAAGGTGTACTGGAATGCTATAACATACTAAGCTCTGAAATAAAATACTTAGGTACAGCTAAATATTAAAGTTGAACTGGAAGGCTTTCTACCCACCACAGGCTTTTCTCCAGCAAGCTGGTTTTCTTCCATAACAGCACATGAGCAAGGGCAGGAACCAGGCTACCTGTACATGGTGTTTGTACACTACCCAGCCTATGCTCAAACCACATAACTGCAAGACTCCTGAATTTCGCTTGGAAAGGACACTAGCAGAGGCAGTTTATTGTATTGATTTTCCTTTTTAAGTGGTCTTCCATCCGAGCTGGCTCAAGGCAGCCGAGCAGCCTTATATGGCAGCAAGGCTGTGGAGAGGCAGCAGTGCCTTGAGCAGCCTCCATCTATTCCTGAACACCCAGACTGGACAGTTGCTCCTCTGGTTTCTGGCACCCCTGCCACAGCCCCTCAGCAGACCCACTCAGGGCTCACCACCAGCAGAACACAGCTCACTAAGCTTCTTGGTTCCCCCACAACACATCTCCTGCCCCAGCCATGCCACAGTAGGGCTGCACTGCCTTATCTCCAGAGAAAAAAATTAAACATCTTAGTGACACCATTCTGACCTGATTTCCTTTCACTTCCTTTTTCTCCAGACCACCTCTCACTGGGTAGGGGGGAATAACACCTCTGAGAGAGGTCATGCAGTAGCAAAGACTAAAATGCAGCCTTATTCCAGGTTTGGGGCTGCAGTTTGCACTGCTGTGCCCTTTAGAACAGAGGTGTGCCTTGTTATCCACTACTCAACAGCAACAGGGCCACTTGTTAAGTGAGCAAGACAGTCTTTCACAGATTTGGTCCTTCAGAGGCCTCAACACCACTAAGAAATAAAACTTGACCTATCAGTAATAGCTGACACAAGAAAATATCTTGGAACTCAGACTTTGCCAAGTAATCAAGAAACAAAGTATTTTTCCAAACTTAATTCTGTACTTGTATGATCTTCAATTTAACTTTTAAAGCACATTTTAGATTACCTCCAAGAAGTACTGAGCATCCCAAAGACATACTACTTCCACCACTAGATTCCCCCCTTTCTCATACACTTTTAGGTTTTGTTTTACCATTTCTCTTAAGAGCCCAGACACTTAATAGCTATTTCAGGAAGGGCAAACAAATGAAAAATGCCTAGTAGAGGGCACAACATACTTCACGCTACTCTTGAACTAATGGTGCTGTGATAGCTGGGTGGTATGTAGTGCAATTGTCAAAGCAGGCAATCCTTAATAATATCCAAGACAGACACTATTAAAATACAAATCACAAGATGGTCTGGAGGACAGGCAAGTTTGCCCGTTTGGACAAAGCTTTATTAATAGACGGCGACTTAGTAACAAAGAATATTAATACCCACCCCAGCACCACCAATTCATTACCACAGAGGGATTTTGCTAAAAATTCTCAAGTTGCACCAGCTATGCATGGAATACTAACTCAGCAACTCTTATTTCCAAGAGTTTCACTCAAAGACATCCTCAGGAAAAATCCACCAAGTGGTAAAACACCTTTTGGAAGTAAAAAAAAAAGAAAAAAAACAAGGACGTTGCTACTGGTATAATTGTTAATGTTAAGTAGACTAAGGCAACCTAAAGTGACATTTACATCATTACTACTTACAAAATTTACTACAATATATATGTGTATGTTATTAACAAAGCACAGATGTGCCACATAAAGGTAAAATGTTAAGTAAGAATTTCAAAAATTAGCATCTATCCAAGCCTGTTTTTGACATTTGCAAACTACTACACTTTAAAAGGGCTTCTTTAGTAGTCACATTATTTTAGCGCTGTTTTCCGCTACTGTTTGCTTCTTCTCACAATTGGGCCTGAGCTCTGTCAAACAAGCCATACTATAAGCTTGCAGAACAGAGCTGCCTTTGTTCTTTGGCACTGCCAGTCCCCTATGGAATCAGGCAGCACACTGAACTGCACTCGACAAACAATCCCTGACCTTCAATTACTGCCTTGGCTCACTGCCACAGGATACATGTATTACTGGTAACACAGCGTGCCCTATTTTGCAGATAATCACTAGAACTACAGATAATCATGAAAATCAACGGAAAAATGCAAACATTCCCTTCCTAAAATCGCAGTCGTAACTTCCCCGGTGTGCTTCCCCAGGCTCAGGCCACGCATGTGAGGACAGCAATACTGCAGGGTTTGTATTTTTAGTGACTGCATGAAAAATTCCAGGTGGTGGATGGCTTTGCCGTCCTCCGCTGGACGTTTTCAGTTTGTTTTTTGTTTGCTTTGAGGCGGAAGGCACGCCGGGTTGTGCTGGCACAGTTGTGCAAGAGCTGCTCTTTTTTTCCCCTGCTATTTTTCCCCTTCAGGGGCCTGGCAGGTTTTTCAGCGGAGCAGGCAGGGGCCGGTGGCAGCTGCAGCCCTTGCACTTGCGGGCTGGCCGGCAGCCAGCGCCCGGGCCCCGTGCCACCGCCCCGCTGCGAGCTGCGGCCACCGGGAACGCCACACCGGCACTAGGGAAGCGACAGCACACACGGCTCAGGCGTTCTGCTGTGACCCCCTTTGGTTTCTTGCAGGCAGAGAACCCCTTGAACTGCAAACCCTGCTCCTTCTTCACACCGAGCCAGAGAAAGCCACATGTGCACTGCTGCGGGCCAGGAAAGAGCACATGCAAATATTGCAAATGAGTAAATATTTAAACTTTAAAACAAATGAAGGTTAGTTAAATCGGTCTTCAGCATTTAAATTAGCATTTTTTTCTACTTATCTTCTTCCTGTCTGTGCTGCTCCACATTTGCTTAGCAAGCAGAATGGTTTCACAGTGATAGTCCTGCAGATATTTCCTGCAGAAGTAATGCAGGGTAAGGGCAGAGCTACGGTCAGCCTCATGTTAGTGGAGAAATTAACTTTCTCATTATGCATTTGTGCAACCCATCGAGTTCAGACCCTGTACTTAAGTGCAGAAGCCAAAGTCCAAAGGAGAATTAATGTGTGTGAAACAATCACTGCAACACGAGAAATGCAGTAACCAGCATTCAAGTGCCAGTTCATTTGGCAAATTCTTCATTTAACTCTCCTTTTTTGGTTATTGAGGTGGGCAAATCAGACATGCAAAAACTTCACCAGACTATCTTTAGTAATTTTTCAAAACTGAGAAGCTGAGGACAAGAGTGTACATGAAGGAACATATGCAACAGTACAGTTAATACACTCCAGATCAGTGCTAACTGATGTGACAGTATATTTCAAATTAATCCAATTTAAAATATGGTTTCTATATTTTTAATGTTTTCAATCTACTTTGAAAACCAATTTTGTCCTTCCCTGGGCAGGCATCATGGGGTTTAATGCTGCATGCATCAACATGACTGTGCAATTTTCCCCATTACTTCATCCCCATCTACTTCATCATAGCAGTACTGCTAAAACAACCCTGGGAATAAGCCCTGTTAGTGATCTGATGCTGTATCTGTGGCTGAATCAGTGTCCCTGCTGCAACAGGAGACCAATAATTGTGGTAAAAGAAAAACCAGATGCATGGCCTTAAAAAAAAAAAAAATCATCATCATTGTAGTCAATAGAATTGTAGGAGTTTTCTTATTTGCTGGACAGTGCTCTAACTCCAGATTTATGTTCAAATACGAAATATTGAGCAGTCTCTCAGGCATCACTTTGTGGATGTCTCATTTTAAGCCCTACATCACTGTAAAAGACTTGTGTTTTCCTAATCCCCCTTCCCTCATTAATTGATCCAAAATGCTGGGACCCTTGCCACTCACTCAAATTGAAGTAACATCAATGTCACCCTGTGTGTGACCTGCTCTCTCTCACTTCTGGGTGCAGGTCTTTCTAACAAAGCTTATAAAACATATTTTTCTACCCCTCCCCATAGTTCAGAGCACCAGCCTATATTGCCTATATTCTTTCTGCATTTCATTCTGGCTTTAATAAATGCACACATGTTCAGACTATGCAAAATGCTGTCACAAACCCTCCCAGCCCACTTTTTGCCTTCCTTCCCCCAGCAGCCCCATTACATCACACTGCACTTTCCGAGACAGCATCTTCCAATCCTGGTATCACTCATTTACCAATTGCAGGAACAATTTACTGGCAACACTAGCCAAGCTGATTCACTGACATCTTTCCATTTTCTCCTTAAAACTCTGCCTGCTGTATTGACCTCTAAAACCTTGACAGTGGCTTGGGCACTGCCTGATGGAAGCCTCATCTTCCCTCATAAGCAATGCTTTCTATTTCCCACCTCCTGTCTCTGTGTGTCATCTGCCCTTGACTCACTCTCAGATTTTAACTCTGTGCAGAAAGGAAGCCTTTTCATTCTGTGCTTGTTGTAGAACTCATTGGACAAGGGAATTCTGGACTTTCATGTGACTTTTTGATTGTCGTGGTAATGTGCCATAACATTCATTAACCTTGGGACAGATTCTGTCTTCTACAAAGCAAGCACAACAGCTTCAAGTTCATAAAGCACAACAGCTTCAAGTCCATAATGTTCTTACCCACACTCCGTCTGCAATATTCATCAAACCCTTTTTAACTTGGGTGCCATCCATGTTTTGCAGTATTCATGCTTTTTCAGCCTTCTTGCTTCCATCACAGTGCAGCCAAACTCCATCCAACTCATTTCTTGGCTTTTCTTTCTTCTTCCAACCCTATCAGCAACATTCACAATGTTCTTGCATCCTTTCCCTCTATAACTTACTGGATGTAACATTCATTTACCTGGTCTCCTTCCAGCCTCACCTCCAGAAAAACAGCCTTAATAAGAAAATCAGCTTCAGGCTTCTAAACATCCACTGCACTGCTGCTCTTCTGATTCAGCAGTAGTGTCATGTCCCTCTCATTTTAACCACTAATTGAAGTCCATTACAGAACAGGAGTCCACCTTTCACCCTCCTACTATTTCCTGTTCCTCTCAGACTACATTCCCAACTGCCTCTCAGAAGCTCATCTTCTTTCCTGAATCACCCAGACCTAGCTTGCATAAGGTCTCTTTCTGTTCTTATTACCCAGAACCTAATACCTGCCTCACCTTTTTCCATCTTATCTCCTACATATATGTTAACTTGAATTTCCAAAGCACTGGGTTTTTTTTCCCAATTCTGCTGTTTTTTCAGCTCCTCTGCCCTGCCACTCCCTGTCCTTTGTCTAGAGCATCTTATTCACCAGCTTAGTCATCTTCCTGTCTTTTAAATGGACTGTATTTTATTTTGCATTTTTCTGCTTGCTCTTCACCAAAACAACTTGGGAGCATCCTCACCACAGAAAGCTCAGCTTCCCACTCAAGTTGAGGCTCCTAGATTGCTCAGGCTGCTGGCAGGCTCTTTGGTCCAGGGACTCCTCCTGGAAACAAGCCACTGGCTCCATCGGAGGCGAGTCAGGGTGCGGTTCTGAGGGAGCCTCACTGCAGGCATCACTTCCTCTTGCAGCCATGGTGAGCATGCACCCGTGCTGGTATTTTCCATTCCTGTAGCCCCACAGGACTCTTGGAACATCAAATGCTCCCTATATGCCTGACACCACACCCAGGGCATGCAACGTATTCTTGACACCATGCTATAAAATGGTCGCTTGAGTAGTAGGCTGGGACAACTCAGTTAAGTCTCTATGGGGAGTGGAACTGGCTCTTGAAACAGAGCTGGATATGTTAAAGAGGAGCTCCTGTTTGGAGCTATTTGCAATAACAAAAGCCTTAAAAACATACAGAAGGTGAAGAAGAAAAATACTGAAAAAACATCAGGAACTGAGAGCAGTATTTTAAAATAACACGTCATAGAAGCTGAAAGAGGGCAATACCTACTTCATGTTATCATGTGAATAAAGAAAAAAATAATTGTGCATAAATTTGGATTCAGTTTCTGAGAAGGAAAAGTCTCCTCCAGGTCTACATTTACTCCCTTTTACTGACAGCAGTGCATTCCACTGTTTGTCAGACACAATAAGAGCTGTAGAATAAGCACATTCAATCTGCAACATAGTCTGAACTGGGGAGGAAGAGGGTGGTCCAGGGGTGTTGGTGAATACTCAAAAGGCTGCAACTTCTACTCCTTCCTCCTTTTCTACTTCCACTCTCTCCAGAAAAGCAGGAACCTCATTTGGTAGCTCTTTAGGCTTTCCATCTGGCTGTCTATGGATTCCCATAGGCCATTCATGGAGGAAGAGGATTACTCATTTTGGACTTAGTGCCTCTTTGCTCTTAGTCCCAGCTTGTTGGGAGTAAGGTCACACTGGAACATTGGTCTGTGTTTTGCAATACATCTTTTTTATATTCTAAACATTGTACACTTTACCCATAAGGGTATCTTAGAAGTAGTATTTTCATATTTCCAAACACTAAGACTTGAGTAACAGTGTGCATTATGCTTTAATTATCTTTATAAAAAGCTCCATTTTACTGAGACAACATGCTAAAATATACTCCTCAAATAAAAATACCAGACTGCTCACCTCACCTGTGTGAGGGAGGGAGAGAAACAATCAAGTGCCAGACTACACAGAAATGTATTTTAACCTTCTTGAGCAGTATTTTCTCCTGCTATGATTATTTTATAATCGTACTGTAACTCTGTCAGACCTCCTACACAGATACACTTGCTAATACACTGCTTTGATTCCTGAATCTGCAGCATTAAAGGCTTTGGAGAACTTTTCAAATAAAAAACTCTTACAGGCATAAGCCACTAAGAAGGTGAGGTTAAAAGTTTAAATTTGATAGTAAAAAGTCTGATGGAAAAGACAAGATTTTAGTCAATATATCCCAGCGTCAGGATAATGCTGAAATTATGTTGAAACACCATCAGTCTATCTAGTAAACAAATTAGAAAATAACCTAGATATCATAATGGATTCTCCCCCTCGCCCAATGCTATTTTTAGATTCTCACATCTGCCCTACATGCTTGTCCAGTAGCAACCTTGATGGACAAACACTTTTTTTTTCTGTTCAGGAAAACAGAGGACAGATGGTGTTCAAAGTATTTCTCTCCGAGATAACAAGTTTTCCGCTTTTTATAAATTCACTTATCTTCAAACTGTGACAGCTGTGAGTTTAAAGATAAAATCAAAATGATCCAGATCTTGTTCATCTCCTTTCTCTAGGGTCTCTGAAAGGTCACACAAACATGTCTCACTCAGAAGTTTTCTACAGAATGTAGAATGTTTTTCTAAGTTTAAACTTACTGGTATTTTAGAAAATTTTAATGTATTTTTTCCAAGTTATGTCTCAGGTCTGTATTGTGAATTTGGGATCTTCTGGATCCATTTGTATAGTATATCAGATAGTACTTCCCTCCAAGATGTATTCACAGAGGTGATTACATTCCCTCATTCCTCCCATTCTAGCATACATGGCAGTGTCACAACCTGCATTTTCTACTTCCACGTAGTCTCTTATGTTAGATTGTATTTTATGCTCTGGTTATCCTCACCCTCCTCCCCTGTATCCTCTTTGGCTCCAAATGATCTTTCTCCAGCATGGATGAGCAGAATAATGTCTGTGAGTGTGAAAGGGCTCTCAGGGCAGCTCCAGGGGGACAGAAGCATGCCTCTGTTCTCACACATCCCAGAGTCACACCTGCCATCAGCTCGACATCACACAGCCGGTTCTCAGTCCTCCTCTGACCAGCCAGAAGGCTCAAAGCTTCTCCTTGCCAGTGCTTCTGCTGGATAAGCTCTCCTCTATATTTGCCATCTGCTCCTAAATCCACCACTTTCTGTTTTATGCAGTGATGTTTCGTTCCATTTTTATTCCTTTTGTTTCTCATGGATATTCCATTTCAGTTGCATAAAAACCCCTCATGCTCTGTGTTATGGGCTTCTTGTATTCTGCACCATCTAGTGCTTTAATCAAATTTAATGAATTAGTCCAAACATTTTAGTAAAAACACGAAGCAAGTCATTCCCAAAATGTGCTAACAGCTATTGGCAGACAAAACTGTTTCACCACAACACTCCACCTGTTTCAATACCACATAGCCAACATCTTATAAACTCATTCCTACCTAATTTACTTTTCACTCTACTAATCCCAGTCTTCCTCTGATTGTTGACTGCTTGACATAATGTGGAATGCATTACAAAAGTCTAGATGAATGATATTCATTACATTTTCTTGCCTTACAGCAAAGCCAACTGAAGTTTTTATTCAGGTGGGATCATGATATAGCATTTCGAGGTGCTGATGGTAAGAGTAGACCAGGATTAAGGGCAGAGGGAAGAAACACACAGTAGCTATAATCAGTGTACTTGTGAAGACTTTAAAGAATACAAGACCATGAGTAAAAGGCAGCATTAAATCAAAAATGTCAAAGCAAATTTCCTTGCCAAATAAAAGAGCAAGCTAGAGAAGCAGATCTATATCCTGACACTTATATATACCTATAATACTCATGTGTGCAAGCTAAACACATTAGGCCAAAATTAAACTAATGGAGATGCATATCTGGAAAAAAGAAGGAATAAACAAAACAATTCAAAACAAAACAAACTCAAAAGAAATAAAAATAAAAACCACAAAAAAACCCCACCAGAAACAAAACAACTACCCAAAAAACCCCAAAAACTAAACACCTCCAAATATTCAGAAATCACTACTAACTATCTGTCAAAATATGCAAAACAGGTATGTAGAATGCAGTTCCCAAAGTCACCTACACTGGGTCTGATCATACTCACTATATTTATTAGTGACCCAGATCATGGAACAGAGACTACATTTATTAAATTGACAACCAACCAGCTTGATGGGACTGCAAATTATATTAGAGGACAAAAAGGAAAACTGGACAAGTGGTCTGAGAAAAAAGATGACATGCAAAACACTGCACGTAGGCAGAAGTCAACAGCAAAAATACTGAGTGGCTAAGGAAGAATTCCACAGAAAAAAAGAAGTTCAATTTATGGACTGAGTTAACAGTATCATGCTGTAAAAATATAAACACAATACTGGGATATACGAATATTTGTACAACCTGTGTTCAGCATTCATAAAGCCTCAGTTATAGTACTATAAAGTGAGCAGAGTTCTGGATATTGCTCTTCATGATAGGTATGAACAATAAAGTGAACACAGTTTTGGAAAATACCATAGATGAATACAGACTGAAGAGACTGGGAGGGGAAAACAGCTGGGTGTGTCTCCAGTTATGAAAACAGGATGCTGCAAGGAATAATTTCTTAATCTCTACAGCAGACACAACAAGTTTTAACTGCCTTAATTTAGATTAGATGATCTCAAAGTCTTTTTCAGTCATACAAATCTGCAGTATCTGCCGAGTCACTGACCTCTCCCAAATAAAACAGCATTTAGAAACACACAGCCAAATTAATAATATCTTTAAGTCTGCTTTTATTATGCCATGCACCTCTCTGCTCAACATCTCCTACTTCATGGCTCCTCTCAACAGCAACAAACCATTGTTCCTGGAGGGCTGCAATGCAAAAAGAGTCTCAAGACCTCGCTCCTGGCAGCAGTATTGCAGTGCTCTTGGGAGCTGGGAGGTACCAGCTTTCCCTGGCTGCTCTGATCCCAGCCTCCATATTCCCACCGCGGGAGCTGAACAGGAAGATTTACCTGCAGACCTTGGGAAAGATTCTGGCAGATCATGCCTGACCTCAGTGCCATAGAATGGCCTTCCTTGTCTTGAAGATTAATTCTCCCCAAAGACAAGTATAGGGTCAATAAAATTCACTCTCTGAAGTAGATATATTGTAGTTTACTTTCTTTTCTTTAATCTCCCAAATCCTTGACTGCCCCTCACCCACACGCTGCAGTGCCTTCCAAAATTTTACATATTGTGAGGATAGACTGACAGGCTTTTAATTGCTTGCCTCATTCTTCCTTTCTCCCTCTTCATGTTGGCACTGCTTTCTCCAATGATTGGTATCACCCTGAAGGAAAAATTAGCTAAAATAGTTACAATCAACACTAATTTTTTCCTAATTGTGAGATGAACATTTCTCTTGGTCTCTGAGTATTTTACGATCCTTAAGTTCCCTCCGGTTGCAGCAATTGCCATTCTCTTGTTCTCATACATCCAGTATGTTCCTCTATTTATCGTTATCCTTACTGAAAATTAGGCCAAAATATTTAATGTTTTATTTCTGCATTATGGTTATTCTTTATCCTTCTCACCACACAAAATCTTGTTTTTATTTGCTTTCACATAATTTGCAAGATCAAGTTTAATTTTTAAAAACAAACCTGAATTGAGTTGTCCTGTCCTCTTTCTCCCCCTCCATTGCTTGCAAGATTCCTGCATTAGTTGTACTGTATATTCTCAGGCTGACTATTGATCCATTTTGAACTACAGACCATGATAACTCTTTACTAAGGATTCCGTTTCCAGGCAAGCTTTACATATCTCTAAGTTCCAGAAATTTAGTCCTAAGGCTCATTACACCTGTGACCAATTTTGCTTATTTAAATTTGCCCCTAAGATTCAAAACCTAGATTTCCAAACCCAGTTCTCTATATTTTTTTTCACATATTTCAAACTGAATCAAGCCATGATTACTAAGGGTGCAATTTTCCATTCCAGTTCATCTGATGAACCATAAGCTGACTGCCCCAGCAGCCCCAAGCAGTGGCTGCAGCTCTCTGGAGGTCTGATCCATCAGAACTCCTCCCAATCTGACTGACTCATTCCCACTGGAGTCACCTTGCTGATGTAACTCATGCCTTGGCTGCGTGACTGCTCAGATGAGCTAGACAGGGGCACAGAGAGGGAAGCCAGCTCTTCAGCAGATGATAAAGCATAAAGGGAAACTGAATGCTCAATCCAAAATTATTTTCTAGAATATCCTCATTGCTTTTCAAAGTGAAAGGTAAAGTAGCATTTTCTTCCTGTTAGTTCAGTGACTAGTTTGAGGAAGAAACTTGCCAGCAATCAAATCCAGGAGTACCTTGGCCCTATCACTTCTCTTATCTCCACTGGGAAAGCAAACCACCTGATAATAAGGCAGTATTTATCTAACAACAGTACATACAGAGATCCCTACCCCTATTTGAGTCTAACCCTGGGGCTAACACAGATTCTTTGCTCCTTCTGTCATCTCTTTCCAAAGTGATTTTCAGCCAAACTGATTTCAGTCTGACCTTTTTACACCAAAGCCTTTTTTTCTAGTCCACTATATAATTACTACTGCACAACTTTTGCTTTTGTTTAGTTATTTCTGAACAGCACAAAGCCTTTTAAACACATCTAGTCCAGTTAGTAAGAGCATTCTGCCAACCTTCTGATACATGGATGTTTTATATCCTGACCTCTGTGAGAAGCTCAGATTTTCTCCATTTTGTTGTCCAAGCTCTCAACATTTCAGTTACTTCTTCGTAGTCACATACCATTCCATCCAGTGGAAATTTTTCCTTAGCTGCAATGCCTGACTGTCATTTTCCTTAATCTTGGAACTCTTTTCCTTCTCAGTCTTGTCTTCTACCCACTGGAACTTTTCCATATGTCAAGAAAGAAACATTTACCCAACAGCTCTCTCCTAAAAAGTGAGTTCTGAATGGAGGTTGCATTGCTGGTCAAAGCTTTTCCTTACGCTGAAGTTCCCAGCCATTGCAGTAGCCACCCTCTCCAGAGGCAGTTTTTCTAGGTACTTGGGATCAGAGCCTCTCTATGAGTTATCTCCTCAGCGCTCTCTCCACCAGGTACCATATTTCCACTCAGGATTGTCAGAGCATCTGCTCTGCCTTCTCCAGGATGGTATGCACGTCTGTAACCCACCACAGGAGAAAATGTACTGTCGTTTACCCTATCATGAAGGCTAATGATGGAGTCTCTCCTTCCCACTCCCACTCAAATCCCTTCAGGATCTTTCTCATTCCTCCTTATCTTCCCATTCAGCAACATCAAAAGTTCCACCAAGAAATCTGCAGTTTCTCAGCCTTCCCTTAATTCTTGGATCTGGTTTAAGTCTCAGCCTCATTGCCAATTGCATCTTGAGCCTCCCTGCTTTTCTGGCTTTTTTCCTTTCCACTTTTGAACAGTATCAGTAATTTCATGCATACTATATTTAGTCATCTTTATTAAATCTGCCATTTTTCAGGTTTCCTCCATGTTCCTTTGATTATTAACTCTTCTAACTTTCCAGTCCCTGCCTTTAGAAAGGACACACACTAAACTCCCTCAATATACTCACCAGTTACACAACAACTACTTATCAGCTGCTTGACTTTTGAAACCTCTTGTCTAAAGGAATTTCAGCCCTTCATTTAGATCAGCTGTGGGTAGCAACAGGAACCAGTCTCATATCTAAGTTCAAATGCTGTCCATAAATTACATTCAAATCAAACACTTGTCACTGGTCCTCAAGAAACAAGCTTTGCTTTCCAATGCCTCAGGAGGGGGTGCTGTGCTGGCTTTGCTGACCTCTGCTATAAGCTCAGTGCTCTATAACAAACTGGATGTGTCAAAGATGTCTGCTTTGGTTATTCCCATGGAAGTCTATCCAAATTTGGCACAGTTAGAGACCTTAAAAAATAAAAAAAGAGTTCACAGATGCCTGACTGAGAAATGCTTGCAAGCAAGGTGCTGTTTCCATTCCTGACAATCACTGTTCCTGATTACTGAGGGTTGTGGCCTTAGAGATCAGGACAAAGAGTGCTCCCCATTGCTGGCACCCAGCACTAAAGAAAAAGGGAGACAAAAGCAGAGGAGAAGGCACAGGGGCAGGGAAAGAACCACCAGGTGGGTGAGAAAGAATGAACACACAAAACAGCTGGCAATGGATTAACAAGAATAGAAAGCTCTGTGTACTAACACCACACATGCCCCTTGGAAGCTGGAAACACACCTAGAAACCCCAGGCAACATTCCTCTGGTTTTTTACAAAGACAATTTACTGCTTCTTTTGTACCTGGGCCACAAACCAGCCAGCCAACTGATGTGGAAAAAAGCATTTTGCTCTGTAAAATGCTTGTGTACTAACAGGGATTAAGCTTCTCTCTACCCCACTCCCTTCTCTCCATCATTTAAAACAGGCATCCTTCAGGGATCCCCCCACCCCAAACTGATAGGAAGGAGCACCATTTTATTTCTGCAATTGCTACCTGCTCACAGCAGTGTTGAAGCAGAAATCATCCAGGCACTCTCCTCATACACTGTTCTGCTCAATACCTTCCTCTCTTTCCTGGCATGGGTCACTTCTGAGTATTTTTGCCACTTGCAAGACACTTACATATGTGAGGATGAGAACATTGTCCTTTATTTTTGCCTTTCAACTTAGTGTAGTAATTAATTATTTGTAACAGTATTTCAATTTACTATTTAATTTAAATTACTCTTTTTTTTGGCCCAACTAGCCGGGCATAACTGACACAAAACTATCAATAAATCAGAGAACAGCTTCAAATCTAGAAGTATTCAAAAGTTGGGGAGGTTTAATCCTATTTAAGATATCCTCAAGTTGAGTTTAAAGCATAAACAAGGGATGGAAGTTTAAAAACAAAGCCTCCCTTTGGTCTTTATCATCTCATATCTGTAAAATGTTTTTAGGAACTTGACTTTCTTCCTCAACCCCCAAGTAACTAGACCAAGCTTTACATAAGCCAGGTACTGAGGGAACAGAAGAATAACTCTCACTGACAGGTTTTTATTTTTCTCTGGGAGAGAGCTGTATCAGACCAAGATTCACAAGCAGAGCTAGACAATAGAGCAAGCACTAAATCTCTCGGACATTTCCTCCCTCCCCCCCCGCAATTTCACAGTGCTACAATACTGCACATTGAATTGCTTCAGTAGAATCTATAAAATAAATGACCCATTTCTGGTCAAAAATCCCACCTGTGAATCACGTAGCCATTTGGCCTATAAAAAGCAAAAAACAACCTTTCCTGCTACCCACCACCCCACAACCTGTTCTGCAAAAAAAAGAAATAAGTGTGATGTTTTCCAATGAATATAAAAGCTAAGAACATTTTGAGAAAGAAGCACAGTTACTTGACTTTTAGAACTACCTTCCCATATGACAAAATCATTCTAGCATACCTGCAGATAATGCTTCATTTCTCTCTCTGAAATGAAAAAAAAAAGCCTCTGAAACTTTCTGGGTTTCTCTAAAACTGAGTTATACCTGACTTTCTCTGTAAGATTACTAGTCCTGAGAAGAAAGGGGATAAGGAAAAACACATCCACAGGTTTGAGGTCTATTTCAGCAGAAGCGAAGATGCTTTGCACTAAGTGGCTTTAATGGTAGTTTTAATAATAGAAGAAACCCTCATAGTGGCAACTTTTTCTCTGCCTACAATGACCTAAGTAACATTACCAATGGACTTCAGCAATAAATACCTCATCATTGTAATGAAAAAGAAATGGACCCCTAGTTGTCACAGCAGAATCTAAATTAGGTTTCTATATTTAGAAGTACCACCTTTCTTTTGAGGATAGTAATGTGCTTTAGTTGAAGGGCAAAAGAACTCATAGGAAGTTGGTGCAGAAGCTCCTGAACGTAAGTGGCAAAAGACTGCAATCAAAGAAATTTATATGTAATGATGATGCGTATCAAATGTAATTATAACATCAAAATTAAAACTAATTTGTAGAAGATGGGAGGTGTATGAAATTGGAAAGTGAAGTTTAACTAGCTGAGTTCTAGATCTCTAAAGAAATTAAAAAGACAAAGATATTCATTCCATTATGAGCTTTTTATTTATGACCTTTCCAAGAGAAATTTTCGATCGTTTTCAAGAAAAAGGGGAAGCCCTCTGTTTTGTTGTCTGCTCTGGTAATACCTCGCAGCCCTACTTCTCAGATGCAAAAAGTTACAATTTATTTTCAGAAGTGTTTTCTCTGTGATGCACAGACACACCCCACTGAACTCTAGATTATAACAGTCTTTATAATAGGAAATGTATACTTTATTGGAATTGATATTCTGCTGCACAATCTTACTTTTCCAATCAGAGAGCCCTTAACACTGGACTATAAACTACATTTTAAGGATCACAGTAGCTTGAAGGTTGATGAGGATAAGAAAAATATATGGAGAAAAAAAATTTGTTTGAAGTTTTTTTTTCCATGCAAACTTTGCTGGTGTAGGTATTGTGCCGCAGAAGGAAGACCATGACCTGACCTGTGGCAGGAAGCAGAGGCACACCCACTCTTCCAGGGGACTCTTTGTAGCAGTGTGGTGGAAAGCAGAAACCAGACCGCAGTAACTGTGGAGGGTCTGCACTCCTTTCACCAGTGCTCCTTACTGGAGCATGCCTTCCTGAATACTCACAGGATACCTCCACTGCAGTCAAAGTGCAATAAATTCACTTTTTTTTTGTTTCTCAGCAACATTTTTGAAACCAAATTCAAGAGGAGAATGCTGCAGGCAAAAGGTCGACACTTATGAATGCTTCCTAACGGATGAAGCTCAAATAAATATATTTGAATATATTCTGCCTATCACTAGGAATTAAAAAGCATGGGAAATAATGGAATTTCTGCTTGCTGAAGGAGAGTCCAATATAGGATTATTAAGAGAAATCAAACCAGGTTTTGCATTATGTGCCAAAGAGTCCTTTATGCATTTACTTCAGAGCTTTCCTCTATGGCCCTTGGGGTGGACTGGGGTGGAGTATTCCTGAACATTGACACAGAATTCATCGGAATTCCTTCAGGCTTTATGCATTGACAGAAAGAAATCAGCTACCATATTAAACTATTCCAGTCTGTTTCATGACAACTTCTGTGCCTCTGGTGTTTACTGAATTGCCTGTTAGTTTTTCTGCCTGTTGCCCGGCAGGCACAACATACTGACTTTTAGAGGGTATCAGCCATCAGCCCTGAAGTCTGAACAGTCTGCAGTGGAAGGCAGCATTTAATCTGAAGAAAACAGATATTTATACCAAGTTTTGCAGAAGGACTTCCCATGGGCAATCTGTTTTAACGACAGTTACCACACTGGGACATGTGAAATGACCATTGTTTTTCCCACTCTAAAAGTGGAGCCTGGATGACCATCAGTTTCAGAAGAATTCATGTGTGTTAACTGAATGCTCAAATTCTCGTATTTACAAAGAAAATAAGTGAAATGGGACCAATCAAAACTTACTAAATTAATAATTACATTTATTTTTAAAAATTAAACTATTCCATAATACATTTTCTTCTAGATTACACCAAGTTACAGTAAATACTGACTTTTCAGTGCTTAAAGTAAGAACTATGCAAAAGATTCATGCACTTTAATTTTTTTTTTCTATTTTAATAAAAGGCCTATTGTGTTACAGTGTCAATTTAGCTAGCTAAAACTCATGAATGTGTACGAGTGGCTCTTTTCTCTCCCTCATAATAGATAAGAATAAAAGGTTACACTGCAGAATATTTGCATGATTACATGCTTTTCAGAAAATTATATACTCCTATACTAAAAGATGGACTAACATAGGTCTGGAAAGAAGCAACCAGAATTTGATCCCCCACATACCCTACGCAACAAAGTTTACCATGTAAATATATTTGTATGAGAATAAATTGGAAAGAACTAACTTCTCTGTCAGATTTTCCTTACCTGTAGGTTATCTGCTTTCTTACTCAAAAGTGATTTGAACCAATGGTGATGTATTGGCAAGAGTCTGTCAATAAAATTCACCTCTTTGCATCAGAGTTGCTCATGATGCAAAGGCAGCAGCAGCTTCGTGTAGCCAACATATTTACAACCCCCTAAAGCCAGACTGGAGGAGCTGCAGTCAGGTCTGTGAGACCTTGCTGAGCATTGTCAGGAAGAAAACCCCACACTTCACCCTAAGGACAAAAGCCATGCACCCAGAGAATATCCACACCAAGCTCCAGAGGAGCTCCCACCTGGAAGCTGAGAGAACAGCAGTCCAGAGAAAATGCCCAGAGCCTGACTGAGACCGTGGCTGTGCTGCTCCACAGGGCTCTGCCTGTGTCACAGCTGGGCCCTGATGCTTTTGCTTATCCCCACAGGGTCACAAGCTGCTCCAGGTGCCTAAAACTGTCTTAGCAAGTGTGTTCCCCTCCTGCAGAAGCAGAGATGGCATCATGGGGAATTTGTGTTAAACACAGCAGCATCCCTCCTTTGCTTGCAGGTAGCAAAAATTCACAGCCTTTTTACCAGCACGCTTTTGATGTGAGGAAATCTTAACATTATGACAAGGCCAGAAGCCTTGGGCTAGACTGGTAAGCAACTACACCCTTCTTTTCCCTACAAGAAGTATTCTGTTGAACTGGTGCTGGCAAGCCTGCCTGAGAAGTCACATGTTTTGGCATTTACTCTTTTAAGACAGTATATGGTTCCTCTTATAGCTTCTCAGAAGCAGCAAGCAGATGTCCTCATATTTGTTACATTCACACCACATTTCAGGACTTCATTTCCAAACATGAGATTTGGGGTTTTTTTCCCCAGAATAATTAAAGAAAAAAAAATTCTGTCTTCCTCAAAACTGCAGGTGTGAGGTAGCAGGCCAAAGTGCTACCTGCACCAGCCCTTCACATTTCTCTAGATTCAGAGTAACCTCTTCCAATCACACAAGATAATCACCCCAGCTGAGAAACCTCAAACATGAGAAGTGCTCTGACTGACAAAAGCAACCCAGGTGGGGCTGATAAAAAGCAGCTTTAATCACAGGTCTCAACATGCAGAGTTGCAATCACAGCATTCACACTACTATGGGAAATCACAAAGCACCCCAGGTGGATGCTTACTTATTGTAGCTGTGAAATTCTAGGTGTCTGGTATAGTTTATCCAGTGCTGATCCCAGTGCAGATCCACACAGCAATTGTACAGCCCAGCTTCTGGCACAGGAGACAGCTTGGGGCTCACTTCTAGAGCTCCATATAAACATTTCTGGATTTGTACCTTGTACTGCCTGAAACTGAAAAACTCTGCCAAGTGTACATGGAGAGATCATGGGCTACCATTCCTTAAAAACAGCTTACAAAAGCATTGTGGCAGTACCCTTAATTTTGCTTTTTTTTTTTTTTTTTTGCAAAAGTAAAAATTGCTTACTCATATTCAATCTCTCAGCACTGAGATTTCAAACCTTCCTTTTGGGAAGGCTTTATTGCAGCTGCTGTGGTGATGAGGTTAGCTGGTACCTCCATCTGGAAGCTCCACTAATTTTTTTGCTTTTTCTGATGGTTGCAGAACAGATGATTGCACATGTCTATTAACTGATGGCAGGAACTTCAAGTAGCTCCATTTTTCTGTTCAAGGCACACAGAGCAGCACTGGATAATTGTATGTTCCAACCAAACACTTTCATAGGAAGCTCCCAGAGCTGACGAGGCTCTGTGTGTTCAAGGCCATCAGGGAGCTGCTGAAACACTGGGTTTACCTCTGTGTCTCACAACATGTGTTGGTAGCCCTCAGCACTGGCTGAGAATGACAACTTGGAAGCTGAACCTCAGTAACAGCTTTTAGTGTTTGTTGTGTGAGGGGTTTCTTGCATAGACTAATTCAGGCCAGAAAGTTACCACGCATTTCCAAAGCCCAAAATAAACCACATCCAAACATATGGATTACATGGATTTCCTGCAAAAACCATGGAAATCACAAACTGAATACTATAGATTATGTTGTCTTCTTGTACGGGTTTGTTATTTTTTCCTGGTAAAGTGTACTTCTAACTGGTCACAGAAGATTTGGATGAGACTTTTATTCATCAGAAAGTCACTCTCAGATACATGCCATGCTTTGAAGTCTTAGGTATGAAATAGTTTAGGCTGACAAATACCCATGGCCATCCATGGCAGCTAATGCTATGGAATTAAAGCTGGGCTGGTCCTGAGGGGGGTGGGAAGAGCAGTGGGAGTTTACAACCCAGACAGCTGCTGAAACAATGCTAATTGACTTTTCATGCTAGTAAGGGGAAGGAAGGACGACTGGGAAGGCAGAGAAATGTTACTTTACAGCTTCACTAATGTGTGCTGTTAGCATCATCTGTCCTGTCTTCCTTGAGGATGAAATCACTGCAGAGAGTTGTTCGCTTTAATGCAGGGGCACAAGAGGACATAAAGAGAAACTTCCAAGAGCAGAAAAGGGCAGAAAGAGACCTGGAAAAGGCATATCAAAATGGAACAGCATAATTCCCCCCCTGACCACACACAGAGCTCACTAGACCACATCAAAGGATGTTAAAAGGAAAAAGAAATCAAAAACCTAAGGAGGAAAAAAATATTTCCCAAAGAAACTGACTAAATCTTGTCCAAGTGGTGTATCATAGCAGACTGCTAACTGCTGTTATTCCCATCTCTTCTCTCACAAGACTATGAGCAGTGTTACTAGGTCATATCAGGTCACTATCTGGTCTCAGCAGTTCCCACACACACTTTCCCTCCTTGAAACTGGAAAAGGGCACCCAAAACGATCAAGCAGCTCCTGGCAAACAGCATTTTTTTCAGACTGACTGCCTGAGCCTGCATCCCATTTCATCATCCTCCCCCTGAGTCACCATAACCACTTACTGTATCCATGAACATTTTTTACCACTAGAGCACAGCACTCAGCAGCAAGGGCACCATGGCAGTCACTATCATTCCCTTTGCTGCTAAAGTACTTCCTTTTGCTTGCTGTGAACCTGCTGCTCCCATGTTTCACTCAGCATCCATTGGTACTTCAAGGCAGCAATTTCTGACATGCTCCCCTCACCAGCATCCATGGCCATACAAAAGGCTGCCCCCACCACCAGCCCTCTTCCAAGCCAGAGAACACAAGCCTCTTTAAGAGTCCTGACAAGAATATTTTCTTCTGGCCTTCTTTACTTTTACAATTCTACTATACAAGCCTTAAGATAAGCTGCATTTGCTATGCCAGGTAGACATGCACTGTTAGTTTCTACTGGAACATGATTTTAAGTTTTGCTTTGTCCTTACACTCAGTCTTTTTCCAATGTTTGCTGTTATTCAGCAGATCACTAGAGCTAAAAACAAGATGGAAAAGGCCAAGACATAGTTAAGGTCAACTGAGGACATGTAACCACTACCTGCTCTTTAGAATATACTTAAATGCTTGGTAAACTTCACTAAATTCTCACGTGAAGTGAGAATTTAGACACCTCTTTTAGAGGATTAGTCTATTATTCTATTAGTTATTCTATTGTCTGATTTTTTTTAAATGCCACCAATGCATTTCTGAATGAATGAGTGTCCAGTGGTGACTTTATAATGCTGAATTATATTCCCATTCGTCTGTTTAGAATTGAGTTCTGCACCTTTAAAACTAGATTCAGGAGTGAAGGGAGGGGGAGGTGATGGTGCACAGTCTGTGTGTGCAGAAGCTCCATTCTCACTCCCCCGGAATTCCTTTGCTCTCGGTGCAGAGCGTGTTGTCTGCAGCACGGACAGCAGCAGAAAGCTCTCCTTGGCTTTTGGTTAGGTTTTTTAGCTAGCTGAGACAGAGAAGTTCCCTGGACTGTGGCTTTTCTTTTCTTGGAACTGATCAGCCCTGCTCTGAACTGAAAACCCAGAAAACACCAGGAGCTCCCACCTGTGGCCCACCGCAGCCCGGGATACAGCAGTGCCAGCGCAGAAGGGACTGATAAGAGACTGAGCAAGCCGAGCTTACACCCCACGGAAATTCCTGGATTTGCCATCTCTTCAGAACAACGAGAGGTTCCATTGTTTAATATTATTCATTTTTTTCATGTTTGTGAATACTTTGCTTGTTTAATAAACAGTTTTTTCCACTTCTCTTGAAGGAGATGTATGTCTCTTGAACTGGTGGGGGGAGGAGCCTCTTGAATTTGCTTTCTAGAGGGACCTGTTTGGAGGTTTCTTCCCAAATTTGCCCTAAACCAGGACAAAGAGTTTCACAGAAAGACTTACGTAAAGATGGAGAGTTTGACAAAGAAATTTCTTCATTTCATGGAATTCCAAAATGATAGAAATTTAAAATTAGAAATAATGTTATTTTAGATTAATAGCTGATCTACCAGAATAGTGTATTTCCATTAATGCCTGACACTATCAACACCTGTACCAAATAAATGTCTGTCTCACTGGGAGGTGGGTATGAGCCAAAGTAACAAGACATTTTAAGTTGTCAGTGTTGCTCTGGGGTCCTGAAATGAGTCTGCATTTGTAAAAACCCGTACTTGAGAAAGAAGGCTATTATAATGAGTTTGATTCCTTTCTTACTGTCACGTTTGAAAAAGATGGCTGAGGTAAACACTTCTGATGCATGTATTTGATACATCTCAAAATGTGGTTAAACTCCACTATACTGGCATAAAAAAATACTAAAACTATTTTTGCCATACAAAAACTTGATTTAAATTTGCTGTAAAATTTTCACAGTCTTACAGACAAAATATTAAGAAAAAGCCCCCCAGCTTCAGCAAGACAAGGCTTGTAGGGAGCCTTTTCAAAAGGTGAAACTATAAAAAGACAGTAGACTAAACCTGATGACTTCGAACAAGGAAATGGCAAGAATACAGTACCTTTGCATCATCAGAAATCCATACCTCTTACCAGAGAAAAAGTAACAGAAATGGAAAAAAGTATGACTATTTTACAAAGTCTGTGTGAATTGATAAATCTCACCTTGGTGTCCTGCACAAACACCAAAACAGCATTTTGAATCATTGCCTTAGGCGAACTTCACTTGAAAATAATTCCTGAAGCTACTCAAAAGGATGTTTTTCAACAAAGCAGCTTGTAAAAATGCAGACTGAGCAGAAGAAAGATATACTGGAATTATTTTCAAGATCATACCAAGGATCCCTATAACACTTCAGCCAAGGAAGAGAAAGTTTTTCTTCATATTTCCTGAACATTTAAAGACAGCCATTTAGAAGGCTCTAGCAGTAAGAGTGCATTCTTAATGGCAGCCACATCCCATTGAGTATCTATCAACAAATCCCTTTTGGATGAGAAAGGGATCATACATACTTGTCCTGGGGTGCCTCTGTGGTCCTGTATCCCCTATCATTTGCTCTGAGCAGAGGCATGAGTCCTGTAGCTTTAAGATGGAACAAGGGGGAAGCAGTGGAATTCTTTCGGCGGCGGTGTTCAAAACTCAGATAACTCACTGTCTTTTCCAGCTCTCTTGGCTTTTTTCCTCCACAGAGAAACAGGGAGAGTTTCTCTTTGCTTTTTTAATCTGGATTTTAGTTAACTGAGGCAAGAAGTTTTTCCTGGGACTGTGGCTTCTTCTTCTTCTGGAACTGTTCAGCTTTTCTCTGGTCTGAAACACCAGGATGTTGCCAGGGATCCCCATGCCAGCCCAGAGGCCAGCTCCAGATCCCAGAAAGAGCTGAGCCACACCTACAGAAAGCACTCCCAACCTACAAGCTCTTCTCTGCAGTGAGAGGTTTTATTATTTAACATTATTAGTTTCTTCTTGTGCCTGTGAGCACCCTGTTTGTTAAATAAACAGGGTTTTTTTTCACTTTCCTCTAGAGATTCTTTTATGAATCTGGGTGGGGGAGCGTCACCAAGGGGTATCAGGGACAGCCAAAGGTGATGCAGAGACTCCATCATCAGAGGGTATGAACAGCACTTTATTATTAGAAATCCACAGTTCTTATAGAAACAATGGTGGACTTAAGACTTGATTGGCCTTTAGCAATCTTTTCTTTACTATTGGTTAAGAAGGGAAAACTCCTTGTAAACATCTTTGACAAACAGAGATTGCCTGCAGGTGCAGAGATTGAGATAATAATTGCTTTAATTTTTTCTCTGAGCTTTCTCACAGCTTCCCAGGAAAATCCTGGGAGAGCTATGTCTCTCTCTGTTCAGCAGATAAGTCATTACCAGAGGGGAGGGGTTGCTGAATTCTGCCTTCTATTAGAGGACACTTGCATTTCAGGACCTGTCCTCCCAATTTGTCATAAACCAAGACAATACTGTAGTTGATTCTCCAACTTTGGCTTTTATTATAAAAACATTTTTTCTTTTCAGAGTTTAATAATGTGCTTAAACTCTACTATACTGGCATAAAAAAATTCAATTAGCCTGATTTCAGTTTCACCTGAATACAGCATTATTGATATGAAATTTTATCAAGGATGACTACAAGTTATAGCCATCTTCATAATTAATGCCTTTTAACCAGAAAACTATTTTGGGCACTGGAAAGTAGAGCAGAAATTATATTTGAGGAGTACTAGGAATAAGTCTTATATAACTCTTGACCTAAAGTAAACATTAAAAAACTGATGCTTATATTAAAAAAGATAACTGACCACTTCTACTTTTTTAGCACCAGTGATGGAACAGAAGAATTCCATTCCTGAATAACATTTAATATATTATATATTACAATACTATCTGCTCAGCTACTTTTTTTTTTTAGTACAAAATATAGTCAAAATCTGTCCTCTGAATATTTTAACATACTTTTATGCAGAACAACTATGAGGCACTCTAAATTCTATGATGTGTGAAATACTTCAACCAACTATATCTCAGCTACAGTTATTAAATTACAATTCACATAATGCTCTCTGACATATTCCACCACAGTATTTTGTAGAACTTCAGCAAAATTAACTTTTTCATTTGTCTTCTCTCCAACCTAGCTATTCAGTACACTTTTCAATTTTTAGGAATAAGCATGTTCTGGGCAATTGCCATAACTGTGTGCAGGGTAATGAAAAGAAGGAAGAATACATCATCTGCATTATGTAAAATTTTAAAAATACTCATGAGTTTGAAAATGATGGAAAATGCATAGTGAATCAGTAGGCCTTGGGTAAGGACCATCTTACACCATTGACAGAAGAACTGGTGGGGATCTGTCCACTGACTGGTGGATTTTGAGATGACTGAGGAAGAATATTAGGCATAGACACTATCATCCTTTCATTACATATGCAGCTTTAGTTATAGTTTTATTCAGCTAAAATGAAACAAAATTCTGAAGTTCAGGAATGGAGGACTGAAAGTTTGCACAGACAATTTACACCTCCAGATTCATCCACACATAAGAAAACAGTGTCTTCCAGTTTTTCAATGGCTGACTCTGCAACCTGAGCAATGACTCTAAAAGTACAAGTCTTTTGGTCCGTGATCTCCTAAACTCAAAATGGAAACTGGTAGTACAGAAACTCCATCATGTGGGAGCACAGTGACCACACAGAGCTCACAATGCTAATTTGAACTTTGATATTTCATTTACTAGCCAAATTAAGTGAATGGAAGAACAGCAGGCATGGGGGCCCCTGTCTGGAACTACATGTATTCGCCTACTCTAAAACACTCTCTCTTCTAAAACAAAATGACAGCCTGAGATGAGGATCTTCTTCAGCTTTCACAATTTAATACCAAGTGTTGTTCCGCTCAGAGCTCTGTTCCTCCCTGTAACTGAGGCACCAGAAATCCCTGGCAGGGTGCCACACAACACAAACCCACAAGACCTTGCTTAAAACCAACCTACGTTGTCAGATGTCTTTTGAGCTAAGGAGCCTGAAAACCTGTGCTGCAAGGCAACCACAGAAGCTGGAAGAGTTTTTAAGAGAAGACTGTTCAGACCAGTCCCTAGAAGGAGATAAAAGACTATGTAAATGAGTGTCATAATTATCTGGTAGACAAGCTTTGGTACTCAGGATTCACAGGTTTTATTTTTAGTTCTGAAAGGAAGTATGCTTTTTATGGTCAATCCCAGTTGGCCTCTTTCTGCTTTCACGTTCTTACCACTTCAGCAAGAGAAATTACAGTACTTCTCGTTCAGCTGCTCACAGGTTTTCCCATAATGGTTATGTGAAATGGGGATGAACTGATACTTGCATTGTTTTTCACAGATTTGCACAGCAGAGGTGGCTACAAGCAGAATTAATTGAATAATTAATTTCATATTTATGCTTCCTACAAAACTGTGGGTTTATGTTTAACAAACTATCTAGGCAGCTCAAGCACGAAGTTCACATACAGATTAGGGATCTATCATCCAGATTTGTTTTCATATAAAGAAAATGCAAATTCTACAGAAATGGAGTGGCTAGACCTTGAGCACATTAAGGAAATCTTTCCACCTGCAGACCCTCAATGACTTACTTAGATTATAGGGGTTTTTTTCCCATCTGTATAACCAGAAATCTTTTTCTTTTCAAGTAACGACACTTCCTTTTTTATCTTTAAATCGCTTCCTTCCAATCACGCCGAGGTTTGCACTAGAGCTGTGTGTCACCCTGCAGCCTGGTGATGAGTGAAGAAGGCACTGCCATGACTCACTGTCCCCTCAAATAACCTCCAGACTGTTCCGACCAGAGCTGCAGCAGAACGCGCTGGCTGCTGACTCAAACAGATGCAACACGGCCTCGTTCCCTCCCGAGCACGGTGCCTTCCCTGTGCCATTAAATATGATTCATACACTGCACAGTGCCAAAATCAAAAGAACAGATCAACATTAGCAGACAGTAAATTCTAAGTCTGCTCTTCTTTGAATATTACATGCAAATAAGCCGGTATAATTCTGTGTATAGCAACCTGCCCTTCAACCACAGTAAGGATGTTACAAATTTACCACCTTTAGTACAAACACACAGTCAGTTTGACCATGGAAGCACACAAAAAAAAAAAATCAGAGATGCCTGACACCAAAGTAAGGTAAATATATGCCAGTGTTTTGCATCAACTGGTATTACAGAATAATAATAATTGTTGGTTGTTAATTAGGAGACTGTGATGAAAGCACTGACATTAAAAGTCATTAAAACCATGCCCAAAACACACATTCAGATTTGAGAGAATCTAACATTCATCTCTACCCCTCAGAAAAGGAGCCAGTGCCTTTGGAAGAAAGGAGAACATGTGACAGAAGAGCTTTTGAGCAATGCTGTCAGACAGCATGACATGAAGCAGTTCCTGTCTTGACAAAAAAGTCACAGAGAGACAGACTTGGCTAATAATTCCATCCTTTTCAACCAGACAGGATGTGGTTCTACAATAAAAGAGACACTATTGACTCCATTAACCTACAGTGCTGGAAATAAATCATGAAAAATGCATTAATTTCCACTGCTCATTACCACCCCCAAAATAGCTGCTACAGGCTTACCTATCACTTGCACTATTTTTCAAGAAAATACTGTAATCCAGGGAGAGCAGCATTTCCTAACTCAGTATTTTTTTCTTCAAGGAAGAACAAATCTGTGTGTTAAACCAAGTGTTTTCATCTGCTGATATTTTTATATATGATGAAATAGTCCCTTCCTATCGTATAATGCAGAATCTCAAACCAGAAGAATTGATCTTGCTGCCTATATTTAAAAGGTTTCACTAGCAAGGAGTTGAATTTGCAGTTTTCAGTGATGTAAGCTGGGGGAGGGAGTAGTAAAGCAATAAATAACTGGGTCAGGAAACAAATTTTGAAATTGTTCTTAATATGGAGATCAGCAAGTAATTGTGTGTACATTTTACATGGCTACAACAATTCTGTCCAGTGATACATGAAATCCATTACTATAAATTTAGATCTAATCTTTTTTCAGTCAGTCATTATTAAAGGATCATGCCACCTGTATGACCAAGACATATAGGTCTTTTGCACTCCATGACTTGATAAACAGAAATACCCATTTATTTACATACCTGTCTTCCTTCTAGCTTTTTGATCCCTTTCCCCAACTTGGGCTACATAAATTCAAGATGTGTTAAGTCATCATGTGGTTTTGGCATTTAGTCCTGATCCTTTTCATGACTCTGTTTTTACAATTAACGACAACTTTACAAATCAAGACAGCCTGCATACTGTAATAAATATCAATTCACAATGGTTTTGCCACTAAAAACACAAACTGCCAATATTTCACGTTGTGTCCAAGGATCTGTGAGAGTTGCTTATGCTCATCAAGTAATTTACTTCCCTCCCATCCAAATGATGATCCTTTGTCTCTCAAACTGAGATGAACAAGAGGCTCAAACATCGTGTTCAGTGTCCTAGGAGCATGGTAGGCTTTGTGGCAGCACTCAAGCTCTCAGAAGTTCCAGGGAATGCTCCTCTCAGAGATGTTATTAATTTCATTCCTGTGACATGTCAGCACAGCACATTGGGGATTGCACCACCAGCCCCAAATGGGATTTTGTGAGGAGTCAGCTCCCATCCTGGCAATACCCAAGAACAGCACAGCCACCTGTGACTCACAGCAAGTGAGACTCTCTGCCAGCCTCTCCAGCTGCATGGGGACAGGAGATCCACAGCAGAGTTGTTCAACCAGCCACAGCCTGCTTCCTTTCACTGAAGGCCCTGCAGCACCCTCCTTACCAGGCAGACAAAGCAGCAAAGGCACATGAGCAGACATGGGAAAAGCCTGCATTTTAGCCATAGTGACTGCACCCTTGTCAGGTGACTAAACACGAGTTGTCTCATGCAAATGTGCCCTTCATCACTCCAGAGAAGCATTTCCTGGAGGCAGCTGCATCCTGTGTGTCCTGTGAACTGCTGTGACTGACCATGTACCGACAGTACTGGAACATGGCATTCAGGATCCAAAAGGGAGCTGTGGAGAGGAACTGAACAAATCAAACATCCTGTCCACTGAGAAAAACAAAGACTACATAAAGCAGATTCTCATTAATAATCCTGTACTCCACAGAAAATGCAAAGCTCTCATTCCACTGTCCTTGGACTGACTTGTGGAAAGCAGAGCTAGAAGAGACATGCGCCCTTTATACGAGGCTCCATGAAAACACAGCTGAGAAGGACAAGAGGAATGGAGGATCCAGGACAGTGAAGAAATACCAAATGGTTCCCAGGCATTGTAAAAGGAGTTGTAAAAGAGAAAAGGAACAAATGGCACATTGACACGTGTCTGCATTTGTATGTCAACTTCTTTTTTTTTTCCTAGACTATTATAGTTTCAAGTTTCTTTACAAAGTTAAGGTTACTGAAGCTGAATTGTTAGCCAACTGCAGAACCAGATTCCACAAACAGAGCACTTTCAGAAGAGAAGTTTTGAAACGACTGAGAAATCTTTAAGGAGAAGAGTTGTAACAACTGTTTTTAAGACAAAGCTCTAGCAACCAGGACAGGCGTCTGCAACTTTGAGCCTTCGACCTGACCTCAAGGAGCATGTTCTGTACACTGCCCTGGGAAGCCAAACTATGGGCACAGGATTCAAAAGTGTGGTCCAGAGGGCCTTTTATCTGTTATGGCCACAGGAAGAAACTCGTCACAAGGCTGTTAAGTATGCATTTCCTCAGAAATCTGGTAAGCCTCTTCTAAAACCCTTCCACTTCAGGAGAAGTTGTGTGGCTGGGAATCAAAAGCTTTTTCTGTATTACATGGGGAATGATCTCCAGGCTGGCTGAGATGACATCCCTGCAGTTACCTGTCTTGTTAAACAGATCCTTGCGCAAGACCTGACAAAACGAGGAAGAAAACAGAGGATGAACAGGAGAATGGAGGCGATCCTGTATCTAAAGTGAGGAATTCGTAGGCATGACAGAAAAGGGATCAGTGATTCCTCAGACTTGGATTATATTGTAATGCATTTGTGAAATGGTAACATTGTTCTGCCTGTGACCATCACCCCAGTCTCTGTTATGCAGAAGTGGTGGGGGAGGTTTCCTGCTTTCAGTCTTTGCTCCCAGAGCTCTGATGAAAGCTGTACATCACTGGTAATCTGGGACTCTGCACAAACAAACATATGTACTTCCTTCAGTATCCACTCCTCTATTCAACCCACCAGCTGGAAGCAAGGCAAGGGATTCTCTCCCATTCTTCCCTCCAAAAATGGCAAAAAAGACAACATGAAAACGTCACTACAAGGAAGCAAAAGAGAAAAGCTACTGGACATCATCCTGTTCTGAAGTCTTCTGTGGCAGCAGTAATTCTCCTCTCAAAGGGACAATGGAGACAGCAGCTACTCTGGATATGGTAAGATGCTATTTATCTCAGCAAGTTGGCTCTATGTGTTCTAGTTAAAGAGCAGAATCATTTGAACCACCTTCAGAGAAAAGAACAGGGAGAACAAAGACTCCCCCTTTTGACACCAGAGAGCTCCTACAACAGTTCTCTGAATATGGGAGATGATGACCTTATATTCTGGCAGTCACTTACCTGAGAAACCTATTTTTTTAGTTTTAGTTTATACCTCATTCTGGCTACTTTGGGAAGAGAGCAAACCAGCAACAGATGGAGTCTTTTGTGTTAACAGGTTCGATATAGATAAAAGTTGATGCTGAAACAGAAGAAAAAAGTCAAAACAACCTGAAGAAGGCTAAAAAGACTGGATGTGGCACTTGGTGCCATGGTTTAGTTGAGGTGTCAGGGCACGGGTTGATCTTTAAGGGCTCTTCCAACCTAGTCATTCTGTGAAGAAGTGGTAAACAGCACAAGTACAGAGCATTCTTTCCCCAGTTCCCCTCACCCCAATGTTTTTTGGTTTTTTTTTGGTTTTTTTTTGTTTTTTTTTTTTTTGTTCTTTGATGATAAATTCCAAAATCCCTTTTTTCATCTGCTAGCACCCTCCATCCCAGTGCAAGCCCCTCAGACAGCTCCAGAAGAACCAGCTCTGCTTGCAGTGTTACCAAACAGCAGCAGAGAACTAAAACAGGCTCCAGTCATAGCTTGGAACCAAAGATGGGCAGTTCAAGTAGACAAATCCATTGCTTTCACACCTATCCTGTTACTGGTGTTATCTCCTTTCAAACAGTGAGATACAACCTCCTATCTCAAAACATGCAGTACATCCTGGAGGCAAAGAAAATAGTGAATCCTTTCTCAGCTGAGCAGCAATCCCAGCAGACAAATGAAGGAATTCTAGAGCAACATATAGCCAAATTTTTTGTATAACTGTGAAAATCTTAACCAAAATTGGAAATCAGACTAATTGTGGGAAAAAGAAGTCTTTTTTACTCTTTCTGTCCCTCTGAATCATAAGAAATCACAGTTGACATCATCTCTTCTCACAAAACTACTCAAGAGAATGATTTCTCAATAATAAAAGTATAATTCCAGACTTCATGGTTGAAAGCTAAGCCTAGAACTATGAACAGGCTGCAAACCATTGCTTCAGGAATCTGGAAAAATTAATCAGACCTGTAAACTGCATTGTTAATCTCAAAGCCAAGCACTACTGAGTCAATGTCCATGAGGCAGAACTCTGGCCTTTCTCAACATACAGTATGAAAAAGAAACTTTGGCTAATGAATTTCATCACTTGGTCTCAGACAGGAACTACATTATTTCCTCACTCCACAACCTCTCCTACTTGCAAACTCATTCCCTCAGAGGGTGGCTAATGTGCAGGACAGTTCAATGAGCAGTAAAATGTAAAGAACAAAGAGAGCACAGGTTTTGTCTGCAAGGCAGAAGAGACAGAAATACGGTCTGGTGAACTCATCAGAGTCAACGAGGATGGGGGAGGGCACTGGAAGATTCAGTGAAGGTGGATCCAAGCTACAGTCTCTGAACCAGGACACCCAAAACCCTGCATTAAGAAAAGCCAAACTACTCTGTGCACAACAAATTACTTGAAGAGCATGATAAAACCAATGGCCAAGAATTGCAACAGTTGAAAATATACGGGATTGGAAACCACTTCACATAAGGATTTTTTACTTCTTATTTTCACTACTCTAATGGGAAGGCTGTCTGAACACAACACTGCTTGAAAAAGAAACTCTGATCTTACTAGCCTTACTTATTACAGTTAATTTGTGGGTAATTCATGCACATCTTCTCATGCCTGTCTTGGAAATGGAAAATGAGGCTCAGTTTCTGATAAATAAAAAATTACTGTGTTTACATGCATACATGGTTACCAATATTCTTTGGCTTGTCACAATTTTGGATCACAGTTGAAAACAGAACTGCAAGGGAGAACCAAGTATCTGCTTTGGCCTAATGACTTATTTTCCATATGAAATTTGATATAAACAGTTACTGGGTTTTCTTCATTTACTTTTTATAGTCAAAATGTTATTGCTGGCCAACATAACAGTAGTCATGATTTATTGTGTTTTATAAATTTTGCAATGACTTTCCTATTACCTCCCATCTTCATCTCTCATTAAGATAAACAGATCTTTTAGTTCATTTCAAATACAGACTCTAAAGGCAACCAACAAAAACCTGGACTACATTAGTTGAAAAATGTGTACTGAAACTGCACCAAGAAAGCAAACTGCAGCTAGAGTTTCAAACTCACAACGGAGATGCTAAGACCCTGGTTAAGACCAGTGAAAAAAAGTACATATATGTTAAAGAGAACCAGTTCCCTGATAGAAAATTACTACCTTTCATGGTGTCACTGTGCCAAAACATCCACGGCCAAGTAACAGACCTGTACTTTCTTTATACAGTAAATTACATAGACTACAAAAACAAACCTGTCTGTGTCTCACTGTAAACACATATACTAAAACATATGTTACAATACCATTAACATATAAAAGGAATTGGTTAGAATGCTGTAAAACCAGATAAAAAGCCAGTTTGTCTTCCCTACTACCCAAAATTTGATTAAAATAGCACTAGCAGAAAGATGTGGTACATACACAGAACAGCTTACAGCTCTGTTCTGGGCAGGTGAGATGTCCTACACACTATCCCCAAAAGCAGGCAAATACAGGAGCAGTCCAATGACGTCCCATAGCACCAACATTCCCTGCCTGGATGTGTGGAATACTTGCCCTTCCTGCTTTCATTTGTACATTGTATGAGCATTTGTAGCATTTAAGGATATGACACTGGTCATTTTGTCACTGTGAGAGGAAGCTCAGGTTAGATATTCAGAGGAGGGTTTAAAAGGCACAATAAGAAGTGCACTGGTTATTCTAATAAATAATGCAGCATACAATCCTACACGTGCCAATAATGTCATTTGTATTGAAGGAACTCCAAGTACATCTGTCATTAAAAGATTGTGCAATTGCAGCAGCCAAAGATGTTGAAAACAGAATTCTAAAGCAGTGGCAGTAATTTCACAGCTGTGTGCAAAAATGTGATTAATTACAGTTCACTGGGTATTTTGATAGCAACACAGGAAAATAGCTTGGCATAGAAAGACCATATGATCAATTAAGAATGCCATCAAGCCCCCCTGAAGCATAATCTTCTAGCAGTATGTGTACACAGCACTTACATAGGTTGATTAACTTCCAAGATATAGGTTTCATATATGAAGGACAGAAAACCAAAACTATTAATAAGAGACCATATGAAAACTGTATAAATTCTTTCCTAACAAAAGCTCATCTGAGATTATCCAAGTTTAAAGGAAACACAAATTGCTGCATATTCAGGCACACATCAGAGCTGCATTTCTGCCTGACCACATTTTGGGAGAAAAAATAGCAGAGTCACAGCAAGTTCTCTATATATTGCATGTATTAGTCAGGCTTACAAAAACTATCCACGATCCCTCCACCTGCAACTCCAGGCATACACATTTGTGTGCTGCAAGTGCACCAGAGTCCTGACTGACCAGACACTGCTGCTGCCTGCAGCTACCTTCACCAGCAAAGCTGATGGCACTTGCTGGAGGTTCATTCAATTCTGCCTGTCTAGGTGATGGCCTGACATCAGTATGACAGGAAGTCCAATCAAAGTTCTGATGCAATTTCAAACCCCTAACTGCTTTCTTCCACAGGACAGCATCTTAACAGACAGTAGAAAAACATCAATAAATAAATGCACACAGTGATTCTATTTTAGTTTTATGCTATTTTCAAGATTAAAGAGATCTAAAAAACATCTCTGACTTAATGTTATTCCTCCACAGTTGTCCATAACTGCTTTGAGTACTGCTCCTGAATAAACTGCACCAGGAATCTTAGAAGATGACTGCACACAAATGCCTATCACTCTACTTGCCAATAAACAATCAATTCATTACCACCTCTCAAACTGCCTTGTAAATGTGTCCTACCCAGAAGTTGAACAGAATCGATTAGGTCTGTCCTAAGTAATCAAACAGAATGAGATAGTTCAAAAGGGGGAGATGGGGGTGATGCCCATTGTTCAGGATTAAAAGGATTAGCATCTTGCCTCAAACGTCAGTAAACTTCTGATTCCAGCAACAGTTTACAAGCAGTTTACATACAAGCAGTTTACAGAGGTGTTGGTGCTTCTTCATGTACAATTCATTACTAACAAGATTCCTGAAAGGAAATGTCTTATGGTGCATCTTCAAACTCTCCTTTCTGTAAGGCATGAAGATATAACCTGGCATTTCTGTAGCACTTTATGTAATAATGATGTGAAAAAACAGTTGATTTTAAATTTAGAAGCAATAAAAAAGTTTAATGAATAATCTGGACTAAAGTACTAAAATTACTGTAATTCAGAATAGTAAAAATGCTACTACAAGCAGATCATATGTGGACAAATAGAAATTCTTGAACCAAAACCAACAGGCTTTAGCTTGGTAACTGAGCCTTACAGAACATTGAATCATAGGATCAGAGAATATGCTGAGTTGGAAGGGACCTACAAAGATCATACTATTCCAGCAAATACATCAAAACACATGGGAACATAGTTCCATAAAAAGCTGGTTACACTCAAATGCAAAGAATTCTGTAGAACACATAAAGAGATTTTGGCTGTATTTATACTAATATAAAGTTTTATCATTCTACTTTCAAAATAAGTAAATGTATCAGCCGGTGATAAGAAGTACTATTCAGCTCATTTCAGGATGCAGCTAAATGTTTCAGTGATTCCAACAACATCTATCCAGTCACAATCAGCCCAACTCATCAGGAGTTTATTCCTATTGTGATGGTACTAATACAGTTTGCAGCAATTCAGTATATACATTTAAAATCTCAGTAAAACCCTTCAAATTAAATATGTAAGAATTTCTCAGAGCCATCTGAAACTAGAGCCATGAACAGAAATATAATTTTGCATCATTTATTAAAAGAAATGAGGTACTTACCCCATGTCCTAGACTCAAAATTGATGGGAAATTTCAAATTAAAATAGTCAGGATTTTTTCAGAATGATGCATTATATGTAAGAATAATTAATTTTTTTCTTATACAGATCTATTAAAAAATTGGCTAACTAATAGACCAAGACTTTTCCATAAAGTAGTCAAAATGAAATACAATAGCAGCTAATAAAAGACAAAAAAGCTGAACACAATACTTTTTTTTTTACCCATGACTAGTGGACCCTCTGAGAGTTGGTAGACAAAAAATAAACACTATATCATTAATTGTGTTAATAATTCACCTATCTGTAAATAAGAAGTCAGACTTACTCAAGGTTAGATAAGGTCTGCTGTATTTCTCTAGTAAAGTATTAATTACTGCAAAAGGATATTACTTGCAAACAAAGATCAACCCCCTAATTAATAGGAGTCTATTTTGATTGCTTAAAAAATCAGCTTAATGAATACTCTTCTGAAATGGTTTTGGTTTCTCAAGACTTTATATAGTCCTAAATTTATACTTCTTAACATTGATTCACCTTCTGGTATTAAAGATACTGTATGTAACAATGCTTTAAACATGCAATGCACATTAAATAAGATACAACACCTCAAAGAATTAACAGTAGTTATTGCTGAAGTAACCTCAGACTTCACTGCAAGGAAGTGCAGATAAGCTAGGGGGAAAAAAACCAATCCCAAACCAAAGTTTCACTGTCTGTCCTTCCCCATTTACATGAATATATCATGCAGCAGATGCTAGAAAACCAGAAGTGCCCTAAACCCACAGAGAACATGAAGTGGTTTGTTGATACCTGATGAATTTCAAAAGATTAAATGGTTTCAGTGTTGTTCCATCATTTGTTTAAGACTGACATCATCTTGACAGGACAGGCTTTGCAAAGAGAAACACAAGCATCTTCAGTTTAAGTTTTTGCTTTTTCTTTCAAGAAGTCACTGGATGTGTCTTTGCCATTTCTAGCCCTTGACTCAACTTCCTGATTTGGCCAGCAGCTGGAAGGATGTTAATCCAAGGGTACAAGAAAGGAAGTGGTAAAACAATATGCTCCCAGCCCTGGTCTCTGCATGTGCACAGCATATAAATAAAACCTGTGAGGACAAGAGTGAGGACAGACAAGGAAAATTGCTTAGCAGAAGAAACCAGCCTGTGCCTTCAGCAGCCTTCTCCTCTATCCTTCTCTCCCCATACTCCCTCCTATTCCAGATCATCTGTGATTAGGCACTAACTACATGTTCGTTGTCATCATGAGTGCTGTGACCTGCAGCCAACCAACATTTCCATTCCTCCTGCCCAGCTGGGGCAGAGCCAGCAAATCCAAGAAAGGCTTCAGGAACACTGATCATATGCATGCCAACATAAATGGTCAACATGAAGTGCAGAAAGTAACACGTGTTCCCACAAAAAATGCACCTGGAATGAACTGGCAAGTCCTTCAGGAGGCTGCTCTTGTGACAGTGAAGGCAGGAGTAGAGGGCATAGGGGGTTTACTACTTCAGGGTTTGTTTTTCAAAAAAATGCACACGATGGTCACTTTACTACAAAATGAAATTAGCAGAAAGTTTAGGATGCTAAAAATACAGAATACATATTCTACTCAGCTATTCTCCTCATGCAAGTTAAATACCTCAAGCTGGCAATCTGTTCCTGAACTTTCTTATGTTCAGTTTTCTCCTTAGCAGTTAAGATAAATTTAAAAAGCCAACATAGTAAAACATCAAATTGTTGCTAGAACAACTTCAGCAGTGTTTGAGGTTGCTATGGAAATTTGACTTTTCCTGTCCTCAAGAAACTGCTATGTATGAAAGATTGCTCATGATAAATATATCACAGACAGCTTTAGCACCTATGGCTTTTTTTCTCCAAATACTTGATTTAGCCTGTTTTAGTGTAACTGAAGGCCTGCAACATCTGCCAGGAAAAGACATTTCTGTTGATGGCAGGTAACTACCAACATCTCCTTTTAAAATCTTTTTTAAATGCAGAGCCTTGATAATGACAAAATGAAACAAACAAACAAAAAAAAAAAAAAAAACCAAACCAAAAGTGATCAATACAATTCAAGTACTGACAATGCATAATAGAAATAAACAATAGCACTTCATTCTCACATATATGTCTGCTTAGTTCACAAGTGCAAACTAAAAGAATAATTTCTGTAATGGAGGGGACAGAGATTCTGGATCTAACTGAGACTGAGGTGGGTTTAAGCCACAGTGCCAAAAAGGGGAGGTCGCAGCATGGCCCTTTCAGCATCAGTGAGAAACCTAAGCAGCAACAGCTGCCTTGTTTCTATGTCAATAACCAAAATTCAGGGGGAGTTGAAGGGCATGCTTTCTTAAGAATACCAAAAAAGCCTTCTTCATTTGAAAAATACAGAACTTTTACCCCAAACTTGGAAAACAGTGTCTGGTCCTGACTGCAACATGTTTTACTTTATTGAGACACGAATTGCACCTGAAGCTCCAATGTCTCAGCTGTATGAGAATGGGAGGAACAGGAATGCACCAGGCCCTAGGTATCCACACAGTCCTGTAACCTACTGAAGTACCTCTTACAGATAAAGTCCTTCATATTTTGGGTGGGTTTTCCACACTGCTATATCTAAGTTGGATATTGAGACTTCATACAACACATCATGGTATTCACTGTTAAGCACAGAAGAGACTGCTGGAATTCTGGGAGAGAAGAACACGAAGCTCATGAAATTCTAATTATGCTTCCCATAACTTATCTTACTCAAGTAAGCATGATGTGAGCAGTGCTTTAGTATTGCACAGCTGACAAGTTATTAATGCACAGAAACAGCAGTGGAGATTTGAAGAGTGGGTGGCTTTCAAACTTAGCTGCTAAATGGATTTGACAGGTGTAAAGCCCAGCTGCTCCTCCTGCCATCACAAGAGAAACACTGAGCAGTATCTGGGGATGGAGGTCTTCTGGCACAGCTTTCCTTCATCTGCACAGCCACTCTTGGGATGGAGGACAAGTACCATGCTGACATCTCTCTCTCAGTGTAGGGACTCTCAACAGGTATAGTTCAGAAGATAGGCTTTTTAAAATGTTTATATACATACAGAGAAAAATATTCCATTTGTGTGTATATCTGTAGACACAATCTATAAATACACACACACACATATATAATGTATAGATTTACATTATAAGTCATAATTGATATAAACAGCAACGAATAAGACAGAGTGATGAGTCTGATGGAAATACACCGTCATCTTCCACAGCTCAAGCTCTGCTAACTGAATTTCCACAATACTGTACTGAAATAACCACCTGCATTCACCAGCCTATATCCTGCTCACTGTGGTATTTCCAAAGTAGAGCTGATCTTTCTAATTCACTGAAAAAGTGCACATGATCTAGGTAGCTACAAAGCAATTTGTTTTCTTCAGCACAAGTGAAAATTTTGTTCTCATAAGTGCTGTTGAAAAGAAGAAAGAAATCAAATACTTAAGACTTCCAAGTGAATTCCAGAGAACCCAGCATACCTTGTAGCTCTTCTACACAAAGAGGCTGTGCAGTAGTCAACGCTGAAGCCAACGTGTGAACACAGTTCAGAAACATCAACACTAACTGCAGTCTAGCTGACTGGGCTAGCAGCAGGAGTATAACCATATCCCAAACCAGTCTAGGTTTCAGTTATAAATATCAATATGCAAGCAGTCACCCTGCTCTGAGCTCCCTGCAGCTGTGACTTCAACTGCTCTGCTTCAAGTGCAGAGCTTGAATATGGAACCTCAAGATACTTTCTGTCTTTGACAGAAAGACATGTAAATCACCAGCAGCATTTCACTGCTGTCTGACTTTGGAACAGGTGCAAGAGACAGAGGCACACTCAACTGGGAGCATTGCTGAGTTACAGCTGGAGGACACTAAACAGTATCTAAGGCTTTTTACCTGGCACAAGCCTTGGAGAACGGGAAGTGCTTTACTGGCAGGAAAGAACCTGAGGTACAAAGACATCTAGGGTGCTGTGACATAATAAAGAAGATTTCTCTAGATGAGCTGCCAAAATGGCAACTTCCAGGCCAGTATGATCTATGTGAGTTGCGGTTACTGTTGAAGTCTTGAAAATACTCCATTTTGTTTGGAATTCTGTAATTTCTATAAATTAAATTAACATTAAGAACTATTATTAGCACAGCATTAACTGAAAAAAAAAATCATTTATTTTATATATGTAAGCATGCTTTTACAAAACTAAACCCTTTCACACACAAAAAAAAAAAAAGCATCCCCATTGCTTACAAGAGCAAATTTAACAAGAAAGTAAAAAGGAAGCCTGCCATTAGCCAACATCTTAAGAGAAAAAACTTTGGAACAACCAATGCAGTAGTGTAAAGTGCACAGAAAGTACCAGGGCCATGTGGAAAACAGCACTGCAGTGAGGCTTTCCAGCCCATCACTTATTTGCAGAGTGGGAAGCCACAGGGCAACACCCATATTTCATAACAAAGCATCTGGGGAGGCAGATTCCAGTTTATTGCTCTTCATTTGGGGCATGTCCTGGGAAGGAAACAGCCTCTCCCTAGAAGGCTGCACGGAGAGCAGAGACTCCCAGTAAGCAGCAGTTCAAAAGGAGCAGGTGCCAAAGTACACAGGCGGGATGTGGTACTGCCTGAGACGTTTATTTCTGTGGGAATATTACAGTGATGTACTCTCCAACAAAGTAATCTTTGAACCATCTCCAAGTGCTGTTTCTGCATGTTACTGTCTTTCACAATGCAGCAAAAATCGGGTCATTTATGCTCTGCTGAGTCAGTTACTTGAATTTTCTCTTCCCCAAGCTCTAAAGTTTTCCAAGAAGCTGACAGCTTCCAAGCATTTTCTCCTCTATTGCATATATCTTATCTTTACCCCATATTACCAAGGGATACAAGCACTAGAATTTTGATGCAGGGAAAGGAGTACCTGAAAAAACCACTATTAGTTTTTGATTGTTTTCCCTGGAAGCTACAGCACTTCCTCCCCTCAAATTTGAAATATCCTCAAAGTTTTTACTTATTTTTAGGACTCTTCTCTCTGCCTTATTTTCCATAGACACAGTAATCCTCTGTGAATTAATTTCTTTTTACTGCTGGAGTATTTTGAGTGTCCGCTGAGGATTTAATCATAGTATCTGGCAGGGTATACCTCTATTTTTCACTGTGCAGAAAGAAAAGGCTGCAATGAAGTAACTGAATATGCAGGGGAAACATCAGCAATATCTATAGAAGCTCCTGATTTTGACAGGGATCAATCTGAGCCATGGGATCAACTTACAAAAGAGAAACTTACTCAGAAATGCTAAAATTAGATCATCAAGACAAAGAAGAAAACAAATCCTTGAGAGAGTGAAAAAGTGCTAGTGTGTCACAGTATAAACAGAAATGAAAAAGGAACCTGTTCTACTTTCCATTATCATGCCAAAGATAAAGAATTTGATTTGTCTCAAGAAGATCTGAAAGCCCTGTAGAAGCTCGTTGTACAAACTGTAGACTTTCTTCTTTAATCATGACACAAATGCCAATAAACTGGCACTTCAAAAATATTTGCTTCATAATCCAGCACAATCAAGGCAGCTGAAGCAGAATGCAGTCAAGCCAAGGGATTCTGCAATTGACAGCTGGGACAGAGGGGCACAGAGGGAGGAGGGAAAAGGCTCCATAAGGTCAGAGGGCAAGTCTTCTCTTCCATGTACCCAGGAATGCTTCTCCTCACTTTACCACCAAGTGCCCTAACGTGCAGTCAGCACATGAACATATTGGGCTCATTCACATCTAACCAGAACAAACACATCACTGCCACCAAAACAAACCTCATCTCATTCTTCTGCTGAAGATGATCTCCTCATTAGCATGACAGTCAGACTGAAGGCCCACAGTCCCACATGTGCCACTGGCCATTGTAAATCAGCTCCAGATTCTCACAATGGAAAAAGGTTCGTCATTGCCAGTGAAGATTCCCTCTTTGTCCCTGTTTTTGCTATAAGTCTGCTAAAGCTCTATATTCTTGCAGAGCCCTACAGAGAGACCCAGGAAATACTGTTCTCAAGCCACTGGTTTAGCAATGATTTCACTTGATCCAAGAGAGACAGGCGAACGGGCATGCTCCTTCTTTTACTGGGGCAGGTTGAGTTGTTCTTCCAGCCTCCCTACCTTAGGAGACATGCATATTCAGGATCTCCTCATGAAAATGTATTTTAGCTTTTATCTATATAGTCCTCAGAAACACAGAATTGCAGGAGAACCAGTTCTTGCTGTATACCAGCCCCAAAACTGGGAGTGATAGTTACTGCAGACCTTTGTATTAGATGAGACCAAAGGGCAAATCTGTTGGTCTGACAAGGTGAATACTGTAAAGCTAATGAAGCATTGTCTTCATATTCAGAGCAGCAAACTACTATGGTTTCTTCTGATTTATTACATATGGATTCATACTGAATTCCCACGCAGCACTGGTTGGTTTACAGGTATAAAAAAAGGCAACACATGCTTCACAAAACAAGGCATACCCAGAGGAACACATGAAACACTCTGACTCATCATCATCCCAGCACGCAGCTCTGCCCTGCCAGCTAAATGTACCATTCCCCAGTCCTGTTTTTCATCACTGTATACTGAACCTGTTTCCTCCTTTCTTGGATATCTACCCTGCACAAGACCACCAGTTTCTTCCAAAATGAAAAGGCAAAAATAAGACACTTTTCCTTTTCTGTTCTATAACATCCTCTTCCTTTCTTGTTGCAGAAGTTTCTCATGTGTGTTCTCATTCAATGCATTCACTTTCCTCTATATTCAATTCCAACCTCTTGTGTTCTCTCAGATCCTTTACCCAAAAGTACAGACTTGCCATAACCTATCAACCTCAAACTCATTTAATCATAACTGCATTTTCCATTATTCTTCTTCCCTTATATTCTTTCCAAGATGATGGAACATGATTCTTAAAATGCCTGTCTGAAACATCTTTCTTTCCTTCCTATCTGTAGACCTTCAATAATAAATTTTCATTTCAGTATCATTCATGTTTCCAAAACCCTCTTCCCAAACACAATTATTAAGAAAAAGACACTCAGCCCACACCTTCCTGTACTTAAAACACGCACAGTTGATGCTGTGAAAAAATGTGAATTGCTATCTATGTTTCTACCATAGTGCCCTCTGCTAGTAAGTCTGTGACCTTAAAACTTTTTTCCTGCACATTATTCTATTATTCTCTAAAATGTCTCTAGCTGCTTCTATCCTTTGTCATCTCATTTTCTCCCTCTACGCTTTATTTCTAGATATTTTAATGTGCAATTAGAGAGGCAGTAATTAAATTCAAACTGACAGCTCACAGAAGCATTCTGTTCAGTCCACATTAAAACCTTGGCTCCAATTTGTCACCCTGCCTGCACACGTACTTCCATCTCCCTCTTGGCTGCTGAGGGGATACCACCATACTCCTAAGACTTCAGACTGAATTATATCATATGCATGATTTTATCACTGATCTCTAACATCATAGTACCCAAACTAGTTCTACATAGGAAAATTAATTTACCCTCCCTAAAATACAACCATTCTTTGTCTACCTACAGGTCAAAAAATTTTATTCCATATGTCAATTGCTGCAAAGGTATTTCTGAGAAATTCAAAACCCAATTCTGCCTCAATTCTTTTGAAGTACTGGTGATTCCCCTAACCCATCACTTTAAGCCCACCACTCCTGTCTTTTTGTTTTCTCATGACATGCACTCCCCACTTATTTACCAAGCCAAACTGATACCTTCAATTTCAACACCTTATCTTGGCTACTTTTTTTAATCCCTTAATGTGAGAATGCACACCATTCATTTCCACTTACCTACAAGTTTTTTTCAGAATCCATACTTTCACTTTTTCCTATGCTAATACTTTGGCCAAGAAGTTTTCTTCAGCATTGACATCAGTACAGCATCTCTATTACTTTAAGGTAAAAAACAAGCACTGTTCACCAAACATCCTCCTCCCCAATATCCAGGCTACACATACACTACCATTGCTTATCACTACTGCCATTTCTTCAGGCTTCTTGACAGTCTTTTCTTCTGTGATTGCAAACACCTCACATGCAAGGTGATTTCTAATTACACCAGCTAGGCTGCCAAGTCCTCCAGTGCTCCCAGGAAATCATCTCACAGGAAGGAAAAGCATTTGATTAGAGCGTGCACAACCTGAGGCACTGCAGTTCCTCCCTCCTTCTCAGCCCTGCACAGTGGCAGAGGAATCCAGTCTAAGTCATCACAATGAAGCTTGTTACTGGCAGTGAGGCTCCAGGTTCATTTAGGGCCAACTCCTCACCTGAGGCAGGAATTTCACTTAAAAAAATACAATCTCATCATGAGAGTAACTGAATTCAGGTGATACTCTACCCCTCTCCTGTTACTGAGTTTCTAAACAAGGAGAAAGAGACAGTGCTTCCCATCTCCTCCCTTTCTCAGCCTGAATATAGAGCCTAAAATCTTAAAGCATCATTACACAAGGTCAATAGATGCTCTGCTTTCAGGAATAGCTACACCTCAGGCACTCAGACATTTTAAAATAGCAACATTTGTGAACAACTTACATTCTAGAAATTTCATCTATGAAGTGGAGATCACACTGTATCACACAACTGAGTGATGAAAGCAATCAGTAACTGAAGTACTCAGACACTAGACTGGTAACTACCCACAGAAAGCCCCACAGCAATTGCAGACCTTGTCTTCTGATCAGGCTTCAATACCATACAGTAAATACAGAGTACATCGATCAAAGAAGAGAAGGTGATAAGAACCATTGAAATAAACAAGCAGTTTTCATTCACTCCACTGAAGGCAAAGATCCTAGAGAAATACTACATAAAATTTTCTAAAATACTGCTTTGCTGCATTTACATTAGCATTCAAAATGGGGCTGTACCAAAAACTCTTATTTTGGGATGATTTTTTTTCAATATTGTTCACATCCATGAGAATGCTTGAGACTTTTCCTTTAAAGGCTATATCAAGACTCAGCTTTTTCACAATATGCCTATTACCACATCCACACTTGGGATTTCACATAAAAGTGCAAATATTCCTACTGCTGTTTGGCAAATCAATTTTATTTTTTTTTACCAGCTTTTTCATGTTTTCTTATTTTTAGTGAGTCTTGTTTTGGAAAATAAACAAAAAACAAGCACACACACCCCCCCACCAAAACACACCACACAAACCTTCACAGAGCTCATCCACCCCAGTGCACCACAGTGTTTTGATAGTCTGGTGACAAAACCCAAAAGTTCCATGGCAGTTTGAGCACTCTCACTGCTCCCCATGCCATGGTGTGCTCTGAGTTGCTATTGATACACAGCAAAACTTTGGGAGGTCTCTGTAGAAGCAACCTGCTCTAACTACAGCTAATATCCTGTATCTGCACTTGCCCTCAAATATGTTTTTTCTGGAATGGATGACTAGAGGGTTTGACTCAGGAAACAATTGCTAGAACATCTGTATGTAGGCCAAGTAAAAAGGAGAGAATTTCTGAGAATTTCTCATCCTTAACAACTGAAAACTGTGACCTGAAGCCATTTGAGCCTCACTTCAGCCTATATGATTTCAATTTTTTAACTGCAAAAGCAGGAGGCAGATCTTTTGAAAATCTTCATTCTCATGCCTATGAGTTGCCTCAAGAATGCAAACATTAAAAAAAAAAAAAAAGGAGGCATTTATAAGATAAACAGGGAAGAAAAAAATGTTTTGCCTTTTGATGGACCAGCACAAGTTTGATAAAAGTGTCTTCTAGAAGAAAGGTTTAACCAAAACTTTCAAACATTAGCAAATACATACTTTTAACCTGGGGACAGGATCAGCAGCCAGACTAGAATACTTTATAGAAATACACCCCCTCTAAACCCAAGAAGGCTCTCTATCCTAGAGGGTGAGATTAAAAGCATGTAAAATAGCTTAGTGTCTAAGTACTCTGCTAAGTTTTGAACAGATTTTAAAATACCCATCTCAATCAAGGAGACATGGGTGGCTTCAAAGAGCAAATAACATGGCTCCCTAAAACTAAAAATTCTTGCTCAAGGATATACTAACTTGCCTGTACAAGCAAATACATGACTCAGCCTGTACATCCAGAAAGGTACCTTGCTATACTAAAGTACATTAGCACAAACATACAAGCTGAGTCAAGTAGGAATATTAACTGAAGAGTAGTAAGTCAATCCAAAATCATCTATGACTTTTTTGACCAGACTGCTTCATGACCGTCAGCATGACTGTTCCCACCCCAGCTTCAAAAAAATTATCTCACAATAGCATTCCAAGAAATGCATCAGGTGTTCAGAGACAATAATATGAAGAGTATATTGAAAGGAAACAGATACAGCAAAAGCCAGAGGGAAAAAAATAATCATCTAAATTCATTATGACTGTAAATATCTAAAAACCAAGACTGAAGTTACAGATATTAAGCTTATTATAAAATATATCTAAGACTTCCCTTCATCATTCCTACCAATTTTTTGGAGGTCCCTTTCACCCACAAGTCTGTGAGGAATCTTCCCCAACTGTATACACAGCAAAACCATCCAATACAGTAGGTTCCCAAAATCTCACATCTATTTGGCTCTTCTGAAGACTTTGATAGCACTACTAGTTTCTTTGGAGAAAAAAGGCACACATGTTTATTGCTTTTTAGATTATCTCATCAGATATATCTAAAGGCATGTCACAAATGCACACAGCCTCCTAGCAGTTATCTCAACAGCTTTAAATGCTTGGGCACCAATCCAGAAAGAACAGAGTCACAAGTATCACCTCATAAACCAGGCAAACCATTACCATTTACTTGATTAATCTTTTCTCATCTTTCTGAACTCTGACCTGAATTTCAGATACCTTCTTTGTGGAAGCTGAGGGTATCACAAGGTTAAGGGTTTATTTTTCACCTTAACTTCAATCCTCCCCAGAGCAGTAAGATGTGCTACTGGTAAGTTTATATTTGGAAGATGCTTTGACTATGTAAAGTGACATTAATCCTATTATGTCACTCAGAGACCACTTTTGCAGTGCTTTAGGTTGATTCAAAAAGGAAGATGAGTGGCTATTATCACATCACTCCACCTCTCCAACACCAACATGCTTTACTAGTTTTTTCTTATCCTTTTCTTACCCTTCTCCCCCTCCATGCTCACCACTTCCCATCATCACTGGAGTAACATAGACAGTTTCTTAAGGACAGAATTAAAGAGAATTAAATGCTTTAGTAAATGCAATTGTTAAAGTATCTTACCAATGCAGGCCATTGAATTTGTTTGATCTTTGATCCCTGAGTCTGGCTTGGGTCCTTTCTTTTCGCCCAGACCAGCTGGTACTCCACCAAGAAGGCTGCAAAATCTTCATAAACCTTAACCCATTCTCGCTTTTCCCATTCAAGGTCATCAAATTCCACATATACCTGGGGAAATTGAAGAGAGAAAAGGACACACATTACTGGATATACACAGCATGTGTTCATCTACATGCACCTTTCAATGCATACATTGAAAAATTTAATGCAAGATCTTCTTTATTACCCATTTTAATGCTATGGTTTTGAAATTATATATTCAGTTCCTACACCACAGAAGACAGTTTTCTTGGCAGTGCATCTGTGGTGAAGAGAGGAGAGCTACTAAAACATTACCACTAACATTGGGTGTCTTATCTCATGAACAAAAAGCATTACACTAAGTATTTAATAGCAGCATTAAAGTAATATATACAGCTATCTACATAATCACTAAGTTTTATGAATACATCTCATTTTCAGTTCAAATACATGTCATGTAATACAAACCAACTAACCAATGATATGGTTTTAAGGGAAAAAGAAAAAGAAGTCAATTGGAACAGCACCAGAAAGGACATCCTGAGCCTGCAGACCTTGCTACTACAAGCCAGTCCAACACACAGCAGCTCACAGAAGCAGCTCAGTTTCCTCCTGCAATTCAGCTCAAAAAACCAAACCAAACAAGAAAAAATACCACCACCTTTTGTTTCCAGTTAGGTTAATGTGGAACCAGTTTGGAACTATTTGATCTGGTGCTATCCCTGGCCCTCCCCAATACAGAGCAGCTGTACCTTCTCCCCTTGGCTGCATTCATTAAACCACTAAGTTACATTCACCACACCTTTTGTCTCCTCTTGTGCAGAGCAGAGGGATCTCAAAGCTATCCAAAAGCTAGCTGCATTACCAAACACAACTCTAAACCCATTACTTTTCAAAATTACAGAATTCATTTTAAATTTAAAAATAACTCAAAGTACTAAGTTGTTCTTGTTTCCAAATTATGAGAAATGTCATAAGAAAAAGCAGCTGGCAAAATAAAAAAAATGCCACTGCTTGTTACACTAAGCAGAGAAGGGAAGATGCTTTCCTACCCTTCTGAACTTCAGCCCTCAGCCACACCCAAAGCAATTTCCAAAACTGGAGTTTCTTCCTCTATCTGCTTCTGAGAACTAAAAATCACTGTCACAGAAATATTCTTCTCTTTTAGATCTGGTTAATTTTAGGCCTACAACATACTTTCTTGTCTAGACTTTCTGTCTCACACTATCAAACGTGTACCACACAGTGTTCCTTCTCATCTTGCCCTTCTCCCTTCTGAGTACACAACTTCAATTTTCACCAAGCCACTTCTCACTCCTGTACCCAAGTTCATCATGCCAGTTTCCCCCCACAGATACTTGTAATCCATATTACTCCCACTTCATTCCCACACTTTCCTTTTCCCTTTCCTCTTTAAAGCATCAGATCAAGGAAATACTCTCACCACCACTGTTCATTACTACAGCAATTGCCTCTAATTCTAACAAAGCAAGTAGAAAACAGCAGCAAAAACTATTTTATCACTAAAAAAACCCGACTTGTCAATAATTTTATTTCTAGAAACTAATTCTAAAATATGTAATAAAGTTGCAGAATATTCATTTCTTAATCAAAAGAGTTAAGAGGAACAGTTAACAGTAAACAGAGTAAAACTTTAAAACACTGGCAGGAAAGCACATCAGATCCCAAATCATTCTAGCAGCATTCATTAGCTTGTATTTGCAGCTACTTTGAACCCTTCTGGAGAACCATTTATTTGTACATTTTATCAGTTGATCAAGTCTAAAGACAACCTTCAGTGACATAGTACAGCTAAAAATCACTCTCCAAAATTCACCTTCCTCCTACAAATTCCACTCAATTATTTCAGACTGGTCAAATAATTTTGTTTTAGTATCTGGAAAGACACTTCACCTGGGTAGTCTGTAGCAAGGTGTTAAGAGGTTAAGCACCAGACCTCACACAGCAGCAGATTAAAAAAAAAAAAAAAAAGAGGAGGCAAGGGGAATGAAATGAATAAATATTTTTGAAAAACACAGATAAGTCTAAAGCAGAGTTAACAGTTTAGAAACAGCCACACTAAAACATACTGTATCTTCTGGACACTGGCCAAAACTTGTGGATAGCTGTGATACAATCTAGTGTTTGTGTGCAAGTTTTGCACCCCAAATAAACCAAAATGCGGCACAGCGACAGTGGGAGTTACTGCTGAGCTATCTGCAGAGTCTCCTGGCACCATATAATTAGATCTTCAAAGGAGCAGTTCCAAGAAAAGTGGAGAATGGAGCATGGCACAGAGCCAGTCTGCCATGGCTCAGGGCACCATATTCCGCCTCTAGTTCCACACACACAATACTGGGGAATCACTTCTGCCAGCTTCCACCACTTTCAGGTTTCCATGCCAAGCCTATTAACTATCTGATGGCTTTTTAAAGTTTATTTTTGAAAAGCAGAAGCAAGAGACACAAAACGCAGCGCCCAGTCATTGCCCATTCTCTGTTTGGCTGGGAAATTAATTTTTCTAAGGCAACAGTGAAGCCTCTGAAGAATTGAGGCTTCCCCTTTCTCTGCACGCTGACCTCCCACACAGAGACGAGCACTATCTCAAACAGCACAATTTATGAAAGGGAGTAAAAAGGGAAAAAGATGAGGAAAGGAAGCAATCCAGCAACCTACGCCAACAAAATATAATATAGAGCCAAAGTTAGACCCTCTAAGGAGTGCAAAGCCTAAAAATATTTCATCTTTTTTGCTCTACTGACAGAACGCTATACAGCAAGAAACTCTATGACATTTGCCTCCCTAACAATGAATGTTGATTTTGAGATTTTTCAGCCAAATTTTGCTTCCTTGCCTTGTCAGCTATTTGTGAATAGATATTGTATGTTTGTGTTCCCAGAACAGCTGAAGTCTTCTCACCACGTATGCATTCTCTTGAATAAAAAGGAGAAAATCCCACTGGGATGATATTATAATTGGCATTAATGTGCTAATTTTGTAACTCGCTGCTATCTTCCAACAGGAAGCAGCATAAGCTTTAGTGTGCTTTTCCAAGTAGAGCAAGACAACAAATTTATTTCCAATGAAGTCAGCCAAGCAATTGCAACAAAATAGTTATTTCAAAGCCCAAACACAACAACCATGGTGAAAACCTCTACATGCAGCACTGTGATCGAGTTTTCCAGTAATTTCTGCTCCAAATAAATATGCCTGACCAAACAAATTCTGAAACCCTTTAGAACTGTCACGAAAGCACTGCTGACTTCCAAAAAATTTGACTTAAAATGTTAAAAAGCAAAGTCTGTGCATCATCCATTTTCTTGAAATTACTGGTGTGCCATGTTATCCAAGTTCTGTTTGCTCTCCTAAGGGAAGTGAGTTTCCCCTTTATCACCTAATGATGGTTAGCAAAATGTTTATTTCTAGGAAGAAAAAAAACCAAGCAACCTCTCTGAAGATGTTTTCAACAGGGCCAAGAAAACACTACTTTGTACAATATTAAATAGTCTTTCATCACCACCAGTTTGGCTGCTGACTTCAAGGTGAGCCTCAGAGTGTATACCCCTGGGTTTCACTTCCAACACTTTTATATTAAAAAAGACAGAATATTATACCATGTTCAATTATTATGCATATACACTTTATAAGCAAATTGTAAGTGTTGAGAACTGCAGACTCAGATGCTAAATATTACCTGTGCAATTCAAACTTCTTAGTTATGCAACTTAAGATAGATCTAGACCTCCTAGCATGTAATAAAGATTCAAAAACTAGCTGTCAGTTTTCCAGCCTTGTGATGTATTGCTCAGGTGAACACACAAATGTAAACCTTGTATGTAATTTAACAGAAATTTACTTAAAAACACACAAGTGTAGAAAAGCATAAATAACAAATAGAGTATTTTTACAATGGGAGGGGTGTTTTGCTTTTACAATCCATGGCACTATCATCAAAGGAAATCAAAAATTTTGTTTGACACCTCCAAGTTATACAAAATAACTAAAAGCACCAGAAACTACATTCCAAGATGTCACTGCAAAATTCAAAAGACGAGTCCAAATTAGTTCTTCCCCTTCCATATTCCCCAATGTTAAATGCAACCTGCAAATTTTCATTCTGGGGAACAAGCATTCTATGGGATGTTTAAGAAAGGCTTATTCTTGGCCGAGTAACAAGGGTTCTGGGAGTTTCTTGGTTTGAAAGAAAATCTACCTGCAGGAATGAAAACCCAGGCAGCCAAGGGAGCAGGCAGTACCTCCTGCTGCTGCCACAGAGGTGGAGGGAGGCAGCGAGTCCAGGGATACCACACTGAACCACCTATGGCAGTGATTGGGGCTTGAAATTGCCAGCAATGTTTCTGGAGTTCTGAACCCTGGACAACTCTTGACACCTTGCTCAGCTCTGGTGTGCTTCCTCAGCATAGTCCACAGCTGAAAATTAAAACAAAGTACACTAGAAACTGAAAAACTTGTTCATCTCCTGATGGAGATGGATGTGATTGCCAAACATCCAGCTGGTATAAAGTAAGGCTAGTTGTAAGTACATAGGGAATGGAGACAGTAAGGGTGCTTCTCTAAAACTTCATCTTCCCATCCTGTTCCCAATATCTTTGGCTTCTCAAGTTTTTACAAATTGTTTCTTTCATGGAGATGGCATTACCCAGCAGTCAAGGCTTTCTAAATATATCTTAACCTAATCAAATGCAATCAAAGCACGAGTTATTATAAAGCAAAACAGCTTAACACAAGAAAATTATTACTGTTATCCAAGTGCTACCCATTTCCACATGGAAAAGTGGTCAAATAGCAACCAAAGGCAGCAGTCAGGATTTTTCTTTAATAAAGGGCTTCAATGTTGCTTTTTGTTACCAAAATTTCCTCACTCTTTCACATTAGCATTTCACAGTCACTCTACAATAAAAAGAGCTCATAAAAAGCATTTTAAAACACATTGGCATTCTCCACATAGCCTAAAAGCAACTGAAACAGCTGAAATAATAGCAATAGATTGGTCTTTAACTACAAATATTTTAGTATTAGAAGATGGGGTTTACTGCCTCTATGTATTCTTAAAAATAGCCTGCAATTTTACTGCAGGTCAGACACGTTCATTCACTTATATTTGCAGTCAAGAAGTGCCTAGTTTTGACAAAAAGTACTAAATGTACGGTGTATTCAGCCAGGGTGAGTAGATACCCACAATACCACAGAAAATCTCTAGAAGACCTGAAAATGTTCTTGACAAAACTGGTATTCCACAATTTAAAGAACATAATAGCTTGCCTCTAAAATGCAAGAGCCCTGCCTTTAACTCTCAAGCACTAGAACAAAAAGCTGTAGAATCAGATGTTTTACAGCCATGAACACTGAAAGCTCCTTAAAAGATGGGACAAATTAGCAGTGTGAGTTATTTTATGCTATTTCAGCTCTTAAAACATGAAATTGTTTGAACAAATATTCAAATCTGCACATCTGTTTTGATTATTTGTGGAGTTTGCAAGAAGCAACAAATGTAAGGGCAGAAGATTTAATTTTCTATTAAATGAGAAGAGAAAGTCCTGCTACTTTCAGATGAGCTGTGGAAATCAAAGGGACAATTCCTCAAAGATTAAATCCTGTTTTGATATGCCCTTCTACCATGAAACAGCATACAGATAATTGTGAAGACTTAAATTCTCTGTTTATTCAAAAGAAAATGGAATAGGTGTAGTATCCCAGCAGCAGTGCTCAATCATAAGCTGGAAAGTTGAAGCGTAGAAAAAGAGAAGCTGGTTCATTATCTGCAGAGTATTAAGTCTCTGTTGCTTCAGGATTCACAACAGCCTGGAAATCCCCTCCTTTTTTTAGTATAAAATTATTCTAGGTCTGTCCAGCAGGAAAGCACCAAGATTTACTTCCTCCCACTGAAAGACCACACATAACAGCATCCAGCTACAGCTCCTCTGAAATGCAAGGAGACGATCCCTCCAAGAACACTGTTCTCATTACTGAGGGAAGAGTGAAATCTGCAGCCTCAGGATCATCTGCTCAAGATGCAAAAAACTACAGAGGAGTCTTTGTCATTGCTTGAGTCACACAGTGACAGACACACTCAAGCTGAGGCCACACTTGTTCTGCCAGCATTGCTCACCACACTTCAGAAATAGCAGAATAAGGAAGACAACCTGCTCTCTCAACAGGCTCCTCTGAGGTACACACTCACTGGAAGACATCTCAAATGTATGCCATGTGCAGAAGGGAACAGGGCCAGATGTAGCAAATACATGCTCCAATAAACATGGATTTTCCAGGTAACTTCCTTATATTAAGCTTTAAAACATAAATATCCTACAAATACAGAGAGGCCTTGAAACAAAACAATTATTTCTTTTCAGAAAACAGTAGTCTCAAGGTACATTACACAGTAACAAACAATCAACATGGACAGTTTATGGTTCATTTTCAAACCTTAACTCTGCATTCCCCAAAATGCATGCTTCAACAGTGACAGTAAAGTAGCCTCTGCAGAAGAAAAATGCAGCAAAAAAAAATGGTTGCAAAACTGAAGAAAAATACCAGTACTACTGCAACAGCCTGCTGCAGTCTGCAGCTTGGATTGCTAAGCAACCAGCACATCACGTAGAGCACGGAGGAGAGACTGCAGAGAGGATGACAGAATAAAAAAGCATCCTACTTGCAGGCCCCAATACCATGCTTGAAAATAAAGAAAACCATCTAACACAAGTATGTGACTTTCATCCCACAATTTAAAATGCATAGTCTGAACAGAAAGATGGAGAAAACATATGATCTACAATGAAATGAAAGGGAAAACAAGCTCATACTTTTCATATGTGAGTTTTAAATTAATTTCTCAAAAAAATACTTCCCTCTGATGAAAAGATAATCTACAGAAGTGCCAAGTTTTACTTTGCAAGCTATTTAAATCACTGTGTTTAAATTATTTGGTGTAATTATTTTGCAAATCTTTTTCCAAATTCAGATCTTAACAGCAAAGTGAAGTGACACACAAACCAGAAATTAAATCATTACTCTGCTGGACTTACAAATAAACCAATGGGGCACAACTAGCCCCATTTGAAAGATGTTTTACATTCCAGACATTTACTGAATTACTTATACCAAGTGAGAAATAGAAGTGACTTACTATTTTAAGGAACCACAGCCCATTGAATCATAACTAGGTAAAGTATGCACATCACACAAAAACCTTCTGGCCCTTCAGACTTGAAAAAATCTTTCAAATTCTTTTCACTATTGCACAAGATGGGAAACTTTTGCTATACCTAAATTTCTAAATGATCATGTCTAAAAGCAGTAGTTAAGAAGAACATATACTATAGAAAGCCTACACAATCCATTTAAAAATAGATTTTTGTTTTCAAATCAGATGTGATTTTAAATAAGGTAAACTAAAAGCCAATTAAAAAACTTTAGTGATTTAGATGACTTGTTAACTAACCTGTGCTAATACTAACATTTGTAATATCACATTAAAAAGACCAACACCTGTCATTTAATAAGGAACCATTATTGCCAAGTTTCAATTTTTAAAAGATTATGCTGACTTTAAATTGTATATATCTGTCATTTGAAGATGTGACTAAAACCAACAAAAAATAATTATCAGATTATTTAAGACACTAGATATTAATGGATTTAAGTCAATTTTTACAATGTAATGGCTTATTAATGAAGTCAAAGATGGTTCACCGGACCATCAGCAATCACAATGCACTATAGGAGGATAAATTAAAGTGATTGGTGAAAGGAATAGGTCACCTCCTAGTCAGAATTCATTAATTGCCATTGTTCCTCATCCCCAATCTGAGACAGAACCAGAAATCTGCCTCTCGTGAGGCAAGAAACTTAACCAAACAACCTGGCTGTAGCTGTGGCCAGCAAGGTATGGCTGCAAAGCCACTCACAGGGAAACAGCTCAGCTTCAGTCCTCCTGAGAGTCGAAATTCAGTCTAAATGCACTAAGCTGGCACTTTGGAGATAATCAGAACCTGAGCAGGGAGCTACAGTTCCTTGAGTTTTTCTCATGTCCCACTCCAGCTGAATAGCCCAACCCTGAAGCACTGCTAGAGGGAATCAAGGGAAGTGCTAAAAGCACAGACTTTCCCTATTTCTACCAACAAAATCCAATCAGCCATCCTCCACAGGTGAGGAGCCAGAACAGCCACCCTTCCAAGGCTCAAAGGACTGACCCTGACTAAGGACCTACAAGCACTTATCACTTTCTACCCAGACAGAGGTTCAACCTGATTTATATGCTGCTAGAACAAGTGGTGTCCTCCCAAATCCACAGTGCAGACACTGATTAAACACTGCACTTTGGAACAGCAAATCTTTATTTGAAGTGAAACAGAAGAGAGACTGTAAAAGAAAAGCAAGGTTTTGAGATGAACTTTTGATACTCATACTTGGAAATCCAGGCTAGGAAAAACCAAGTGCCTCTCAGCTGTTCTGCATGCCCACATCAGTCTCCAGACAGCAAGTCAAACAAACCAGGAGTGGGCTCACCAACAATTTCCTTTTTGTCAGATAAAGCCAGAGGTATCAAAAAGACACCAGCAAATCCTTAGCACAGTGACAAATCACCAGAGAAAGCTGGCTGGTAGATTTTGTTTGTACTGGAGACATTTTCTCAAGGCCTAGCTCATATCAACAGCAAAAATTCCAGCAGACAAACTCACTCAATTCATTGCTTTCTTTGGTCATCTTACAGGAATTAAGACAACTATGGAGGACTATTCCAAGAGTAACCACGAAACCAAGAGAAAAACTGAGCAACCAAAAAGAGACCTTATATTGGCATTTTTATAAATTATTGTCAATTACAAAATGGTAATTTTCTGTATTCTGACAACAACACAGTAATTGATTTTGTAACCAAGACTGTTAACCTCAGGCAACAAGCCAACCAAACAAATCTCAGAGAGCAGATGAGAAAATAGCAGTAATAGTAACAATAATCATAATCTTCTGAAGCAAGACAATGTTAGTGAAATATTTATCTACTTCGTTGATCATCTGCTAAAATCTTGGGAGATTTTTTCCAGGCCTTTTTTCCATTATAAGAGGACTAGAATATTTGAGTAGAGAAGTTAGTGTACCGTATCAATTACTTTAAAGCATTATCTCTTATTGGAGAAGAACATGTTACAGTTTTAACAGTAATTTGCTGTCCTCTTTCCTCCAATTCACATGCTACCTATAACCACACTGCAAACAAGTCCTGGTTTCTCCTGGTCCTGACAAAACCACCTCTAAGCAGAGCAATAAAGACAAACAGTTTCTAAGTTCTTCCTAGCTAAGATTCAGAGATATTTGACTTTGGCTGTTTTGTTCAAGTTCTAATTTTTTTTTTCAATTCTGAATTATTAAAGTCTTCTCTTGTAGTCTTGTGACCATACTCAGTGCTATCTCAAAAGCTGAATTACTGTTTTGTTGTTTAAGAGCCAACTTTATGTTACCACTGCAGCCCCTGAGTTTCAACCACCTCTACAAGCCATCTTCCAATACTATGTCTCTGTTTCCTTCATACCTGTCTAGTTCTTCACATTGGAGAGTCATCACTCACTCGAAAAGACTCCCATATAATTTTTCTGATGTAACTAAAAACTTGAAGACACCTGCTAACAAAAGATTCATAAGTAAAACTTACCCAGGTTTACTTCTTTCCAATAGGTTACGTGCAGCATAAAACAGAAAAGTGAGACCTGTACTCAAGAGGTTGAAGCTTCAAAGGATTAACATATAGACTGTTAAGGTCTATATGATCTTCCTTTATTTTTCTATCTGACAGCAAACTGCAAGGCTAGACTTTACAGAGAAGAATTGGGTCATTACAGTTCATAGTTCACCAGTGCATAAATGTCCACAAACTGGGATCAAAGTTCATTCAACTCTGAACTGAGATATCTCCAGCAATTACTAAAAGGCCTGTGAGCAAACATGACATCAGGAAACAGCCTACCAAAGGTAAGCAACATTCTGGGAGCAGGAGAGGAAATGTAACCACGGCTTCCTAGGGTTTCAGGCTGTCTTCTTCCATATCCTCTATCAGCTCTTTGCCATAATAGCCACTCCTGAGTCACAGATATCTAAATGTCTGAGCAAAAAAATTACACCTCTGTAAATAACAGGTAAACTATACAGAAATACAGTAGCATGCTAAGTAATTTAGGAAATCATCTTTTCCATTGCACAATCTTAAGGAAATGGTTTACATCAGAATGAAGACATTAGCAATGTGGACAGTCTGGTCCCAACTTAATAAAGCACTTAACTTTTGTCAACGTATTTCAAAAGTCTTTTAATAGTAATTTGCTTGTGTTTAACTTTCTTATAAAAAAAAAACAAAAAAAAACTTTTTTAAAAAAAAAAAAAAAAAAAAACAAAACTTCAGTCACTGCTGGTGAGTTGGGAGGTTCTGCCCTCACTCCATGACAGCAAGGAAGAAGTCACAATGTCTGTGCTTCATACTCATCCTCTAGACCAAGAGTACAGTCACTTCAGCCCAGTGGTGCCTCCTCTGACCACAAATTCCTTGGGAACTCAGATTATGTTTACATGACACTGAATGTGTTGCAGATTGAATGCCAGGGGGTTTTCAGGTGCAGCTGAGGTGTTACAAGAGAAATCGTGCTGGGTCATAGAACTACAAACACAACCAGCTCCTCTGAACAATTGCCCACTTTGTTGTTGCAGCTGCTAAGGCTACAGCACAGGAGGAATGGCTTCAAATAAACAGAATTACTGATGCAGAAAAGCTTCAGGAAAACAGGGGTGAAAAGCACTTAAGGTTACAGAAACCACGCACAATACATACATGAAAATTCTCTTTCAACGTGTTTGTCTACTACTGTTTTTCAGAAGAGAGACTTTTGCTCTGTCATCTAACATCACTTTTTGTCCTTCAATAAAATTTCTCAAAAATGTGAGGTCATCAAGCGTTTACATCTTGAGCATTAACTAACTTATTTCAGTATCACAATTGTCCAAACTACAGAGAAATGTTTGATTTTTAACTTACTTGCATGATCGTTTTAAAGCCTTCAGAATAACTTGTTAATTAGAAATTGTCCTAGAAATATTCAATGTACTTCAACACAAAAAAGTGAAGGCAACGAAATATTATGCATTTTCAGTTTTCCTAGTAATTCCTTTCAAAGATCTTTTCAAAGGAGGAACAATAGATCCATTGATAAGACCAACAGAACAACAGATCCCACAGATAACACAATCAAACCCTTAGTGCTTAAGGCCAGAAGAAACGACATAAGAACAAAATATTGGCAATGAGTATACATCAAAAGCTGCCTAATGAACCCAATTAATCACCTTAATTACCGCATTAGCCATCTCTGGGTAACTTAGTAGTGAAAAAGTCAGACACTCCTTGTCACAACAGCAAAGACAATATTTTCTAATAAATGGCATTTTAAAGATTGTGATGATAAATTTAAAAAAAAAAGTTTGTTTATGCACAATGGTTTTACAGACTGTAACTATAAGGGCTGTCACTGGGATTAAAAAAAAAGTCCTCCCTGCAATTGAAAATGCTGCAGAGAAGAGAATAAAAAAGCATTAATTCAGAACTGTACATAATTTTCTCACCATCTGTTCAAGTTTCTGGAACAAAACAAGGTTTACTGTATGTCCAAGACAGCTTTTAATGCTAGAAATTATACACACAATAAATGTACCACAAAATGAGGGCTGGTACCCTTTACTTCCTCTTTTCTCCCCTTTATTTCCTCACTATCATCTTGCTTATTTAAAATTAAGATTAGTTTTTTGTATCCCCTGAATCAACCATTTCTATACACAAAAAATGCAGGACAACTTCTCCCAAGTTTCAGCACCCATCTCTAGTTGGAAGGTTTTTTTTCCTGAGGAACTCCTTGAATTCCAACACTCACACTCAGAATCTTTAAAAAGAATGTATGAATGTAACTAAGTCCTTTTTTGTAACAAATGTTAGCACAACTTTATCTATTCCAAGCTCTCTGAGTCAGAAAACATCTTGCAAACAAACAAAACCATCCCACACGCTGCAATTGATTGTGTACCTACAGTTCCACAGAATACAAACAAGACTTTCGGAAAGACACCAGGAAATTAGGTAGGGCCTTCATGACCTCCTGAGGTAACTAAAGCAAGCCCAGCCTCCCTGCAGTGAGGAATTTGACAATTTTACTGTATTATGATAAATCAGTGCAAGAGAAGATAGAGCATAGTCACATCACACTTCTCCCATTCCCCTAGGGAATGAGCAGTAAAATTACTGTTCAAGTTAAGGGACTCGAGTGTTCCCTTCAGGAAAATGAAAATAATGTCTCACAGTGTGTTCTACTACAGTCATGAGCTGCAGAACTATTTGTGGTATCAGATAACTGCAGTTTTCATTGACAGAGATAAAGAAGTTAATCTGTTTTCAAAACATCAGGGAATGACAACTGAGGTTTCTACCTTGCTTTGCAAAACGCCTTCCACTTCTCTCTATAAACTGTTAAAAAGCTGGATGTTATTTCTAACAGCCAGTCTCATTTCCTTGTGAACTGTATGCAAAATATACCTTCTGCAGCAATCAACTTACTGTGCATAAGAAAGGAACAATTACTCATGTGAAAAATTCCATTTAGCATTCAAGACAAAAGCAAGACAGAGAGGTCTGTCTCCTAGAGTCAACAAATATTAATACTGCAATAAATTAAAGGAATATGCAATAAATACTTTTGAAAGTGATGTTCATTATTGGATTCCTTACAGCTTTTTGGTTCAGTTATGTCACTGTGATACAAATAACTCACGTATCACAATTATGAAGAGCTTTAAGCACAGCCAAGACCGGCAATCTTGCAATTTTGGTACACTTTGAGTAGACAACAGTTGCCAGCACTTCAGACAACCACATATAGCAGTATTTTTATTCAGTGCATGTACGAAAATTAACTGCGTGGAGATGGCCAAGGGGGGGGGAAAAGCCAGGTTTTTCTCCCATGCATTTCACTTCCCTCAAAACCAGTAAGAAGGATGGAATGTGACAGCTAAAACCTATTCTCTTAAGTCTCTCTCTCAGGGTGGGAAGGAGATCACCACTGATGAACCAGACAAACAAATATTTCACCCACTCAGGGAATCAGTTCAGTTCTACCATCTCCCACTACCTCATGTTTAGATGAGGAAATGAAAGCTGAATAAACAAGACTCAGAAGCAGCATTAAATGTGCTGCATATAAGCAAGGACAGCTTTGCTAGTTTTACTTATAAAAAGAATCAGAATATTAGTTATATCCCAAAAAAAACTTCATCTGATTTGGTACATAGATTATTAGATAACAAAATGAGCTGCCAAGGAATTTTGGCACAATTTCATGGGAATCATAAAATAAAGAGACATACCTGACAAGTTCCATAGCACTGGAAAAATTAAGTGTTCTTGAGCACTGAGAGCAAAGGGCAAAGATTTCCAGGCTTTGTAATGTATGTGTCTTCTCTTACCATCACATCCCTTCCCTCCTAATACTCATGTCAAAAAAAAAAAAAAAAAAAAACCCAAAAAACAAAACAAACCCACAAAAAAACCTCCACAACATATTTTCACAGGATACATTGGATACATTTTGCCCAAGAGTCCACAATAGCAGGACTGGTTGTCAAGACTACCCCTTGCTCTCAGTACAGTCTATTTCCTTTATATGTTTTCTGCACCCAAAATGATAATAAAAAAACTTAGAAACCTCACCCCGTCAAAATTTTTTTAAAAGCACACATGTATACAGGATACCTAATGCCAAGACAAGATCAGTCCTCTTGCAATTATTTTCTTTTTAAATTTAGAACCAGAAATAGACAACTTTGTAATTGTATTGTTCTCATTTCAAACCCCTAATCCTTTAAATAATTATTCTTTCCACATGCATCAGACTGAAAAACAATTGTAGAGGTCTGAGGAAAGCCAGCACCTGCAGGAAAGGGTTTAATCTGGCAACTTCTGGTGTTGTTGAGTTATTCAACACATAAATCTCTTACTAAGTCCCACCTCTTTCCTGTAGTTCTAACCGTTGGAGTTTGAGAAAACAGACCTCGTTTCATGCTGAACTCCCACCACTGAGCAGCTGAATCTCCTACATTGCTTAGGATACTGTTCGTGAGAGCAGACTTCACATGGAGTCATGCAACATCCTGTTCCAAGCCAAATGCTCCAGATGGGATATGTTTCACTGCTGCCTCCCCCTCCCCAGCCCATTTAAGCTTGTTCTTTTTTCTTTGAAAGCATTTATCCCAAACTAGTGCTGTAACAGCATGCTGAAACTGACCTTTTAAGAAAAATACAGACAAACTAAAATTTACTTAAAATCCAAATGTCTTATTACAAAAAGAAAAAACCCACACCACTTACATTATCAAAATATTTCCATTAGCTAACCAATTAGCAAAATGATGCATATAAGAAAATAAATTACTTATGCAGCTCTACACTGCAGGAAAATCTGCCTTGTTTCAAAAAGTTTTCTAATCATTTAAAAGCTCAACACTGTCACGCACGTTACTAATCTAATGGAAGTTCTCATCAACATAAGGAAAAAACTGTCTAGTCTGCTGATCACTCTGAATGCTGGCAATTTCTCAAACATCTGCTAAAGGTCAGATTTCCACTGCATGGAACCAATCAATGAAGCTACACAACAGTCCCAGCGCCATTGGAAGTGCCAAACAAAGACCACTGTTTTACATAAGCAAAGAAACTCAGCCTGAAATCTTCCAAAACACTACCAGCAAAGTCCTCGCTCCCGTCGCCACATAGTACTTGTCTACCTGGCAGCGGCTGCTAAGATTTATTCTGGTTTTGCTTTTTAAAACAGAACAGAGTTACTTAATGCCAGCCCATTTTTCCACATTGTTAAATAGTGGGCAGCTGATACCACATACAGAGAAACATTATGGAAGGGGGGAAAAAGGGGGATTTTACTTAAATGTTAATCAACATAAAAACAAAGTTTCAGAAAACTGAATATTGATATAATTGGTGCCTTTGTTTCAACTCAGTGACTTGAACAATACCCCCCAACCCAAGTTCTAAAAAACAGATCTCGAAGTTAAAAAACAGTCTGAAATCATTAAGTTCCCCCTAAAATCCTTACTAAGCAACCTCAGAAATATAACCCAAATATGCTAGAAGATTAGGAATTGTAGGCTCCTGCTAAAAACAACATGCTTTTTATTTCAACAGCTTATCACATGTCATAAAACCAGTGCTTTAGCAAGAGTCCACACAGAAGAAATAAGTGATCAATTCAAACACTGCTGAAAAGCTGAGCTTGTTCTATTTTTACACATAAAACGTTATTTTTATATAAGGATAATCTGGCACTGATTTACAAGTACAGCCTTCTGCACACAGAAGAGAAGGGCCAGTAACAAAGCCATCTGACTGAATTCAGGGCATTATTTTATATTAATTATGTGTTACTAAGTGATCTTCAAACTACAAATTTAGGATTCTTTTCTAAAATAAGCCCAGTGGTGCTCGGTTAGCTCCTGACTCCCAGTCCTCCTTGCCCCCACTGGGACAGACCTACCAAATGGTCCAAAGGCCAGCACCCCAGGGACACACACTCCTTACAGAGGGCAAAGCCTAACAGAAGCATCATGCCAGGAATCAGGACATGGTGGGTGGGAGTAGATGTGTTCCTGTGTGAAAGGAGAGGGCTGTGCAACAAACACATACAGTGGGACATGGGAAAAGGGAGCAGCACTCCCACAGCAAGACCAGGCTCACTGGAAAGGGCTGTTTAACAGCACAAACAGCAAAACAATGGAGGTACAGGCTGCTTCTACAGACACCTACCAGAAAGTTTAAGTGGTATGATAAAACTTAGTATTATCCAATGCACAAAAATGAAATTATTAAAATTGAATTTAAATACATTCTCTCAGATAACTGACTTTCTGTTAGTTGGTCTGGGTTTTTTTTTTTTTATTATGGCCTTATTAAAGCTGAACAGCAATAGGACATGAGAATATTTCAAGGAGACAGTTATTTCTCTGTATCATTTTCACTTACTCTTTGAAAAACACATTCAGCTCCTTTGAACAACCTTTTTTACTAAGTGTTTCCTGTCAGATCTAGCTGTTAGTGTCAGCCCTGATCCCATTTTTGTGGGACACTTAGGGGTACAGAGTTTTGTCACATTTCAAAAAATGGAAGGCAGCCCCAGAAAGGCCTATCAGTATCCAGCTGTCTCCTGACTTTCAACCATTCAACCAATACTCCATTCAAGAGAAGCCAAGAAAATAAACAAACATCTGTGTGAGATGCTTCAGGGAAGAGCACAAGGACCAATAATCTCTGTCATGCTCTGTGTTTCTTTCAGCAGATCTGGACAAGTCCCCATTATAAAGTGATTTCTTCAAATTATATTTAGCAGTGTTATCACCCACAAGGTGATAACACTGCTAAATATACAATATACATATCAACGGCAAATCTTTGTAAGGATCACAGATCAGTGAGAGCTTGCAGAATTTGGATGCTTTTATAGGTAAGCATTAGCAACTGCACTGATATACTTGAGAATAGATTTTATTTTTCAAAATACTGTACTGAAGAAGCAGCCTGGCCAGATAGGAACATAGAATATATACATATATGAACTCAAAGTACTTACATTAGTTCACATCTCCACACACGTGTGTGGAAGAATATTGGTCTGGCATTCCTATTACTGACACTTCTATAGAAGGCAGGGAAGGCATGCTTAACTCTCACTTCTGAAATTGATCTGATTAGTAACAGTCGGCAGAATTTACTTCTGGGAAAGACACTGAAGAGGGTTAATGTCTCCAGCTCTCCAGGACATGAATGTCCACCTCTACCTCAGAGAGGGTGCCAGTTTCCAGGGACTTTCTGCTGACACGGTATCACCCCACAAAGCAGTAAATTAAGTACCTGATAAACATAAACTGCAGATGCAGAGCGCACCTACACTACCTTTACTGATTGAGTGTACAGCTTGGACATGATCCAACAAAAGAGGAAGAGGGATGTTAGAGGAGAGCCAGAGGATCTGTAAAGACCAGTTTTATGAGTGCAGGCCAACTGCCAAAGCATTTACTTTGAACTCTGTTACCGTGGCTACGACAGCTTAAATCCAGCTCAAGTACATCTGCTCTGCACTGCAGCGCACACAGACTGTCAGCCTGCTCTGCTTTACTCTAATGCCACTCACTCATGCTGCTCCTACAGAATCCACTGAGAAGCAAATTATTTAAGCAGTCAGTAACAACCCTCAGTGACACACCTAAGTCACAATGTAACCTTGTACCTCAATTAAGTAGAGAGAAAAGAGGAGGGGAAAAGCTGCCTAAATGCTGCTTGCACAAGAGCTGTGTAGTCAGTGACTCATCCAGGGAAAGCTCAAGTAGGTCACCATTAGATATCCACTATTCTAGCATCAAATAGTTGGGAAGGAGGTTCAGTATTTAAATCTGAGATTTAAAGCTTCTAGTCATGCATAACTATGGCTATCCCCTACAGAATTACAGCACTTATTCATTCTGGACTGAATGGATTTTTTTGAAAAGACTTTGCAAAAGTTCACTAGTTCAAAGGATGTAAAAAGTTCTTTAAATATGTGGTACCAGAATTGCTCCACAAAATCATCTCCATGCATGTATATCTAAGATTAGTATCTTACCGCTTATTAAGTGAAATAGAGAAAACTTTAGATTTAGCAGTAATTTTCTCCCATGGCTTTTAAGAGAATGAAGAATAATGCTCTCCAGAGAACCTTTTAAAACAACTGCCTTTTTCCACAACAGCTGCCATTTACTTACATTCTCAAAAGGATGGATGCCATAGGCTGCCTCTCAGCAAAGAATAACTTACTTGGCTTTCATCCTTTCTCAAAGTCATCATCTATATCCCTACTGATAGGAAGCCACTTTCTCCCCTGGGGGCAATTGGCTTCATTCCCAGTAGCAAAAACAGAAGGCAAGTAGTGACCATCTTTGTTCAAGCAGTTGTGACTTCAGTCAAACTGAAAAATGAGAAGCTGCAGGCACAATGGAGGGAAATGCACTTCTAGGAGCCTTTTGCTAAAAATTAATCTCAGTCCTAAACATCCTCAGAGCTGCTCCATCTGAATTCTTCAACAAGATGGACACACAGAAAGGGGAAATGGACATGTATTTGAAGGGGGTGGGGGGAATAGGGAAGAGAATTCAGAAGTTCATAAGGTATCAAGAATGAAAATAAACTGCAGGTTGTTGCCCTGAGTGAGGCAAAGCAGCTGTAAATCTGTTAGAATCAGCTCTGCATTCTCCAGTTGCCTTGTAGCTCCAGAATGCACACAACAGCTATCACATGCCAGCCAATCTGACCCTCTGACCATTAGAAGTCTACTTTATTTAACACAGCTTCACTCATTAAAAATTTCCTTTTGTATGAACACCGGATAAGAACGCTGCCTACATGAAGTGTGAAAGATGGGTCAAACCAAAGAAATTGCCAGAAGAGAATGACAGAAAGACTGAAGTCAAGTCACTCTTTTAGAATCAAAGGGAGCATTTTACTGGTGGAAGACTGTAGAAGACTGGGGGTTGGGGAAACACTGACACGTGGACAAAACAACAAAGACTTACAAAACAACCTTTAGACGTTTAAAACATCATTAATTGTGCTTACCATAATTAGCTGCACAGACAGAAATGCAAACTATAAACAACAGACACAGGCAATTCCACTTCTCTCAAAATTTCTGTTCAAAATTGCTATGCAATTGTCTATGTAAAATACTATTAGGAAATTTATGGTTTTAGTATTCCAGTTGTTGGTGTGATTATTACATTCTTCCCCCATCCTAAAATAGCAATGACACTCTCTGCCCTAACTTAGTAGTCCTTAAGATTTCACTGCAATGCATAGAACTACAAAATGTGGCAAGGTGGTATTATTCTACTGAGTTGGAAGAGAATTACCACTTCCTGACATTCTAGTGGTACCGAAATTCTATTGGTACTGACATTCTATTTTGTAGTCTTGATCTTTAATTGCATTCATATTGTTTTATATCCTTTGTTATTCCAGTGCAAAATGAAATTAAAGCTAAAGACTGGTACATGATACTCTTAACTAGAGCTGTCAAGATGTTTTTATCTCAGAGATGCCTGCAGGTCTTTTGCACTTTCGTTTGATACCTTCTTGAAAATTTTGAGGAGCATAGTAGGCAGCCAGCTAATTTAATGGATTTTATTTCATTAACTATTCTTGCATGTAGCACTTGTGATACTCCCTCCTCTCCTCATTTGCAAGGACGTGAGTACTCAGTTATAAGAAACCTTAATTGAAGTATCAAAATTAAATCAATTTAGAAAGCATAACTACACTCTGATCTGTGAGCACACAAACACTTAGACTCCTAGTTAAACTGTCAGCAAAGGCAGCAGTCTGTAAAGTTAATCAAGCATGTCATATAAAGTAACAATTAGAGCAATTTATTCCTTCAGAAGACAAAAGAGCAGAATGGGAAAGAAAAAAGAAAAAGAAGCCAAAGTCCCCAAACTACCAAGGAAACTAAGAAAGTCCACACTGCATGTCCAACAGCTGGGCAGAATCCAGAAAGCAGAACACTTGCTTGCAACATGAACACCAACACATACAGCCAAACTGCCATCATACACATGGTGCCTCTTATTTCACTGGAGATAAAATGGGATTAGAGTAACATCATCTGCTTACACAGATCAGGAAATTAAATTATCACTCTGTACGGTGCACACAGTACAAAGAATATTTTTACAACAGATGCACACAAATGCAATAAATCCATGTTTATTGCAAGGAAAAAGTTTCACCGTACCCAAGCTTGCAAATGCCAGATCTCATCACTGCTCTGGCATCATCATGTGACCATAACTCACAGAGACTCTGCAGGACCAATTAATTATGCAAGTGACAAGTTAGCCAACATCCAAGAGGTTCACCACAGCTGACATATGCTCTAGCTATAGCACAACCTAAAAACATTAAAATCTTTTAAGACTTGTTATGAATGAGTACAATTTCTGCTTAATATACGCAGTTATACTCACAACCTATTAGTGATCAACTCCAAGAATTAGAGATCTATTCCCTACAACCCAATGGTTGAAGGATCTTCGAGGTCTCTTACCCAGAGCTGCTTACTTGTACAGCTGCATTGGTTTTCCACTTGAGTGCTTCATCCCCAGAAAACAAAGGGGAAGCACCCAAACAGCCCCAAGAAACCCTGTCTGTATCTTTTCAATTCAGTGCTGTTCATCCTGTATGTGTGCAGTACTTCAGCATTTCTGGTATGGTAACAATTCCCTTGTTCTAGAAATGCAAGCATATTTAGGATTATTTGACAGACAGGCAAAAGTATTGTAATTATCAATTCTGACAAGAAGGCTTCTTTTATTCTTGACTCCCAGAACTAGCATCTTTCCATATTTCTTTAAATACCCAGGCAGCATTTAGTAAGTTCTCAGAACAGCATCACATAAACCTACCAACTGTAATCATCAATTTCTTATTTAACCCACTTGTCAGCTGGCCTGCCAGTACAATCACACTGAAGAAATGAGCTGACACAAAGGAACATTGTATGGTCAGCTACATTTCAATGTGTGGAAGGGAAGAAAGGAAAAAAGAAACAAGTCCCAGTAATTAGCACTTCAAGGCTTTTTCTAGAGAATTTTACTGTTTCAAGTCTACCTTCCCAACAGCATTCAACATTTGACAGAAATAAAGGCACAAATGCAAATACGAAGGTATACCAGTGGCAACAATGAATGCTGCACTGGAAGGTTTGTCTGGCTTGTGTTTGTGCATAGCTCAAGCCTGACAAGTAGTATGGACAAATTCCAAGTCTTTAATGCTTACAGAAATCCAATTAAATATTTAAATTTCCCTTCCACCTGCAAGAGAAAACACTGAAGATCTAACAAAAACAATGCTCTATACAGAAGGGACTGTGCTCATTTAATTTTGTTTAGTCCTCAGTTTATACTACCATACATTGAAAAATGATTTTGTCATCACCGGACAGCAAAGGCTTCAGGAAGCATGAACAAATTTAATGAAGTCTTCAATTGTGATTTGTTCGTACATATCCTGAAGGCTTTCATGATGTTTCAATCGTAAAACTTGAACTTCTACAATGTTTTCACATGGGAAATTATCATGAAAATTTGTGGCAGTGCAATCTTGAACCACATTACCTGGGTACACATACGTAAAAAAAGAAAAATCTCAGTTACATTCTACACATCATATACATAAACTGCTTCAGGAATTTGATCTTGCTTCATTGTTTGTATTGAATAACTTATCAGGGACACATATTTTATACCACTCACTGCCTTCATATACATAAACTGCTTCAGGAATTTTATCTTGCTTCATTGTTTGTATTGAATAACAGTAGCTTATAAGGGACACATATTTTATACCACTCAATGCCTTTGTACCATTTTGGTTTTGTTTTTTAGAACTTTTTTTTCCCCCAGAAGCAGAAAACAACTGTGTGGTGTTTTACGTTCCCAAATATACTTTCATCAATCGTAAAACTTGAACTTCTACAACGTTTTCACATGGGAAATGATCATGAAAATTTGTGGCAGTGCAATTTTGAACCACATTACCTGGGTACACATATGTAAAAAAAGAAAAATCTCAGTTACATTCTACACATCATATACATAAACTGCTTCAGGAATTTGATCTTGCTTCATTGTTTGTATTGAATAACTTATCAGGGACACATATTTTATACCACTCACTGCCTTCATATAATTTTGGTTTTGTTTTTTAGAACTTTTTTTTCCCCCAGAAGCAGAAAACAACTGTGTGGTGTCTTATATTCCCAAATATACTTTTCACTGTAGTACTCTGAATTCCCCAGGAGTTGCAAAATTGAGTTTCCTCCTATACATATTCCAATACCTTACTACATCTTCCTCTATTACACTGTGGTCTTACCTCCACACCACTGTCTTGCAGCTTTATCTGGCCTGGACCTTGGGGATGTGACAGCACACGCTGGGGCTTAAGAACATACACGACTGCACAACAGGTTTGTGACCAAATTAAATCAACACCTGCTGAGCTCCCTCTGCCTCTGTATGCAAAGTGTCCATTTGGACTCTCATTCACTTACCAAACATCATTTTTCTTTGAATTCTCTATGTCTTTAGTTACCATAGTTCCATGCACCATATATGGCACTGTAAATGATTAAGGGACTCAAACATCAGCAAGAAAGGGCAGAAAAAGAAGGTGAAATTATGGAAATGCTTAAGCTTCTACACCCCTGTCACAATTTTCTTTGCATCTGTCCTAATATCAGTTTAGACGGAAAAAAACACCCAAACAACGAATACCTGAAATAAACTTACTAAAGCAAACTGCTGGAGACCTTTGCCCTTGAAGGACATGGGCAGGTGTGCCCACCAACACAGTCCTCCAAAAGTACCAGTAAGAGAAGCTGCTAGAGCTGGGGGAGAAGGGGCAGGGATAGTGAATCTGAGTGTTACAGAAAGGAGGAAATTCTTGTCTATCAAGGCAGACGTGCACAGAAAACCAGATTCTTCAAGCACAGATGGTTTTTTCCCAATGAAGTCTAGAAACTTTTCCAATTTTCTACTTTGATCATGGAGAGATGGAATGGTTCTTATTATACATTACACTCTTAAAGCAGCAACACCAGACTACGTACACACTCTTACATCCAGTATCTACTACACTGAGCAGTCCTTACTTCAAACTGTGCTACTACAAATTGAAATGCCTGTAAAAATGGATAAAGAAAAGTGAAAAATCCTTTCTTTTACTATAAAACCATTTCTCAGGACTGTATATCTACCACCTAGTAACTGCCTCCCATCTACCCATATTAACATTTATAAAGCAGGAAAGAACAGGGTTTCTCTGCATTCTGAACAAACTCTTGGCCAGACACCCATATACTTTTAGAAAGCAGACCTTGAAAATTATATTTCTGCCAACTGAAGGTCAAAAAAACCCCTTTTCTTCTCCTCAAATATATCACTATGGTACATATAATTAATCATTTTAAGGGGGACGTCTAAGCAGCAATAGCACATAAAAATACACTAGGAAAAGAAGCTCCTGGGTGGATGGATGACTGTACCCGGCAGGGAAGGCACAAACTCACTTCAAATGCCCTTCTTTGAGAATAATCCAACTACTGTAAAACAGCAAAAATCTTTCCAAAGTCACACACATAAGCAGTACCTTGAACATCTTCCCCCATCTCTCACAGGCTCCTCTACCCAATAAAATTCAAGTCTGACTTTTCAAGCAGGCAAGAAGTCTTGCCAACCAACAGCAACACTGATCCCACAAGGAATCTGAGCAATATCACATTCATCAGTGCTGTGGCACGTTGAGCTGACAGCTGCTGGGGGTCAGCTGGAACCAGGAGCCCCCATGTGCTGCACCAACACTGGTGACAGAGGCATTTCCGAAGTGATCACGGTCAGTTGGTTTTTTTTTCTTGACATACTGCCAAGAAAATTTCCTTTATTGTGGTCAGCTTTATTTAAACACTTTCTCAAGGAAGAAAAAACCTCAACAATAAGCCCCAAAACTCCAACTCCCACAAATAAGAGTGGGGTTTTTAAGTATTTCAGGAAAAAAAAAATAAAAGATCTTGTAGAAGCTAAAACATCAAACAGCTAGCTGCTGCCAGGTCACCTCCATGTGTACATATATACACACAAAACAAGTCACTTCCTTCCCCCCTCAGACGTAGCATCCTAAAACATTTTGAGATGGGTCAGCATGTTTTCTGGGAGAGCCAGAAACTCAAAAAGTAAGGAGGAACAGCAAACCTGGTAACCTGGCAAGCTTTCCTTCTGCAAAAGGAAACATGACATGGGAACATTGTACCTGCCCAGCAGTACTAGGTACAAAAATACTACAGAGCTGTTGATTTATCTGTGCACAAAGATATTTTCATACAACTGTCAAGTCAGGACCTGCAGTGTAATTTAGCCCTTCTGTGAGACTGCCAAAATGGCAAGAGCCAGGCATCAGATTTCTTCCAACAATTAAATGGGCCAAACAGAAACTACCAATCAACTTTCTCCCAGAGAAAAATACACAATAACAATAGGTTTATGATGAAGAAATGGCATGTACTATTAGAAGACAGCATTTTAAAGGCAGAACATCATTGCATTAGTCTGCAAACTACCTAACCGTACCTAACAGCTGAAAGCAAAGTCTAAAAAGAGACTCCTGATTAATTTCATTTTCCTGCTGCTAAGAATCAACTGGCATGCAAGGCAGTCAAAAGGAACAAAATTGATGCCTTAATTCTTTTTTTTAAGTGGAAGGAGATAAACACAGTTTGGAAAGCTCATGCTGGAAGATGGCGTAATCAAGCAGTAAAGAGGAATAAGTTTTGCATGTGAAAGGCAAGGATTCTTTAAGTCAGGAAAGCAAGTTAAACCTACCACGCTTGAATTACTATTTCTGTAAAATCCCATATCCAAATGGAACTGGAAAGAACTGGATCATGTAGACATCATAAAAAAGGACTCTATATAGTAACACTATTTTCTTTTGAAAATGCTTGCCAACATTGAGAAGGTGAGAAAACACAGATCTACAAGTGGAGAACAATAAAAACAACTATAGTTTAAGGTTCATTAGGTTTTTGTACCTCCCTGCCAGGAGAACTTTGAAGATGTTTGCCACCAAATTTGTGAACAAAGCTGTCTACCACATCTACTAGATGACCTCCAGGGAGCAGATCATAATTCCTTGTTAAAGTGAGTTTAAACTTCTTGAGTAACACAACAAAGGAGGCAACAACGTTATTTTATTGCAGTAAAGAATATCCGTTGCAGGAGGCTTTTTTCAGGTATACTTATACTGAATTCACATTCTAGAATTATCTTTTTTCAAGTACATTAAATCATAAGGGTGATTCTGCAGTTTCAGTAAATCTACTTAAATACTGAAATAAAAATTTGTATCTGCATCTCTGCCAAAAGCATTTACACCACACTATAATCACCCCAAAGTTATGCTAAAGTAGCAACTACAATTGCAGTTATTTTGTAGCTATGGATCCTACACATAACACATGTATGCATTCAGTGTGAGCTCAGGAATTCTCCTCAGCAGCCTCCGTTAGGGGTCACACAAGCACTCTCCCTGCCCTCAGCTCCCAGGCTCAAGCACAGAAGGGTCAAGGCAACCCACATGGGCCCCACTGCAAATAAAACTGAGCTGCATGAGCAGAGGGCAAATTGCCGGATCGACAAATACAGAACATTTCTAAGCACAATTGTTATATTAAGTAACAGCTTTTTGCTCAAGTATCCATGCGACTCTTGCTTAGCAGCTTGGTCGTGTAGGAGATGGAAGCTAAAAATTCATCTGAAAGATCACAGAGGCAACTCTCACTGCATCTGTTCTCAGCGCTTCCATCAGCACATTGTTTGGTTAGCACATACACGAAGACCACGTAGCCTCTCTCCAACCCCTCACCACAGGGAACTCACCAAAATAAGCTATGAAGACAGTCTGAGACCGAGCTGAATTACTTCCAATATACAGTGGAGTATTTGTTGATATGGTTCTTTGTTATGCCTCAATCTGTAATCCACTTGAGCACTGTCTGCCAAAAACTACTCCTTCTACAACCAAAAGAAACAAAACTATTTAGGCTTTAAGCAAACAGATTCTGCTGCACACAAACCCAGCATTAAAAAAAAAAAATCAGACTAAATCACTGCTTCATCCTGACAGGCAAAAGGCAGGCACTTTGGACTGAAGAAAGAGAGGTTCAAAGACAACTTAAGAAATCTTAAGTGTGATTGCTACTCATCAAAAAATAATGCTGTAACCACAAACATCTTTCTGTACAAGGTCTGATAAATAAACCAGTGAGGCTGTGCCAGAACCAGTGAGATTACCTGGGCATTTAACAGACATATAAGAGAAGTACACAATAGTTAAGCCAAGATCCACAACCAACACTGGGCTTTTCTCCTGCCAAAATACAGGCCTCTCTAGAAGCAGCTGACCTACTCAAGGAATTACTCATTTGAGGGCCAGCAGACTCAGAACACTTCTATTTTATGAACCAGAGGATCTGCCACAAAGAAGATTGGCTAGTTTTTCAATCGCTCCACAGCCATAAAATGTTGCAGATTTACAACTAACCATTCCCACACCTGGACTGCTTTGGACAAGGTGTTTGTCTCCCTGTTCATGTAACACTGACCTAACCCAGCTGTTTCTCAGAACATCTGTTTTCCACGTACAATCAGGTAGAAGGATCATGATGTTTACAAGTGGTTGTTTTCAAAACAGCCCATGTGAAAGTTACTAATCACTGATAGAATGAGTGTCAGGCAATGCAAAAGTGAATATATTTCAGAGACAAATGTCTTCTCACTTTGCTCACCACTGAAAGACCACCTGTCTTACATTTGCTTTTTTTAAAAAAGGCTGATACACCAATGCAATCCTTGTGAGCAGTGTCACATGCACTTAACTGAATGCAGGCAATGATGTCTATTTAGCCCTAGCTGTGAGTGGCTTTGTAAGCTTAACAACAAATAGATTTGCATTTGAAACGTGTCCTGATGGAAATCTTTCACTTCCTGGAACCCCACAAGTGCTGCAGAAAATTATGGACTGAGACAGCCTGATTTAACCTTGTAACACTGACCTACAAGTCTCTACTGAAAACAAATCACAAATTACTCTGTTTTCTGACTAAGGATGTTTCAGACATGTCAATGGATAACTACACCTACAGACTTTGCTACCAAAAGACAGCTCATAAAATTTTGTGAGCTGCTTAACCACAAAGACATGCAATAAGTGAAGTATTTGAGTCTGTAAACCATACCACAGTTTTCCCTGGTTTTGCACTAAGTGAAAATTTGTTCAAAGGAGAGTTATTGCATTATCACCTAGTATCCCCTGAGGAACAGCAAAGTACTGCAAATGGGAAATCTGTCATTGTAGTGATACCAGTATCTGCAACACCAAGAGATTGAAGCATTGCTCTGGCCATTAACTGATACTCAGAACAATCTAGCAAAGTTTGCTATCAAGCTCCCTGTGGGTTTGACAAAAGAACTGGTGAATCTTTCCCCAGTGAATTTTGACAGTACAACTTAATATTGAACTGTTCTGCCTAGAAAATAAGAGGGGGAAGGAAAAGAGAAAAAAGAATTATTGACATCCATCTGCGCATGAGATCAGACTTCTTATGCACTGTTGTTTTAATTTTCAATTGCCATGACTGCTAGAGAGAACTGGAGAGTACTGTAAAGATACTCAACCCTCTTGGAAGGTATCCAATTTATGTGGTTAGCATGGTGTGATGATGTGGAAACAGAAGATAATGTGGCCCACAGATCTTTGGCAGGCTTTAAAATATCATCTTTCATCGTAAAATTACTCTATTTTAAGTGGGTGATTGAAAGGTACTAATAAGGCATTTGGGTTGACTCTACTGCTGTGGAGAGAACTGCTGCATTTCTAGAAGAATTTGAAGAGTTCTGGCTCTTTTAAATAGTTTTTCAAAGTCCTCTATTTAACATTAGCTAGCACAGCAGTTATCAGCACGTTGAGATCTGTCAGGGTAAGGCTAAAAAACAACTTGGATTAACCACCTGTTTTACTTCACCGATACCACTCCTCATACTGGGGCCATAGCAGAGAACAAATGAACAAACTCTTGGTTACAAGACTTGGTTACAAGGTTACCTTAAAGGAACCATAAAAACACCTGCTTTAGAATCTACATGCAGAAATCTGGTTTAAAACTTGTAAAAACAAGAAGCATTTAAAGATCCTCCTCTCCTGAAAGACTATCAAGGAAAATAAAGATCTTGAGCAAAGTATATTCTAACTTGAGTCACTTATCTGCACAGTTATTGCTCAAGACAGCACTGCAAACTTGAAAATCAGCAGGCATTTCCTTCCCTTTCTTTTTTATTAACCTATCTTCAGCTTCTTTCCCATCTCATCCCTATTACATCCAAAATGCATGAATCTGTGTTTTCCAGACTTTTTACCACCACAGGTTCCCTCAAGCCACAACCCCTAAGTGAGGGAATACCATCAGCCTCACACTGCCTCGCCTGAAAGCTCACAAAAGCACTGATACAGGTAGAGGACTGCTATAGGTAAAGGTAAAGCTAGAAAAGCAGATTACTTTTTTGCTACACATTAAAATCTGAGGTATGGAGAGCTGTTGTTCCAATTAAAGCTGCTCAAAGTAAAAAAGCAGCTGCATGCCCTGTTACTGAATGAAGTCAGTTCGGATTAGGACACAAGTTAATGCCCTGCAAATCAGTAGTAAAGACTTGCTTGCTAGACATCATTCAGCAAATAACAATTTCTGCCCTCTCTGCTCTTATCCACAAGGGAAGCCTACAAAACTTATTTGAAAAAATGAGCCTAGGGACAAACTTCAATTCCAAATCACAGCCACTGTAACACTGATGTCTGCAACATCAAAGCACATACAACAGCACATGAGAGAATCATGTCTTAGCCAATGCAAGATGCAACCTGCAATTAAGAGGTCTTTTACTTCTTTGTCCTTGGGACAGAATTCATAATATATTGAAGGCTGATTGTCTGCCCTTAAAGCAAAGAGAATCCCTGATGGCAAAAAACTGATAATGAATTGTGTCCATTAAAGCCATCAAGTCACTGGTCACAACCCCCTTTCTACAGAACATCTTGATGTTTCTGAAAGTTCCACTGATCTGCAATGGATAAGCTGCTTATAAATATTTGGGTTCAAGTTAAATATGCTTTCTGGGACAATCTGAATTCTTTCATTGTATTCCCCTTTGAGGTATCTTACCACAGCCTTCTGCAAATGTTCCCTTAGAAATCTGCCTCTGAACTTTGAGCATCCTAATAAAAAGATGGAGTTCTCCTCAGCAAGAGGAACAGTCTATAAAATCTCACTAAGGGAAGTGGTTAGACCTTATTAGTTTTTATCTATCTTAAGTGGCTCCCAAATGTTCTGACCACTGACAGCATTCAGTGTATTGTCCACACAACGCCTTAATAAAATTTAAGTATTTTCAAATAGAGAGGCAATGACGTTTCAGACATTTTGCTGCTTTCTTGGGGCCCACCAGTGATACAGAAATCTCTTCTGAAGAGAAAATGCCAAACCAGCACACTGCCACACACTAGGCAGCTGTTTCTAGCTGTTCACATAAAACACCACTTGCTGTAGCCACAGTTTATTGGAACAAACCTTCCCAATATAAGACACAATGAGTTCACTCCAACTCTCTGCCCAAGCACTGCAGGACATACAGACAGCTTAAAGTGCCCTTTATGCCCTTGTGAACAGCACAAGGACATAAAGACTCCACACACAGTCCTTCATGGCTACTCTTAATGAAAACTTGCCAAACCTCTCACTACAGGGTGTCAATCACTATCTTGCATTGCTTCTGGGTATAAGAAAGAAAATATTTTGGAAATGAAAAACCAAACGTCTTTCCACTTGAATTAGTTTTCAAAATGCAAATAAGCAACTCCATCAGTCACCTGAACACTAACATGAAAGTTATGACCAACCAGTTCCGAAGTTTTGGAAAGTCTTCTCACAAGTTGTTTTTAACATGCTCACTAGGAAAAGCTTCTAACTGAAATTACAGCCTAAGCTTGCAGAACTGTTGCTTGCTGTCACTGTAAACACAATGTCTTTTTTCTTTAATGTCTGTTTGCAGGACAAGCTATGAATAGTCACTTCCAAAGTCTCACTGAGGGCTCAATTATAGTTTATGCTGTCATCAATTTGGCACAACAATATCTCCCATTCACTGCTATGTGAAGAGTTCACGCCTTCTCTGTCCCCAGGTCTTGAAAGAGATTGCTTACCAGTAAAAGCAGTAGGAAAGATGAAGCTAATCGAAACTGAAGAGATAACAGGCAAGCAGAGAGGTAATGAAAAAGAATGTACTAGCCAAGCAGTTTTGGTGACACTATTCAATCTGCAAAAAAGAAAAAAACGTGGCAAAATAAAACATTTTCCAAGATCCAGTTCAGAGTTCATTGCTGTCTTACTTGTTTCCAAAGTACAAGACAAGAAAATTGTGGTTTTTTCAGCAATGTAATATCTCCTCAAATTATCCTTAAAACAAAACCAGGTCACTTTAGTAGATTTTCTTTCGTGAAGGAAAAAAAACAAAACAAAAAAAAAATAACCCAAGAGGTAGTCTCAAATTTTGAATTTGTGTTTGTGATTTACAAGTCTGAGATGAGGATTACACTGGAAATTCAGATTTCTTCCCTGAAACAGTCTTTTCTAAGTTACAGAAATGATTTCTCTTCTTCCTGCCCTCTCCTCCCCCCACCATCTCTTGAGAACCGCCTAAAGGCAAATATAATTGGAACCTTGCACTCGCTGCAGACATGTCATGAACAAGAACATAATCCAGGGTCATCACCAGGCTAAAGCCAGCGCACCGCACTGCCCTGCGAGGCGATCAGTGTCTGCGTGATAAGCGTGCCTCCAGCCAAGGCAAGCCCAGCAGAGCTGAGACGGGGCAGCTCGCATTGTTCTCCAGGAAAATGTGTCCAGACCGCCTACAAAACATCCCTGATAGCTCTGAAAGCAATTGTACCCGTTCCCCCACTCCCAGTTAAGAGGAAAAACGTAATGTCCTAAGGATTGAGGGGGGAGGGAAGGCTGAAAGCAAGGATCTGCTTACAGACAGAGAGTATCATTAACTATTAATAACAAAAAGGCTGCAATGCAGACAGCTTGAAATCTGGTACAGCTTACTAAATCACAACTGCATTTGAGACCATTATACTACAGTACACCAGTAATAGCTCCACAGCTCCCTTTTAGTGAGAAATTCAGACGTTTATATCAAGACCACACAGCACATGTTTCCAGCAATACTGTACTTCTAATGCTGATAGCTGTTTGAAAATTCAAAAGGAATTCTTCTAGTTAAACATTCCATTTTAAAAGTAGGTCTTTCTAAAACAGAATGTTTTATGCCAAACAATTTACAGATGCTATTTAATAAAGCATAAGATCTGAGTGTGCAATATCACTGGGGAGGGAAATGAAATGCACATCATGCATACCTAACAAAGTTCCTTCACTAGGAAGAAATTATGATTAAGTTTCCTCTGGGAAAAGCCCTGTGAAAGCCAGCCTCTTATGCCAAGACAGTGCAATTTCTTTGCACCTCACTTCAGAGAACTGGCAATCATAAGCAGTTCTTACCATAACTAATAAGCAAGGTAAAGCAGAGATAGTGAGTGCCAGGTGAGGCTGGGGATGGTTTGCTTTGGTGTTTTTTTTTTTACTTTCAGTACACTGGTGGTTTAGGTGGAACCCTCTATTCCCATCTAAACAAATCAATTTAGCTAATCCTACTTTTTTCCCATCCAGGCATTTCAAAGAGTATTGATGTGACCTTTCAGGTGCACTCTTCCTTGGTGAAATACAGAGTAACTGCTGTTTCCAGACTGACAGGAGGACAAAGGGCTAGAGGAAAACAGGGAAGACCATCTGCAGGACAAAAGGTTGGATCCCACTAGTGCTATTGTCAGAGTATAGGATAGGCAATATAGGGTCTCAGAGCTGTGAGATGAGGAAAGAGCAAATTGGGATAAAAATGTCTGTGCTGAAGCAAAGTGAGGACGCTCCAGGAAGGGGAGATGCAGCCATTTTAGTGCTCAAATTCCCCTGTTTTCATCACCATGTCCTTCCTGCAGTTGGTTCACAGCACTGGAGTTGTGCAACCCTGTGCCCCTGCTGTCACCCCACTCAGGCTCCACAGAGCAAGAAGGAGATTAAGAGTAAAGCCCTGGTGCTGGACCTCACCAGTTACATGCTCTCCTTTCTCAACCAAGGTGGGTATCATAGTTTGGAATGTATTGTAGAAAAAGGCTCTATTTGATCACAGCTGGTCCTGGTCTGTCAAGCCTCTCAAAGTGGAAAACGTTGCCCACACAAATTGTTGTTTGTGTAAAGATGGAAAATAACAAGGTAAGTGACCACTAATAGAAGATTTTTTGTGATGCTATTAAATTCACAAATTATTCAGAAATTTACAACATGGTTTCAAAGTAACCCATATAAGAAATATGTTGAAGACACAGAAATAAAACACATGTAGAGAATCCATTATAAGAGCCACACCAAGAAAAGTCAGGATGGACAGCCAGTCAGGTGAGTTCTACGACAAAAACTGCAGCTAGTAAGAGGGTGGTCCACTTTCTAGAAGAGAAGTAGATCAAGAAAGATAATAAATTTGGAGTCACAACCACATCAAAAAGATACTAACAAGTGCTAGCTTGCTTCTTTCTGGTATTTAATTTTTTTGTGGATTTGAATGTAGAAATTCACTCTCAGAATAGAACTAAAAACCATAGGAAAAAATTAAATATTAAAAATTAAATTAAATTATTAAATATATATTAAAAACAAACAAAATCCCAAACAAACTCCCACAAAAAAAAACCTTTCTCAGGCTGAGAAACCAGCACAGCTTACTATCATTTCTTTTTCCAGAAGAAAAACTAGCAACTTCTCCAAGTGCTTAAGATAGTATTGTTTTTTCCCTTACACTTGGAGTTAAGCATGCTGTTAACATTCCCACCGAGTTTGGAACCCAGCAGGAGCCCAAGGCCCAACTTTCAGAGACACAGGAGACCAGAAGACATCAATGATTTATAGCACCTTGCCATAGTGAGAGACAGTGAATACCTACTCCTTCAAAGTAACTCTGAAGAACATCAGAGACCAAAAACAACAAAATCATTTTACCCAACATTTTCTGAGATTGGAGATAAAGTACTGCATCTATCTCAGAGGCTGACATTTTTAGAAGTATGCTAAAAAAAATGGAGGATGCAGAAGAGTGCTGAAAATAGGCAAGAAAACCCATTCAGTCCCATATAATCAAATTATTAACAAAGACAGAAAAACCTGACTCTAACTTGCAAATATTACCAGGAAATATTTCACAGAAAAACACTATGACAAAGTCACAACTAGGGCTCCTTCAAATTTTTTTTTTCTTTTTTTCTTTTTAATCTCTGCCTAAAATAATGAACAAATACTTCTTATCATCATTAAAATGTCTGCACAGCCAGCAGCTCCCAAGTTATTTTACATAGATAGGTACTGAAGTTTCATAGAAACTTCTTTGGTATGTGATTCTCTTCTACTCTGCTGTTTGTGAAGGCAAAGTATATTTGCATAACCCAAACAAATCATCTGCTGGGAAGACAGTGATAATGCTGTCTGTGCTGCCAGGATCTGAGACGTTCTCGCATGACAAAAACCTAATGCTACACCAGACAGCTTTTCATTAGCAGAATGCTAATACATTTATATCCCCAAGTAATTAATTACGCAGACTGGGCAACAGGAAGTTTCACAGCAAACATGTGTTTGAGCTCCAGTTTGGGGAAGACAGTGCCCAGATGAACTGGGGAACTGAGTTTCTTTCTAACAGGCTGCAAATCTCTTCCATCAGTTCTCAGCTATGCTAAGCACAGCTGACTGAAAACCAGGCCAAGCAATACTAGCAATGATCACTGATCATCTGTATCTTTCAAAAAGCTTCAAACTTAAACATACCACATTATTCACTTGAAAATTCAGCTGTTTTGAATTCAAAGCTTGCCTCTGGAAAGCACTGGAGGATTCCAAGATCTCATGGACTTTTCAATCTGTTAAGGCTTCTGCTCAAGAACTAAATGCGAGAATCACAAAAACATTAGACAATTTTGGTGTCAGGTGGCAGAGCAGTGAGAGGGGAATCACAGGACTTGAAATTCACCCTGATGTGCTTCTCAACAGGAAATTCAATAGTATTTTAACAGCAATGATTAACCACTAACCAAGGACAATGGACTCACTACTCGGAACCTTCAAATCAAGCCTAAATGCCCTTTCTGGAAAATATGCTTGCATTAAATGTGCTTTGAAAACCCAGCTAGACAACCTACAATAAAGCTTCATAGCCTCAATTATTCAAGAGATGATTATTAATAGGTTATCTAAATGGATGACTTTCATTGCCAAGAGTCCTGAACACTTGGGCTCAGAATTTTGCTCTGCTATATACTGAACTGACAATAAATAGCCATTTCTAATGTAAGAAACCTAGATTTTCCTTTCTGTGATTAGGTTCATCAATAAACCACAACAGGATTTACCAGCAATTGCCGGGATCTGCAGCTGCCTTGCATCTGGAGTGCAGCAATTCATTTGCCTAAGTAAACTCAAGAGTTTTGGTACTTAACTGGCAGCAGATTTATTAGCCCAGAGTGTCACATTAGCAAAACCAACTCTGGAAGAAAGGTGGGCAAAGACTAGCTAAGAAAACATTAGACACAAGTTGATCAGAGTGATCTGTGAATGCAAACACAAGCAATACCTGAGCATTCAAACCTACAAGTTAGGGCAACCTAGGGTTTGTCAGGATTCTCAGGTTAAACTCTGAGAAGGACTGATGGCGAATAAACACATTATTATTTAGCACAGAAGATCATGAATCAGTTCACAGTTTTGTTTTAGAGGGTTCTCTTTCACACAAAATACTAAGCTGGCTTCTGTCCCAATGCTTAGCAGCTACATTAGTGCCAGACAATGACTTGCCAGCACATCTAATGCCACCACAGTAAACACATTCTGCAACACAGACATCAAAATCCTTGCACCTGCACTTTCCAGAATGTAACATTCCTCATCCAATGCACTATGTGCCTAATGGAAGCTAAAAAGCTGCAGTAATAGTGGAGCCCATTAAAGAGACATTCACAAAAGACAGAAATATCCAGCTGCCAGAGCAAGACATCATTCAGCAAATAACAATTTCTGCCCTCTCTGCTCTTATTCACAAGGGAGCCTAGGGACAAACTTCAATGAACACCAAACACCATAAACTCAGTAAAGTGCCATAAACCCAGTAATTTTACTCCCCTCTTCATGTTCCAAACAAACAACTTTTTTTATTTTTTTTTTCTGGAGAATAAACTTATTTTAGCAGTTCTTTCACTCCCTCCTCCCATCCCCTCAACCCCACTGCTTTTATTTCAAAGACTCAGACGACGAAAAGCACACCTAGCTTTCTACCAACCACCCACAGCAAAACATTTAATGGTTTCTCTACCTCTGAAGCTTGGTGTGCCTATACTCTAATACAGTCCCACAATAATGCCCATCTTTCAAGAGCTCCTATTTTTTCTTAAGACATTTGCTAAATCTAGATGACCTCCCTTCTCTGTAGCCCTTTACTATATATACACATACCATAAGCACAGCATACAAAAGCTGCAGGTTCACCAAGGTTTTACCTTAAAAAAAAGCATATTTTATGCCTCCCATCATAAGGCATAAAAACTTTACCAATTCTCTGAGCCTGGAATTGAAGAAAAGTAAAAACTGGGTTTAGTTACAGAACTAAGTTTTGGTATCACTCATAGTTCAGCAAATCTCCCTCCAGAGACAAGATGCTGTAACAGAACTTATTCATACATGATTTTGCTCTTGGACAAAACCCTGTCACCCATCATAAGTACTGCTCATCACCTACTGGCTCTACCTTGTTTACTGACTGGTACTTAAGATTATTCTTTTTGAAACCTTGATTTCTTATTTTTCTTTAAGCACAATGAAAGTTAGAGAAAAAAGTCTAAAGAATGTCTATTTTAACATCTTGTGGTGATAGTTAAGGCTATGTTGATTTTTTCAGGCACACCCATTTTCAGGACTCCTACATCTCAGTCCAAATGCTTGAATTATTACAACCCACACTTGTGAGTGGGAGCTGAAAATGTGGGGAAAAAAATTTTTAAAAATCTTCTTTTACAACGGCAGTCCTGTAGGCTTAATTAAAAACAAAGAAGCCAAAAAAAGCAAAGAAAAAAACCCCAAAACACAAGGGATAACACAGTCACTGGCTTAAGAGCACTCAAATTCTTTGCCAAGACACAAAATTCTTTCTGTTCCTGCCTATTTTCCCTAGATACCTCCACCTCCTCCTTCCCATTAAACTAAACCAATATGTTCACACAGTTAAGCGTTCCAATAACTTGGTCAATATAAAATATTCATAGTAGTTCCAAATCTATCAAATTAGGATAAATACTCCCTCCCAATTCAAAAAGCATAAGAGTCTCAGAGAACTGCAAGCATACCAATGCTGCTTCTTCCCCTAGCAACTCCCTTAGGTTGTCCTCTTGTGGAAGAATTAAAAACTTAATCCTGAGGGCATTTAATAACAGCACAGTCCAGATTTCACCATGTTTTACCACTTTTACAGGTTGGAAATGTTAAAACAAGGGGGTGTCACAAACCCTACTTAACACTTAAAATTTTGTTAGGCAAAACTGAATGAATACAGATCAGAACATATGGAGCACTTCTTCTGCTTTTCTTGATGCAACCCACAGAAGTGATAAGCTTGGCTTATGACCAATTTGACATCTTGACAAATCAAGTCAGCTCCTCACAGAAAAAGGATCTCAACTGTTACATGTTTGGGCAATCCAGGTTAATTTGATTATTACTCAACTCTTCTGTCACTCACAATTATTAAAACCTCTACAATAAAGTCAAAACCAAGGGGTCTTTGCTACATCTATAACATAAAACACAACTAGCATCACAAGTAATATATGAAAAAGTCTGCTGGCAACTCAAGTTGCCACCAACCTCTGTCATCAAGATGTCAATGACTAAATCATCAAGAAAACATCTAAAGCCTTTAGGATTGAAAAGGTAGCACTCAAACTTTGAGATCAGTATTCACTTAAACTTTCATTAGAAACACCTCATTCCACTTACCACTTAGTTTCCTAGACCACAAATTATATGCACAGAGTTCAAAAGCCAGGAGTTTAATCCATTTTAGAAGCTATTTCCTGAGTTGACACCACAGAAACAAAATAAGTGTGATAGAAATGAAGAATACATTCTCTGTGCTGAGGGGAAATAAATTCAGAATATACTTATAATAGGAGCTGAATCAGACTGCTGAGCACAATCCTATGGTGAGGGTCACAAAACCCATTAAAACTCCCTCAGTGATACTAACACGCAGAGTTTGCACCTCAAGCATACCATGCTTAAGACAGAACTTTCAGTGTTCATCCCAATACTATTTGTTTCTATCATCTCCTTCTAGGTCCTTACCCTTATGTATCTTTAAGTCCTCCCCTAGGTTTGCAATTCAGTTATTACATCATTTTTTCCTTTGGACTTCACAAAACTTTCCTCATACACAGCACCTCACAATGTGTTATGCAATAATCATATAATCGTTCATAATGACAGGATCTGTCTTTTCTACATCATTCCTTTACTTATGTAACTTACTGGGATTTTGGTTTGAAAGACTTCAGACTCAGCTACAAAATGCCAAATCCCACTTCTGATGCATACTTAGAACCTGTCACTGGCTACGTTAAAAAAAAAAAAAAAAAAATTCAAGGGGGAAAAAAAAAGGGAAATTCCATTTCAACCTGCCACCTTGGAATTTTATCCCTGGCTATCCTTCATGTTTGACAGACAACTGAGAAACTCCAGTAGAGCTACTTTGCTATACACCTCAAAAATGTCTCCTACTCTCCGCTGTCAAAAGATTTCCCAAAGGTTGGGCTGCAGGACACGAACAATACATCATTATAACCTCATTTCAGCTCCTTGTCATCTGGATTTCAGAAACTCCGTAGCAGTGACAATTTTAGCTCTGCGTTTGCACAGCACCTACCACAGTGAGGTCTTGGTCAAAGAGTGTCCTACAAAGTAAACAGAGTTGCATGGATACAGAAACCATAATCTCAGCAATTCCAAAACAGACCTGGCCAAAGTTTATCATGCAATACACACTCTGTTTACCCTGGAATATCTCAGTCTTACCTTCAGACAAACAAAATCACATATGGACGAGTCCATTTTTGAAGTTAACTACCCCCAACCCGTCAGATCATCTTCAAAAAAATATACCACTACTCAATCAATTTATTGCCCACAGAAGCAAAGAGCCAGCAGACCTGTGTAACCATCTACCATTACCATAAGGAGCATTTATATCTTTTATTTTTAAATGAGACATCAGTAGTTTCAGTAGGTTTGATCTTCACAATAAAATAAAAGTTATAGAACTGTATCTTATTTCCTGAGGAAAAGGAGGCTTACTGGAGTCTTCCAACTGTGAGGCCAGGACTAGATGATTATGCGAATCCTGAAGTACTCTAACCATAAAAAAATGCAATAAAGAGATTTGGTCTAAGGAGAAATTAAAATATAGCTCACACAGGGTAGGTAGGGTACAAGAAACACTAAACAGGACTTGGTGCTTTGATGCGAAACAGACTTGGGGCTTTGGTGCTAAACAGGATTGAGTGCTTTGCACAGGATGAGAGAAGATTAAAAGCAGTGTCAATTTTCACTCATATTCAGAAAGATCTCAGTCTAATATGCTATTTTAAGACACCTTCTCCCTGCATAACACTTTCCATTGCCAGTTTTCTCATGCTGGCTACCTTGGTTTGATATTTCTAAAATTAGAAGGTAAGAAAAAACATAGAACACAGCAAGATGCATGGGGATATTATTTAACAGCACGCATTTCAAAGCACATCAACAATGCCTTCTAGCTGCAATGACTGTGACAATAAGCTTTCTATGAAATTGTTTAAAGATTTCTTTGCAAATTACTTTTAAACATTGCAACCTGTAGAAAAATTTTAATTGTATTCTTTTCCCCAGGAGTGTATTTCCCATAAGGCACATACACTTGAAGTTAAAGACCTCAAACCAGCGCCACAGGCTAACCACCCTTCAAAGTGTTAACCTGTTTGGCATGACTGCTAAAACAGGACTTCATTTTCTTCCAGATACCCCACCCCTCAGCTCTCCTCTCCCAATCAACAATGCCAATAAAACACAGCAGAGGAAAGGCCTGCACAGTCCATGGCACAAGTACTACAGCAGCATTTTTCAACTTCTGTTGCAAAGCAGAATATCAATTTTCTTATTAAATATCTCTAGTTTTTATCCCATAAATGCCAATACTAGTAGGCAATGTATCGTTACCACACAAATTTATTACTTTCTACTATTGTTTCTAGGTGTGCATGTGTATATATACACACACATATAATTTTCTAAGCATGTTTTCCAGTCAAGATTTCCTTATTAACTTTCAGCTACTGACAAATTTCAGAGGATCTGGATGTCTCTGCCCACAAATGAATTTCTTATGAGGCTTGCAAAACAAATGACTTGCAAATCCGTACACTGTACTGATGGTGAGCTGGCTGCTTGCCTAATAGGCAGGCCTGCAGTTCCAAACCTCATGCTGCCACTGCCCAGCTGACAGGCCCAATAAAGAAAGGTATGGAATACTGATGTGGTGAAAAAAACACCTGGTATTAATTAAAAGTAGCTTTGAGCAAAACACATATTTAAGTTAGACATCACTGTCTTCTAAGGCCCAAAGGGAAAAAAAACACCAACTTCCCCACACTAAAGAAAAAGGTTAATTCTGTAGCCTCACTGGTTCAGACATTAAGATTGATATTCCACTTGAATAGCCTGAAGGTGGATAAAGCTGAAGAAAGAGTTTGCACTTTACCAGACATCTGATAAACTAATCCCCTTCAAGGCTACCCATCTGTTTGAGTTCTCATAACCAAAAGAATTCAACAGCAGCTTTATTTAAAATCTGAGACTAAAAAAGTCAGCTGAAAGGGAAGCCAATCAAGCAGCACATATTCAGAGAAAATGTGTGTGCATTAGCACAGACACACTCAAAACCACTTTTCTGTATGCCACAACTAGTCCAAACCTACCACAGTATCAGGCACCATGTCCCTCCACCGCAATGTGTTTTAAGGAAGCAGTTTCCACGACCTAACTTTCCAGAAACTTTCCTAACTCCCAGAATTATGCTGCTGTGTCATTATCCATGGTACTCAGACCACCAGACTATAGTTCTCTATCCCAGAAACCCTGCAATTCTAAGTGAGGTTTGAGCTCAGGCTCTGTCCTATACATGCAGCCCCAAAAGAGAAGCACATGCCTGCTATGTTATGAGTGAGTCTCCCTTTGCAGCCAAGAGCTGACAAATAACAAGCAGATACAGCTAAGTCCTGGAAAGAGAAGTAAACAAAGCAATTAAGAACAGCCACAAAATCCCCCTCAGTTCTACAACTGACATAAGAAATACCAAACTGACAGCTTTAGGAACAAGAACTGCACATGGCCCAAGCTGTAATTAATTACACAGCAATACCAGCCTCACATCTCTGCTCTGACCTGAAGTAATCAATGCTTTTGAGATCTCCTTGTTTCCTGAGCTTAAGAAACCACCAGGTTTGAGTAAAGCTGTCAATTCAGGCACTGAACTTCAACACTTAGACTTTCCTTGTTTACAAATTTCTTAATATTTCTTTGTGCTAGAGAATGGACCCAGAGCAGCTAGAAGCCTCCCAGGAAAGGATGCTGCCTTTTATGCAGACAGGAGGAGTCTTCCTATTGTCAATTTACATCAAACTACATATGGGTTTCTGCATTCAAACCGTCAGAGTCCTCTCTTCATTCCTTGCCTCCTCTGTTGACTGACCCATACCTTCTAGTTTGTGTATGTGTCGCAGCACACACCACAGCTGAGACAGCCACAAAACACAGACTGTCACCATACAATTTCAGAAAGCTTCAACCCATACACAGTAACACCCCACCACATCAGAAAGCTTCAGCTGTCTGCTCATCTTGCTCTTTAGCCCAGCCTTTTACAGCCTCATTGTTGATGCACTGCACCTGTGTGCCCTCTGTTCCCTTTGGTGGTTGGTCAGCACACCTCAGCACTCCATGGCTCATTACCCTCAGTGCTGCTCACCTGCTTCTCACAGCTGTGCCCCATTGGGGATGAGGCTCAGCCCAGCCCCACTCCAATTACCACAAACTCTGTGCCTACATGTATGTGTCTGCCTGGTCTTTTCATAGGGAGTCCTGATTAAAGAGCTCAAGAACTGATAAAAAAGTTATCAGGGAAAAAGATTTTAAAAAAGGAAGAAAAAAAGAAAAGCTCTTTTCCATTCTTTCCCGCCTTCAAACACTAGCTAACTCAATCCTAAGACTCCTGAGAGCCATTCTGCATGTCCTTATATTGTCCTCTTCTTAACTGAAGACATACTTCCTAAAGTGCAGACCAAGACCAAAACCAGACTTCTGTAAAAAAGGAAGGAAAAACATAGACATAGAACTAATTGGTTATGTCAGCTAAAGCCTTAAACTCTTACAAATGCACCAGTAAGCATTCCTGGAACACAGGTTCCAGATACCTGGAAATGGGCAGTTACCATAATACAAAACACATCTTAGAACAGAACCTAACAGGATATTGAATGCAGTCCTTTTACTTCAGCCAACAAACCTAAGAACCCTCTGGAGATACAAACTTCCTCCATTTAAGAGGAACCAACTGAAGAGCCCTATTAAGTTCTACCATTACTCTAGCAGAAGAGTAATATATGGGCAAACTTAACACTTGTATCCTGTGTATCACATTTGAAACTAAGCCACTGAGCAGCAATCAATTTTGCCATGTTATTGAAACATGAGCAAAACACATCTCACTTTACCTGAAAAGGCAATATTACAGGACTCAAAAAAAAAACCACAAAACCAAAACTAATTAAGCAGTATCAGCAAGCCATTTTTCTAAACATCAACAGAAAATCAAATATTTTAACTTTAAATACAAAAATCTTTACAATCATTTACTAAATTACTACATTCAGTTTTAAAAGAAACCATCTGATGGAATCATAAAGTTAGTCAATGAATAATTTATTAAACAAGATTTTTCATTTTCTATAGTCTTAGGCCTGACTCACTAAATTGAAATCTTGTAAAAAGCAATCAGTAACAAAAGAAATGGATTTATTTAGACTGCATACTTTTAAAGGAAAAAATACTACAAAGTAACAAAGCACTTGAAACATTTTCTATTTATAATAACAAATTGAACTTTCTTTAAAATGAGTCAAAATGTATTATCTCTTCTAAAAGATCACACAGAAGGAGGCAAGCACCCTGTTACACAGAAAAGCTACCTATTTAATTGAGAAGTGATCATGACATTATCCAAAAATATTCACATATCACATTCTGACCTACATAAAAAAATTTAAAATATGGCAATATATAGGAGGTTCAGGTGTATTTAGGACAGCACACCTGAATTAACAGTTAGCAAGCCAGAAATATTTCATTATCTCCTCCACATTCTTTTTTAAACCTTACTCACTGCTTAACTATTAAATAGATTACCACCAAGGTCTGACCAACAGCTGGGTATACTAAATATAAATGTACCTGCAATAGACAATTTTGTTACCAAAACTGAACAGAAAAATCAACTACATACTTCAGTGAAGAAATAAATAATACTTTTTTAAAATTTAAAACTCATTTATAATATTACCTCATTTTCCCCCCCAAAAAAAAAATTTAACTTGACAGTATTAAATTAAATCTGTTCAGAACAACCTGCAGAAAGGGAATCATGTGAAGATACACATCTTGGTGGAGAGCCATTTAAGATAAGCAAACAAACTGCACTCTTTGCAATAATCTAGTTCAAAGAGACATTTATTTGGAAAGAGTTGGTAGGGACTGACAGAAGAGATACCTCCTTTTCTCTTGGGTTAAGAAACAGTGAAGGAAAATTGCCACATTTAAAAGCTCCAGGAGACAAATATGAAGTCACAGAGCAGAGCTAATAAAATCCTGAGTGCCATGCAAAAATAATGAAAAAATCATGAATGGCAAACAAGGGGTGACTGTGGACTTGTACCTCACAATGCAGGGACCAAAGCATGTTTGAAACAACAGAAGGGAATCCTGAGTATGATGCACAGGTAAAGCCTAACCCTTCTTTGTCACGCAGTTTTGAGAATTTCACAGAGATTCAAAAAGATTTCCCACTAATTCATTTATGAGAAACCCAGGAAGGGCTACAAACCTCAAAGACCTCTGCTGGAAGAAGTCCCTGAGCTCCAAATCCCTGTAACAAAACACTGAGGAAGTGCAGCCATAGGGCAGAATTGCAGAGGTGTGACAGCAAATCATCACAACAGCTCTGAAGGCCACAGTACCTCATTCCCTTCAGTCTTCAACTATATCAGCTTTTGTACTTTTGACTAAAATGTTGGCAACTAGACCACTGCTAGTTCCTAACTCTAAATCTCACCAAGAGTCTCCAGCCTAAAACTCATTAACCTGCCCTCTAAAAGTTGCTTGCACCATGTCTTGATTGGATCCTCTTGCTCCCATCTTTGATGAAGACCAAGGCTGAAAACTTGAAGACTTCAATTTACGTTGTAGGAAGAATTAGGGTACAAGAAAAAGAACAGATTAATGAGAAACTCCAGCCTAAGACTTCAATATCATTTTCTGGTTTTCCTTCCCCAGAATTTTCTATACTGGCTGAACAGTTTAGATCACGTATTTTCTGTCATTACCCCAACAGGTTTCTTTGTGTGCTCGACTTTGGCTTTTGGGCTGCTTTGTTTGTTTTTGAAAGGTACTAAATTTACATTCCATGTTTCAGGAAAAAAGAGAAGCCAAGAAAAACAAAAAAATAAGGAAATCAGCTGGAGGAATGTTTCAAAATGAACTGTCCTTGCCAACACTCCTCCAAAATACAGCTTTTCCAGTCCCTCCTCACTAGACATGCAGAAGTGAAGAGATTTCACTTGGACCACCTGGCAATGACTCAGCAAGTGCTCTCTTTTCCACAGAGCAATCAAAATTCAGATTTTAAACCATCATTTGATTGAAGAGCCCTGGTGTCTTAGCCAAAAACTAAAACCATGGTGAGCCAACCCAAATAATAAGTGAGCAGTGTCTACTTGAGTTACCTGCAGTGAAGCCTCGCTGCAATCATTTCAACATCTGCATCAGCTGTAGTGCTAACACTCAGAAAGATCTTCCTTGATGCAGAAGTATTATAGGCAACACTTTACTGAGTCATCAGAGGTTTATGCATTTTAACATGGATCTAGATGCCTAGGTTTCCCTGAGAGCATTTAGTTTCACATCTATTCTTCCAAAACGTGCGTTTGTAAGTTTTGCATCAGCTGACATCAAATGATCATGTCATGCGCTATTGTGAACATTTATTTCTTTATTCAGCTGAAAGAAGAAATTACTCATACTATGTGAATAGTTATCATTAATACAACTGAACACATCTACTAGTTACTGCATACAACCCTCAAAGGTATTTAAGTCAGTTTTGAACTTCATTCAGGCCATGGTCCAGAGACATTTCTCCTGGACACAATTCCACCTTAGGTAGCTGCTCCTACCCTCGGACCGACCCCATACCACCTCATCCAACCTCAGTACAACTGCTTGAAGTGCCACATGGTGATGGATCAGGAAACTGTTCAGGGTTGAAAAAAAAATTAAGCCAGCAGTGCCACCAAGAGAAATGTCTGTGGAACCACAGTCTTCAAAACTTCTAAAAACATTGCCACTGGAGGATCAAGCTAGACATTTTTAATGCTCATCCTGCATGTTCTGTGCCCCTGAAGCTCCAAACAGGGTACATGAATTAGCTCAAAGCCCGTTGCTGTATGTACATGAAACTAACTTCCTCAGGAGCAAATCAAGTCGCTTCATTCCTTAATTCTGAAACACTGCAACAGCTGTTTTAAGTAAAATAATGTTTTAAAGAAAATTACTAGAAAGCAAAACACAGCAAAATCCTTGATGCACATCTGGATCCCCTGTTCTCATTCTGTCTTATAACATTGAAAATTAGTGGTGCACAGGTATAACATCAACTAACAATAGTAACTTTCTGGAGGAATCAATATAATGAAGCAATACAGCATGAGTACACAGAAGAGTAGGTCTACAAGCAGAGTAGGTGCCAGTCCCTGCCTAGCAGGGTGAGGAGGGAAACCCTCCCTGAAGCAACATGGGATGTCAAAGCCCAGAGCACAGCAGCGGGTAGTAACAGCACATCACGGAGGTGTCTCCTCGCTGCCAACTTCAGCTGAACTTCTCTGATGATCTGCGCTTACTTTTTTTCAGCAAAAGCAGCAGCAGTTTACCAAGTCCAACTGAATGGGAAAGTCAAGCCTAATCCCAGTAAAGTTTCAACATCCCTGATGGAACTAAGCATCTCTACAGTTCACTGATAGTAGGATTAGAAGAAGGCTGAGCTGATTTTTGGCCAAATTTCACAAGGATCACTTTTATAATTCATTCTACTTGATATTAAATAACAGTTCTGCTGTTCTCAAGCAGGTTCAGAGATCCTGGAAGGTGCACAAGAAGAATGGCTTCTTATAAAATAGTTGCTCATTTTTTACAACTCTTTATGATGGCTAGGCCATGCTTTCAGACAGCTCTGAAGATTCACACAAAGTTCCAGAAGAGGAAAAATCTGAGGTAACGCAAATGTGGAATAATACAGTATTTATATGCAAAACATATAAAAGGTAAAAGCAATTTTTTTTACTAAGAAAATATCTGATCTCTTCCTAAGAGCCTCCTGAAAGTTTTACCAACAGGATAAAGCCTTTCTTTTTCCATACTTCGTTCACTGTTGCTTACTTTGCACCTAGGCAACAAATTAAATTGTTTGTCCCTAGCTCAGGACACCAAAACTCTCTTTGCAGTCTTGACATTCAAACAAACTTTACTCAAAATCCACCAGTGCAGGTACATTTACTTATTGATCGACAACATACTCAGGTTTCTTTTAGAAAGAGAAGCGAAGAGGGAAGGGCAGAGTACAAAGCACTGAATCCTTGCAGTCAATTTCATAGGACTACTCCTCTGTTTGATCTTTTTGTCAAATTACTATGAAAGAGAAACTCCTTCCTGAACTATCTCTGGAATACAGATGAGGCGACATTCACAGACACAGGATGACAAGCTCAACCTTACTAGAAACTCAAAAGGAAATAGGAAGTTTTCTTTACAGCTTAGCCAAGAAAAGACTGCCCAGCTGACACACACCAAACTTACAAGACTCTTGTTGGCATCAACACTGATACAGAATAGCAGAAACAACTGAAAATGGCCTAAATCCCTGTCGCACTTTGAGCTTCTCCCACTCCTTTCAAACCAGATTCAAAACACATCCTACAACAACATTCCTTCATTCAGAGGCGGCAGTGATGTGATAAACTCTGGCATGTCTTTAGTGTCATTTCCAATAGCTGAAGGAAATAACGTGACAGGATCCTCACTAACAACTTACTCTTCATCTTTAACCCAGATGCTAGTACAGAAACATACAGAATTTTTAAATTCCATTAACCACCATCAAGCTGTACGCAATGAGTGTGACACATATTTATTTCTTTACTTTCTACAATAATTTCACTGAAGATTTTTCTGTGTCTTCCAGTTTACGTCAAGGCTAACAAGTCAAAGCTGCAGAGCACAAGCTGCAGAGCACGTACTTCAATAGTAAGGAATGAAAAAAGAAATGTCATTTTCAACAGACCACTTCAAATGTGTTCAAAAAATTAACACATGCACTTTCTCCTTATACTATCTTAGCAAAAGGAGAACAGAGGACAACATGCAACACACTGCACTAAAAATCAGTATATGGCAGAAACCAAGTGTAACCTGCAGAAGTGTGATTGTGTGCCTCTATGACAAAGACAGATCTCATTCAGAAACCTGGGGAACGCAGAAGCAGGAAGATGAAAACAATTACAGTTTGTAAAAAGACTAGGTAAGAGCAGCTCCACACACAGTGAAGGCAAATTCAACGTCATCATTTAGTGAGAAACTAATCAGGGTATGGAGTACATGTCCAAAATATATTTTATTTTCCAATTACTCTAAATTATTTTAAATTATTTTCCTATTAACTGTAACACAGTAGTGGTAAATTTTCATTACATTTTGCAAACTTCCATTTTACTTTTAAGCGGAGGCAAATTCAGTAAAACAGATACACAATCTGCTGATATTCCCTTCAAGTGGTTTTATCAGACTTATTGAATTTTTAACAATTGCCTGTTTGTAAATTACCAAATATGAGATACCAAAAAACTACAATTCACCAAAAGTATTAGTGTATTCTTTACACCATTGTATCTTACTGACTTCATTGTAAATGAAAATCACACAGCTGCTTCAAACTATCATTAATATTTAGGCTTTTATGAAGAGTACCTGATATGGTGATTTATTGCCACAATATATTCCCCTATGCACAATTATTAGATGTTAGTCTGCCTATCATAATGCATTAAAGACTACCAACTCAATTTTTATGCTGTCTTCCAAACCATGTGCATCATGGCAGAAAAATTCAGGCATCAATAAACACGAACTTACAAATTACTGAGATTTCAGAGTTTTAAAATTAATGAGAGATTTCTTTATTAAGAGTTGCACAGTGTATGTTTAAAAGTTTACTTCTATTTTCTCTTTCATCACTACATCAAAGCTTTGCAACCTATGGCCCAGAAAGGAATTCTTATGGGACAGTAAAGACCAGGGAGATCATATGGCATTGACTCCACCTCTTTCCTCCTGGCCATTTCTTTATTTGCCCAGAGTTATCACTGTAATCAGAGCAGCACACAAGCTTTTCCAGGCAGTTAGAAGGAAGGAAAAACAGAGCTCCCAGTTTCCTCTAGCAACACTTGGTGTGAAGCTGAAAAATAGTTATGAGTTCTCTCAATGGCTATGAAACACACACACAGATACACACACAAACACATATATCAAACTTCTGTCCTTGCTTTGATTTTTAAACAAATGCTTTGCATGCAACAACAATGTCCAAGAAAGAAAGATCAACAGGTCTAACTTATAAAACTCAGACCATGAAAACCAGCAAGAAAACTCCTGGATTAGATTCTCTACATTGCACACATTATACCTGTATGGCAGGTGTTTACAACAGCTCTAAACATTACAGGATGTCTAAGAAAGAGGCACAGCTTCCAAATCCTGGCATGGAGGGTCTCATGTAATGGCAAGAGCATTCATATTCCAGGAGACCAACAGCCCTCACACCCAGTGCCAGCTGTTCTCACCATATTCCCCACTAGTGGTGAATTAATAGGAAAACTGAGGAAGGCAAAATTTTTAGAAAGCAGTGGGAGAAAAGATACTTGACAGTGTTCTCTCTCTTGATAGAGAAATACATTATAAAAAAGACCTTACATATCAGCTATGTTGCAGTCATGAAAAGTATAAGGAAAGAGTTATTTAATATACTTTTTACTTTATTTAGTACGCTAATGGAGTAGGGGAGACCCAGCAAGAGGAAAATACTAGACAATTGAGTTCTTTCCTATGTTTTCCTACCAGGACAATAATTTCAACTATGAAATAATAATTTATTATAAAAATACAATCATGAAACAAATTTAGCAGCATACGAAAGCTGGCCTCTTGATTTCCCTGCTCAAAGGTGGAGAGCAGCTAGTCCAGACTTCGGGTCTGGAGTTCCTGATTTAATGAGTAGTTCTGTTTACAGCAGAACTAATGAAGCTCAGTTTCCTATGGATTTGCTCCTATAAGCCCTGTGGCCACTTAACATTAATTACATCAGTTGCCTCTAAACTTGCCCATGTCTCCTTGAGCTCCTGCACCCCATAAAAGTCCCCATTTGTCCATATATTCCCACAAGCACACACTGAGGCTTGCTCTCACACCTTCATTAACGCTCAGCTCTTTGTCATGCCCTTAAACCCACCTTCTCATTCCATCAGTTCCATCACCTGTCTCTGAATGGTGCTAAGACAGACAGCATATGCTGCAGCTGCTTTGAGGCTGGGTGCACGCTGGCTGGCCAGCTGGAGATCGTCTCTTCACTTCCAGGAGAACACCAAATGCCATGACCTCCTTGCTTTTATGGTTTTTTGGGGAGACGGTTCTCAGATGTCAGCTTTCACAGACTAGGGGAAGGCACTCTTTCTCAAACATCTCCCTGTTCTTAAAGTGGTTGGAATTGGCTGGGGGGTTCACACTCACTCAGGAAGAAAAGACACAAAGTCAATGCAAATGGCACTTCCTTCCAAAGCCAGGATTAGGGGGTAACTCAGTTCCAGCCAGTTGCAATTCACATTGAAAACGCCCACTGCTGCCCTCCTCCTGTCTTGTGGTTCAGGGTAGCTTCTGCATTTCTCATCCATCCACCCCACTCTGGAGGGACCAGGAAAACACGAAATTGACAAAAAGTCTGTTTCAACATTTTTATACTGCACCCTGTGGGCAGCAATGAAACTGTCAACAAGAATTACTGCTTCACTCGAGAGACGGGGAGCAGAAGGGTCTGGAGCTATTTACAGGGATGGCCACCTCAAAACAAAAGCCATGGAAGAATAAGAGCAGTAGTTACTCCAGCTAGGATAGCACACATAGAACAGGGCTAACAGAAAAACATCCCTGTCCTTTGCTGGGGGCAGGGGAAGAGGATCATCACATTAGCAAATAGTGACTAACAAGAAGTTAATGTTCATTATAAATGCAGAAAGAGAGTCCAACCTGCAGAAACTACCTGTTGCTTAAAGAAACCTTATCATTTTTTCCTCTATCCACTTCTTTGTGCTTTGGGGCCAGAGAACACATAACACAAATCCCAAATGCTGCCCTTTAAAGAGGGCAATGGTGTTAAGTAAGTAGTTAAGTACTACTGCATGTCTCTTTAGACCTAGAAATTATTTTCAAGACCTTCCCAGGCTTGCAGCACTCACAGGTGGCTAGGAGTTTATCTACCTAGCATAATGCAGTGCTGTGCAGCTATCTTGAACACCAGAAAGAATATGGCCACGTTAGCACTGCACTGCACCCAGGCTGAAATGCTGGAGCATCCATCCTGCTTCTCAGGTAGATGGGATCTATGCAAATGGTGCCTCACTACAACACATAAGCATACCCTTAGTCATCCTGCCTCAAAAACCAGCTGTAACGCGACAGTTCTTCCTTAAATTACCAAGAATTGTAACGAAAGAGCATCTGAAGAGAAAAACAGACACCAAAGTCAAGAAGAGGAACAAGTTTTTACAATCGGCAGCATGCATTTAACAAAACAGACACAGCCCCTGAAATGCCTTTCTCTCTTTATGTCAGCTCTGCCCCTAGAGTTTACAAATTATGGCTCTGACTTGTAAATGTTAGTAAATACCTCCTTAAACCTTACTCAGTGTTTCCATAACTGTATATAGATTCTAGAGACTACCCTGCAAGAATAACATCCAAAATAGGTTCTAAAAATAAAGTGTTCTAGACGATTCTCAGATATAGCCAAAGGCTGAAAACACAAACCATTTCATAAAGAAGGGCATGAACTTGAATTATGAGCTCGAATTCACGGGCTCCTTGAATTATAGCTGGAGAATGGGAAAAAATCCAGAACAGCATGCCAAAAAAAAAAAAAAAAAAAAAAAAAAAAAAAAAAAACAACCAAACAAAACAACCAAGAAAACTAACCCAGAATATAGCAAAAAAGAAAAAGTAGCATCTCAAGTCCACTTTCTGTTTTTGAAACAAAGCTTGAAGTCTGGAACGAACAACAACAAGAGTTCTTAATTCTGTGATTCACACTTCCCGAACTAAGCAATCGATAATCTCTAATGCCAGGCAATTGTTTGGCTGATGAGTTTGTAAAAAAGGCAACATTCCACCCCGATCAGTGTCGGGCTGTGAACGCCTCCCCCTTGCCAGCAGCAATATGGATTGCCCAGCGCAGTCCGGTGATTCCTTTTTTCAGCCTACGTAATGCCCATTTACATAGTCGTGATATTTTTAAATGTGCTTCCAGAAGCGCTAAATGACACAAAAACATGGCAGGAGACAAGCACGGAGGTAACACAGCACTCCTGTGACTGCGGAATTCACGAACAATATAACGACGAAGTCCGGGGAGCACAATAAAACTCCATTTTACAGATTATGCATTCAGAACACCAACCCAAGGAAATCCTGGCCGTGTTTCCCCCCCACAGCGAGAGTGTGTCTGAGCACAACAGAGCACATATCCTGGCTCCTTCGCTAACCTACACGCACATTCCTACACCCCTTAGGAAAACACTGACAGCGGGCATGAAAGGAAGGGAAACAATGACATTCTTTTAATAACAACGTTCACCAGCGCGATGGACGCGGCCGGACAGTGCTACGCGGCGGCAGTTCCTGCATTCCCCTGGATCAGCCGCATTCTCCCCTGCTGCTCCCGGGCAGCCCGATTGTCCCCCGGTGGCCAGGCCGGCCACCGGCCCTCTCCCACCGCGGCGGCACGGCCGGGGCACGGAGCGGCGGCGCACGCCGCGCGGAGCCGCACCTGGCGCCAGCCGTGACCCTCGGCTCCACGTCACTGTGCCCGGCCGGGCGCGGGGCCGTGTCACGCCGGGCCCGCCGCCCCCCGCCGCAGCCCCCGGCCCGGCCCGAGCCGCGGCTCTTACCGCCAGGTCGGGGCTGTGCGAGTCCCGCTGGGACACGGCGCGGATGACCCCAGCCCGCCAGCGCCCGCTCTCCGGCGGTTCCTCGCCGCCGAGGCACAGGAACCGCTTCCCCACCAGCTCCGGCCGCGTCTCCACCGCCATGGCCGCCGCCGCGCAGGCACCGCACCAGCCGCCGAGCCCGCTGCTCTAGGGGCCGCGCATGGCGGGCGTGGGGCGGGGACGGGCGCGGGGCTCTCGGGCTCACAGCGGCGGGAGGGTCGGAGCCCCTCGGCCGCGCCGCCGCCGCCACAGCCCGACACAAACACCGAGCGAGGGGCGGGGGCGGGCCGGGGGTGCGCGCTCCCTCCCTCACCTCCTCCCTCCCTCTCTCCCGCGCGCGCCCGCCCGCCGCGCTGCGGCCCCGACCACTCCGCCCACGCAGCCCCACTGCCATGGAGACCGACGCCGCGCGACGTCTCCCTCCGCCAGGCAGCGCGGGGCAGCGGCCGCAGCGCGGCAAAGAGTCCGCGGCCGCTGGGGTGGCACCGGGACCCCGCGGGGGCTCGTCCCGTTGCCCCCTGCTCAGCCCCGGCCGGGGCAGCACGGCCCTCACCTGCCGCCCCGGCTGCCCCCGAGAGCAGCCCCGCGGTGATCTGACACTGGCGGGGTACCCGCTGCCTGCCTCCGGTGCCACGGCGGGAGCTCGGGCACGGCCTCTCCGGGGTACTTCCCCTCGGTGGAAGAAGGGGCTGTCCGTCCTCCGCGGGCTCGCCCACACCCTGCTTAAGGCGCACCACTCCGAGAGCTCAGTAATGTACATAAATGTGCGAAGGCGGGGTACCGAGAAGATGGAAGCAGGCTCTTCCCGGTGGCACCGGGCAATGGGACACGGAGCAACAGGCAAGGTGTTGCTGTGATGTACTGGAAGTTCCACCAGAAGAAGAGAAAGAACTTCTTCACTGTGCCAATGACACTGGAACAGATTGTCCAGAGAGGGTGCAGTCTGCCTCGCTGGAGATACTCTAGAGCTGTCGGGACACAACCCTGTGCCATGTCGTCTAGGACAGCCCTGCTAAGCAGGGAGGCTGGACCAGGTGCTCCCCTGTGGTCCCTTCGAGCCTGACCCATTCTGTGATTCTGTGAGAGCCCAGGCTGGCAAGGGTATCCCAAGAGCCAGGCATCAGCATGCTGATGTCTCAGCCCTCCAGGGTTTGGGAGGGCCAGGACCAGGTCTGTCCTCTGCAGCACCTTCTCCCTAAAGTCAGTTTGCTGGAGAGATCAACAGACACCCATCCAATCCATCACCTTTCCCTACTGCAAAGAATTATTACTGGAATGTAGTGTCAGTTTAATCTCTCAGAGACTTTTAGAGACAGGACACTTCAGCCCTAGAAGACACTTGAATTCTGCTGGCTGCCAGCAAACAGAAGTCAGCTCAGAGGCTCACAGGGCTTCAGCTGAGATCTTGGGCTGCAGCACCCGCGGAGCCAGGCAGCCACGTTCTGTAGCAGTTGCTATCGGTTTGTTGTTCTTTCCATGGCTCCCGTAGTCATGCTGTGCTAATGCCATGTTTGCATTTGAAGAGTTTTTCCTTCACGTTATCTGGAGGTGTAGCTTTCCTGAACTTCTGCCTGCCTTTACTGGTATGCTTGCCCTCGAGAGAGCAGGTTAATGATCTCTCATCTAGCACTAAAAGCAAATTTGAATAGTGCATTTTTGAAAAATAGATTATGAGGCGAAAGCCATAAATCAAGATTGCCAACTTCTCGCGTTCCTGTATATTTTAGTGGAAGAAATAACTTCTGGTACAAGAGAAGTTAATTAACAGAAAACAAGCAAAAAAAAAGAGAAATCATCATTCACCATGACAAGTTTGTTCACAGAATTAGAATATTTTACAAGACATCAGATTTACACTGGAACCTATAGATGCCTGGCATCCTGGGCTGAATGGATGGAGGTGTGCTCTTTAGAAGCTGCAGAAGCACAACCATAGTGCATTTGAGCTAAATGAGATCTTCATTCATGTTCCAAAGTAACGCTACAACTAACAAAAGTGTACTGCAGTCTTGCAGAAAGAACAAAAATTATGTAAGTACTGGGCAGTTATCCATAAAGGGTATAAGGAAATGTTACAAAACTGATTAAATAAATATGAATCATATCAATGTTCTTGTATTCATTCCCTCTTGTTTAATCAAAGAGGAATTTGAGATATTATTGAACTCTACAATTAAATGACATTACTGTGCAATAAAACATAAAATATACTCCAAAAAGCCAATTTACATGATTCTAATAGACTGAACTTGTGAATTTATCACAGAATAACAAACTATTAAGAATCAAATATTTTTAATTTGTTCCAAAAATTCATTTCAAGGCACTGACACTAGAATTATGTTTTAGTATAGATTAGAATTCATTGAATGCTATTGTTCAATGTGGAACCATTTTATAGTTGTTAATCACCTGAAAATATCAGTAAGATCAAGTAACATCGATATTTAGGTGGCAACTCCCATGGTTAGCTGTCAGTTCCCAGCTGCCAGGTGAGATGGGCAGGACTTTGCCCTGCTCCGCACAACACCACTGAGCTGGACCAGGAGGAGACAAGCCTTGACATATCACAGGGCAGCTTCACTCCCCAGCAACCCACACCTCAGCTCTTCTATCTTCCACTTATTCATCTTGGAGCAGTTTTTTTAACCTGTAGGTGCTTTAGGAAGGTCAAAATTACTATGTTCAGGTGGATCAGCATATGAAAGCCACAGGTTGCTGGACATTTTCCACCTCCAGCAACTTATTTTCTTGGTCTCTCTTTACTTATCCATTTCTTCTTTGCTGCTTCCTTTTCTCCTTGTTTCTCTGTGAAGAAATTGTGAGAGGACTAAATGCTCAGGATAAATCAACTATAAATCAACTCAGAACCTCTGTCTTCAACAAAACAAAGTCATGGTGCTGTGGTCCAAGGCCTGAAAATAGCTTATACACTAACTTTTTAAACACTCTGTACCCTATCACCCTGTAGGATTTCTTCCTTTTTCAGAAGCCTTTGCAAGCATCAAACCAATACATTAACTCCCCTTGCAAAGCAACACCTCCCTTATTTATTAGATAAATATTAAGGAATATTTGAACTGAAGAGTCAAAGCACCAAAATTCACAGGATTTAAAGGATTAGGGATGTTAGGAATTGATGTATCTACTGAAAAAGCGGCATAAGGAAGCCTCTTCTTGTAGATTACTCTGAAAAGACCAGAGGAATCATCCTCTTGGAGCTCAGGAGAAACACCCAGAGCCAGATGCCCATAGGCAACAGCAAGATAGAGCTGACACCTTCAGCCTGGTAGAAGTCCACAAAAAAAAAAAAAAAAAAAAAAAAAAGCAAAAAAGCCCTAGGCTGAGCCCCAGGGAAGGAGAGCTTCTCTTGGGCAATTGTCTGTGGACAAACTCACCTCTCACTCCCTGAAGGTATATACATTGGTTAGGTGCAAAATCAAGATATTTACTGAGAGCTTTTTCTAACTTCCAGATTGAAATGCAGCACAGCCTGTACTAGTAGTAATTGCACCTTCTCCATGCAGATAAATGCCATATTTAGAAATTATTATTTCCATTTTACAGGAAGGAAAATTGAGAGAGAAAGACAAAATGACTTGTCAGTGTCACAACTCTTAAGCAGAATTAATACTGAACTAATTCTTTCTAAAATATGTACTATGTACTTCTGGTCTATCTTAATTTTCGTTAGGATATAGCATCAGTTTCATCTGAATTCGTAATTCCTTGGGAATTGGGAAAGCCACATTTAATGTTTTCCAGTGTACAGTAGCAGAAAATTAAGAATCTACATTTAACAGGTTGGTTTAAGAGTTTTGTGACTTTAGAATTCATAGCCAAAAGAAAACAAATTTTTCATCAAACATCAGTTATTTCTGATACAAAGCCAACTTTTGATTTCCAAGTGTCTTATCTTCTACAGAGAGTCCATGGGCTTTTCTTAACGCATCCTCCTCAAAAGCACAATTATTTGAGCGGTGAGGCAGCTCTTGAGCACTGAATGGGACATAGAATCAGTGGGAAAGTACGATTCTTTAAAGACAGCTATTTCATGTAGATGCAAAGGTTGCATTGAACACCTGGAGGTGCAAAAGTGCAAGAGAGTGTGGTTTGTGGCATTACCTCCCCAGCTCTCCCACTAACATCCTGAGTGGTGATCTATTGCATCTCCAGCTGTCTACAGTCACTCTCCACCTGGGTCTGTCAACTGACCACTCCTAACATTTTCCTGAGTCTTGGCTTTCACAGTTGTAAAAAAGCTGCACATTTACTGCTATATTTGCATTGCAGGTGAATAGAGCACCCCACTGTGTCCAGGTATCATCCTCAGCTATTCTTTAATACCATAGTGGCTGTTGCTACAGCCTACACAGAAAGAAGATTTAGGTTTACTGCATTTGTGAATCACTCCAACCATATCTGCACAAGAAAACATTGTCTTTCACAGGGTGCCACTCCATCAATGCTGACAACAGCAAGGAGCACTACTGAGCCTCCAAGTGATGTTTCACAGTCAATTTATAGCCTAGAACAGATGAATACAACATATTCCAATTCCAGCATTTCCTTCTGTTCCAACTAATGAGATAGCACCAAAAAAGGTTGAACATTCTGAATAAACATAGCCTTCAATACATTCGCTTCCTCAGAAATTTGGAGACATCTTAAGATATCAACCTATCCCCATACAACCCCTGGCCCCCCGCTTAACCACTGCCTTACACTTAAGTCAGCAAACAGAACTCCTGGGCACCCCACACCTGCTTTAAATGCACAGCTGGCCAGCTCAGCCCGATGAGGAGGCAGGGGTGGGTTCTACCGAGATGTGCTCACCCCTTGACCCTGCCCCGGGGTTGGCCGACTCCCTCCTGCTGGGGATGGCATCACCTTCAACCGCTGCCACAGTTTTCTGCGGTGTTTAAATGCAGCCTGAGGGTAAAGCATCGTTAGACCGGCACTACCTTGGTACCAAACAGTCCCTCCCCCTACTGATGGGTTTACACCCCGCAGAGGTAAAATGCAGAGGGTGGGGGAATAGATAACAAGGCACTCAATCTCCACCTTTCCTTGAATACTTAAGGACTTAATTCCTAAGGTGAAACTGCATGGCCCTGCTTTGGCCTTATCAGATAAGGTCTCCATCTAAAACAACTTATTTGAATTTGTTTGGAGGAAAATGCTCTCAGTTTCTTCAAGGCACAGATGGAAGATGCCATTTCCACCGGTCACTCAGCCCAGGTGCAAGCATTAAGAGCAAAGATGATGCACAGCAGCAGTGCTGTAACATTTTTGTGGCCATTCCAGCAATGTTAGATTTCCACTCAAGTTTCTTTCCTGCTTTTAATCTTGCTGCTGATGCCAGCTTGAGGCTTGGTACTTCTCAGGAATCAGACTGAGCTTTAGGCATATCTGTCAGCCCGTAACAGCTCTCCCACAACATACACTGTAATGCCCAGAAGACAGAACAAGAACTGAGAACAATTTTTTATTTAGTTGAGGGGATCCACCTACAGAACAAAACACCAGAAGAGGTCAAGCTTACTCAGAGCCTGAGCAGCCTCAGCACTGCTGATGATCCTCCTGAAAGGGCCTACCTTACTATAGGCTGCTCCCAACTACAATGCTCCTTTCTCCTGTCAATCACTCACACATAAAACCTGAAACCAATCACCCTTAAAATTAATTAATCACCTTCCCCGTGAACCTTTACTTCCAGTGGTGCTTCTTCCCCACTCACACCTAAGCTGTATAAAGGTGAGTCAATAAGGCTTCTGCTGCTGGGGCAGCATTAACTAGAAAGGTAGATGAGTGTAGGCTTCTCTCACATGGACTCCTGAAGCTCCAGCTTTGTGGATTATCTTGGGTGTATTTTTACCTAATATTAAGTGCTTGGCTGTTATCTCTGTGATTTTATAATTAGTGGCTTTTGAAGGTTACCAGATGGGTAACACTAAAAAGAAAATCCCTGAAATCACAAACAGCCATGTGAAGGCAGTTACTGCTTCTATGTCAGACTTCTATCTCAGTTTTAAGATGTACTAAAGTTTCCCAGAATATTGTCAAGGAATATCTGTGCTGGATAAAAGGTGTTTAAGTAGATCATTTTATGAGTAGATACTGTTACTGATAAAAAGAGCAGGATATAGTCAACACTGAAATAAACTTACAGATCTTCTTTGAATTAAATGGGAGGTGGGTTGAGTTCTTATCCTCACTGGAGATCACTAGGCTACTGTGTAGCAAAGATAAAAGAAGGGAAAATGTACAACTATAGAGTTTTCTGCCTCCTGAGTTGTTAAAGGTCTTCCTAGCACTGCACACATACTGCATTGAAGTACTAGGAACAGAAGTTGTATAATCTTATCACTCTTCTGTACATAGATTTCTTAATGTTTATCTTAAAACTTATAATGTATTAAAAAAAACCCCAAACTATTAAGAGCTGTACTGGTGCTGTGGTGCAGGCAGCTTCCTCCCTTCTGAACCTCTAGCTTCTCTATGATTTGTGTTGGGGTGGAGCCCTCTTCAAAAGCAGGGCTCCTGTTAACATCAGTTTTGCACTGAATTTACGTGGATGTCGGTATTGCTTATCCTGGCATAACTAAAAGAGGTGATGGTTATGGTAAGGAAGTGGTTTATAATGCTGCTCTACAACATGCACAATAAAAAGCAAACAGGAGGCTTTGGGCTTTAGGAAAGGTCTAAAGCTGTGGTAAGAAACAGCTGATTTCAGCTACCATTAAAGTGCACTAGATGGGGAATGTGACAATATTCCTTATGCTTGCCTGGGGAAGAAAAAATATTAACAGGAAGATGGTTGTGCCTTTCTGAAACCGGGGTGGAAAGAAAAGCTCTTAATGGCTTAGAAAAAAAAAAATAGTTACTTTCTGGTTTTGAAATTTCTGTAAAATCTTTTCTCAGCCTCATTCACTACTCTGCTATCCAAATTCCTTTGCATTTTCTTAATGCAATCGCAGTAGTTCCGCTATATCTTTATCTCACCAAGTATAATTGCTTGCCAGTTTTGTCTAAAACAGTAACAGTGCTTATCACATGGTAAGCACACTTTAACGAACTTGTCTGATGAATATTTTTATGTGATGCTAGTTCTTTCTTCCTGCCAGCAAATTGTCTGCCAATTGGCTTACAACTGGCACACAGGTTTCTTTCCTGTATTCCAGCTGTCTGTCTTGTTGAGTTTCTGTATCAGGAAAGGATAACAAATTAGTGTCAGCTGTGTTCTGCTATTCAGTAATAGCTATTATTTAACAATATTTATCTCTTTAGTAAGGGTTAGGTCTTTATATTTCATAGTGTTGTCTGGCACAGGGTATAAACAAATTATGTTACTGATTCTGTGCTGATCAAGCAGTGGTACTTTTGTATTTTTCCTGGCACTGTTATCCCAATTAAAACTATCACATATTTTCTACTCAGCCAGTAACTTCTTTGATTAATTTCCTGTTCTCATTAGAAGTGTTCCAGGGTCTGTCTGTGACACTTGTTCAGGCAACATTCAAAATTGACCCTATAAAGGGAATTGATTGAAGTCTGCCCTTACTGCCAGAACTGTAATGAAACATTACATCTTATAATGACAATCTGAAAAGGCACAAACCTCCATAAGCATAGAGATGAGAAGAGACTTGCATGTCTTGGATTTAAGAGCAGTAGATTGTGTTTGGCTGTTGCTGAGTCATTTAATTGAATGAGAAGGTTGTCTTGGAGTCATGAACTAGCTGAGGGTGGAAGGAACCTCTGGACATTGTCTAGTCTGACCCCTCCCTGCTCAGAGCAGGGCTACCTACAGCAGGCTCCTCGGGGCCATGTCCAGCCAAGCTTTAAATATTTCTTCAAGGCTGGAGACTTGAGTCTCTCTATGCAATCTATCATAGTGGAAAAAGTATTTTCTTAAGTTCAAATGGAATTTCCTGTATTTCAGCCTGTGCTCATTGCCTCTTGCCCTTTCCCTGGGCGCCACTGTGAAAAGGTGGCTCCTCTATTTTGTCTTTGAAAAAAGATTCCAGCAGCCATTTGTATAAATGGTAGTATTTGTATAAATAATACCCTGGTACACCAAGCATCTATTACGCATTCATTGCTGATTTTGTGGCACCAAAGGAATCAAATTCTCCATCCTTCTCCCTAAGTTACTTTCCACAGATTCCCAACCCAGCAGTGCTGGGACTTGCTTCCTACATTTGTATCCTTGCTGCTGCTCCTGTGGTGCCTACTGGAAAAGGTGGAAGCAGAAATTGGTTCTCCTTGCCCAGCTGGCTGAAGTTCAGCCAACAGAAAATGTTTGTCTTCAGTAAATAAACTCTCTGAAAGCAAGCATCAGCACTCCAGTGTACAAACCAGGGAGATGTTTTTCTCACTGAGGTAAGTCCCAATTGCAGGTAAAACTTAGAAAAGCACGTGCTCTGTAGCTGAAGCACCATTGACAGTAAACACGACTGAATTGGGAAAACAATTTTGGAAAAGATTAGTGGAGAAACTTAGTCCTCAGTAGGTGCAAGTATCTGCATTGCTCCTGTTCCCAGGGTAACTGATGCTCAATCACATTTTGTATCATTATTTTCCTGTTGCATATGACTTTTGAACCTGAAGCTTCTACTCTGAGAAATTAGTATTTTTGATTTTTTACCTATACAGGAACTTATCTAGTCCTGTCCCATACTATTTTGTAGGATGATATGCAGGAATTCAAAGGAACAATCTACTGTAGCATCTGCAGATTTTTAGTATTAAAAAATGCTCATAATATAAGACCTGCTGAAGAAATTTTAGTGAGGTATGTGCAGGTGGTTCCATGCACTATGAACACACTGTACAGGCCTGCAGAAGACCTGCATCCTTTCAGTGAGTGGTCTGAAGATGGGCTTGCTCTTGTTGTTGAGTCCTAAACCAAGAACCTACTGGGTCCCAGCAGGAATACCGTGCCACCCTTTCTGTGTTTAGATACTCTGATCCTACTTTCAGAGTATGAGACCAAAATACCTCTTATCTTAAATATTAGAAGTAGCTTAAGTGAGACAAAATTAAAGATGAAATTAAAGTAACTGAAGATACATCTCTTGATGCTCTCCTATTACGCCCCTCCCTTTCATCTTTTCACTTTTAATCAAAATTATGTTCCCAGAACTTTGTTCTGATTTTACTAAGTTGCAGCAGCAGCTACCTGTAAATATTAATTATTTGACCATATCTTAAAAAGATGACCCCAAATTACAAAACATCAGGTTGCAATTGCAATCATAATGAGAATATATTATGTAGAATATTCCCCAGCATGGTCTGGCCTGTATTTGAAAGCACTGCATTAACATGGACTTCAGGAAAGGCCATCAAGCAATGTCTGATGGCTCTGTAATCCCAGTGGTTATTTACCTGAAGCAGACTTGACTGCACACAACATTGACATGATTCAGAAAGGTCAAGGTCCAAGGCAGGTGGTGAGCCAGCCTGCGTGGCTGGGCTGGGGAGAGATGTTCCCTTTCCAGGAGGAGGCCTTAAATGACTCTTATTAAATCTGTAATTTGTGACTCTCATATGCCCAAATGTAATGCAAATCCACTGTCTTTCTTGCTTGCAATTAATATCAATGGAAAGATGAAATGGAAGTTCAAGGAAATGGTTGCAATAAGCACCACCTCAGAGCCTTGTGTTGACTCCAATTTTCTTACATCATAAACTGCTTTGAGCCCTCTAAGTTATAACCCAGCAATTTAACACTTGTGTTTCATGTTGGTTAAATTAACTTTAGACAAGAAAGGGGTCTGGCAGCACATGTTTGATAACTGCTGAACCAATTGATGACTGAACTAATTGATACAAGAGAAATTTCGTGGTGCTCACAGTTGTGAGGCTGCTCATCTGCAGGGAAATAAAGTGAGGGAAGGTATTCATGTCTTCCTTCTAGCATTTGCATAAGCTACAAGACTTATTCCATACTAAGGCTGGCGAAACCTGAGTACTTGTTTTATGCTTATGAACCCAGTGGGTCAACCATAAACATTAAAGCCGTTCAAAATCATAAAGGTGACTTTGTTTTTTAATTCAGCAATCAACAATTGCTGCTCATTTAACTGAGCAGCATCCATAATTTGTGTAATTCATGGTCCTAAGTACTCCAGAGATCAGCTGCTGAAGTTCCTGAATTTTAGGTTGCACTTTAGTTTAGTCAGGGGTTTTTAATTCAGGTTTCATGTATCTTGATAGATTATTTTCCAAAATGTGTGAGAGAGAATGAAAAAAAGAGTATGTAAAAGAACTGTGTCTGTATATTAATATTGTGTGAAAGGAAGCCAAAATAAACCAGCTACTGATTCTCATTTTTGAGTTGCTGGAGAGTGCCTTTTGTGTAAATTTTGATGTCTAACAGTTATTTCTAGCAAATTCTGGGAGACAAAGGGTATGCAAAAAAGGTGAAGCTCTGATTTGTCTAGACAGAGTGTGTTTGACATAAAGAGGATGATTTTTTCCTACCCTCCTGGAGGCTACCAGCTCAGAGCAGCTACAGACACAGTGCATTTACGCCTGTTAAACCAGAAGTTCTGCCTATTGTTTTTCCTGCCTTCATCACTTTCTGCTGCTATAGTCCAACTATGCTATACCAGGCTATTAAACATTCAGCATCCAGAATGTCTAGACAGGCTGAAATACTGTCTGTGCTCCTTTTCTCAGAGTCAACTTTCCTCAGAACTAAAAGGCTAGTTGGAAAGCCAAGGTGGCAGAGTTTTGAGTATGAGAGACAATTCTTCAGGCTGCCTTCTGAGTGGGTAGTAATACACACTGATAGGCATTTCTGGCAGTGCACAAAATTTGTGTGCAAACCTCTTGCTGCTCCCCAGAGAGGCTTCAAGCCTTTGACAATTACTGCTAATGTATTAAACAGCTTGCACTCATATTCTAAGGATACCAGACTACATAGAAATGTATTCTGCTAGCTGGCAATTTCTACTCAAATAACAGAGGGGAAAACTCAAGGGTGACTTCCTTGCCACAGAAGATGGGAAAAATCTTTTTGAGGCAGAAACAAATGGTTTCTGTGTAGGGGCCTGTGGACTAAGAGAGACATTTTGCTGTGTATATCTGCTGGTTTTGGCAATGTTGAACAAGAAAGCAAACAGAAGTGCCACCTTTTTTTTTCTATGTAATCTTTATTTTTTTCAGTGCTGACTTGAGTCACTCTGTATAGCAAGAAGCAAGTACTAGTTTTTTGCAGGGTGGAAATGAATGTTGCCTCTAGAAGCTTTGCAAATTGAAAGTTAGATAACATATAAGGGCTGTTGATCCTGTTTTGCTGTTCATGTACTGCACACTCTGTGTGATTGTGATATATATTATAGAAACATGCTTTGATTTTGCACCTCAGGACAAGCCTGGGAGGCTTTTTCAGGTGAGGAGGAAGGGAAGGCAGTCAGGTGGCACAGCAGGAGTTGTCCTTGTTGTGCTTGAAGGAGTGAAGAGACGTGGGTGCTCCTATCCAGCCATGTCTTTGGGGTCCATCCCACTTCCCCTTTGCCTGAAGAATCTTGAGAAACCTTGTGCTAACTCTCTTAACTTCCAGCAAGGGAGAGCAACATCTTAGTGGAAGTGTTTAATAGCCTGGGCTCTGAAAGGAAGGTATTTTTTTCCTGTGTTAGGTGAGCCCTCCACCAACAGACAACAAAACATTCAGACTGCTAGCCAGGAGTTTGAGAAGCAGCATGCAAGGCAGGTGCCTGGATCAGAGGACAAACAACTGAATATGAGCACCTAAGAACATTCTGTTTCCTCTGTTAATGAGAACAAAAGAAAAAAGAGGGTGGCAGATTTATTATCTTATGCCACTCTAAAAGAAAGTTCATAAAGTTAACAGAAATGTGGTTACAAAGTTCAGCATATGAAAATGCTGGACAAATTTTGGGGTTAGAGCTAGAAATCTACCATAAAGCACTTAGGGACTAAAAAAAAAACATTCAAAGAAACTTGCAGTTTAATTTATCAAGAGACTGAAATACGACTTATGCATGCATTAATCTTTGTGGAGACTAATGAGTGAGAAGGACATCTGTAATCTATCACTTAAAGCATAGCAGGAACCTAAACTGGAAAAGTAAATTCAAAGTTTAAAAACATGGGCCTAGTTTTCTGAAGAGAAAAAAATTACTGATGAAAATTAAAAAAAAAAAATTGATGTTCTGATGCCTTCAAATCAATATCCTTTGTTGGCAGCACTGCTTCTAGGAAACAAAGGTTATCTGACACAACACATGAATTAATGATTCTGTGTCTTGGGTTTAAGTTGGATGAAATGATTTGATATTCCCTTCCAGTTTTAAAATCTAGAGAACTTTTCCCAGTTCAGGGGAGAATGCAGAGAGATGACACATCTTGGGGGAAAAAGGAACCCAAGTAATGAGAAGACAGAAAGCATAGCTCCAAAGGAAAACCAAATCAGGATATTGTTTAATAAAACAGCTTCCTTAAATGCATTTGTTGGTCAGCAGTTTTGACTAGACCTGTGTTGGAATGAGAAAGCAAGGCATAGTGGGGTCAGCTGGGTAAAGGCTAACAAAGGGTTGTACATAGGAATTCTCCTCCTGCCCCACAGCAGAGGTTCCCCTGAGTATCTGTCCTACCTAATCATGCTGTGCTGCCCTGAGTGTGGGAAAGAAGAAAAGGGAAACCTGATAGCCCAGTGTCCTTTGCTGGCAGCCTTTTGAGTTGCTGGATAATGTATGAGGTAGTCCTTCAGCTCTTGGTGCTGATTATTCTCCTCTCAAACTCTGTGTATGGGTTTGGGCTTTGCATTTCAAGAAAGCTGGGTTAGAAAGGAATCAAAAAGACTAGAAAATATCCCATAAGGAATTCTTTATTCAGAGGAAGATTTGATACATAAGTATGTGGTTTAGTATTTTAAGTTGCTGCAAAGGAAATTGTTTTTCCTTCCATACTTGGGGGAGGCAGGATAAAAACTGCTGAATGCTCCTTGACTCAGCTTAACTTTGATACAAGGAAAAGCTTTCCAGTAGGATAATGAAGGACTAGTAAACATAGTTAAAAAAGGTGTGTAATTGTTGATGAAAGCTTCAGGAACAGGTAGGACAAGACATCTTTCCAAATGACATTGGGTGATCCTTGTTTCCTTATGCAGCAGAAAAACTTGGGGTCTTTTCTCTTTCTAAGATAGGTTTTTTCCACCTCTTTTGGGCTGGTGGCAATGTTGAACAAGCACTGTTTAGCTGGAGACTATGACATTCTGCAAATAGATATTGTGCTGAACAACATTCTAAGTGTTGCCAAAGAAGGTATATCTCCTCTTCATTTTAAGTAAAATCCGTCAGCCGGTTCAAAAGGCAATCATTGTTCCCTGATAAAATGCAGCTGGTGTGCACATGAGCTTAGTCAGCAGACTATAAAATAACATAAGCCTTCCACAGGGATCAGAAACATCAAAAGCAGAAGGTGTATTTAGAAACAATCTCCAACAGATTGCTATAATTATTAAATGTGATGCATCATAAGTAGTGATGGAATATAGCTGATGATACTACCCAGACAGGAAGGAATAGTGTGGCTTTGGTGTCTGTCTCTATACAGATTTCAAATCCCAAAGACTGGATCATCAGATGCCAGATTATGTGCAGCTCATCATTTAAAATGGGTCTGCTCTCATGAGGGAGGTGTGTATTTACTGAAACAATCAGGGACAGCTTTTGAACAAGTTAACATCTTTAATGTCACTCTACTTGGGAACATGGGAGAAATAACCCTACAAACCTCTCCACTGGACAGCCCTCGTGGGATGTACTGGTGTGGTTACACTTACCTACAGGGCAATGTTTGAAGGCCCACATGCAAGACATGTCAGACATTTCTGTCGATAGCTTATCAACACAGAAGCAGGGAAGTGACAGGTACAGCAGAGTGGCTTTGTGAGAGCCTCTTGGGCTGGAAATGAGCTGCTCTGTCGCCTCAGCTTGCCCTTGTGGGGGCCACATTTTATATGCTTTCAACTCCAAATGGAAGCAATAAGGTAGGATGGACATATGACTGCTGCCAGGAGAAAGTCTCAGATGGAGCTGTTCTGAACTTTCCCCTTCCGCTTTAGATCACATTTCCCTTCAGAAAAAAAGAAAAATCCTAATGGGTTGCTTTTATGTTTTTGGTAAGAAAGAACTGGAGGCACTTAACCCACTGCAACCCATTAAAAATTGATAAAACCAATCAGCAGTTGCATGATAAACCTTTTTGCAGCATTGGTGAATTTTCTTTAAAATATTAACTAGAGTACCATTTTAATAATTGTACTTATAAGATTAATTGGATTCTGTCTGAATTGACTGCTGCAGTCAAAACAGGCTGGTGCTGGAGTGATCAAAATGCTTTGGCTTTATATCGATAGGGCTGTTCTGAATTGCTTTCAGTTCTGTCTCAGCCTTATCTGTTTTTCCTGACCTACAACTCAGGGAATTAACAGTGCTAGACATCATTCTTTCATAGTCTCAAAAAAAAAGTCTCTGGGCCTGCTGCTTTTGCTAACTCCTCTGCTTGCAAGGATTCCCCTCTACTACAACAGTGCAGTCATCCTACAACTCTAGCTAGATGCCTTTTTAATTCCAAATTCTATTTTCCTTAAAATTCAGTACTAACTGGAATTGTCAGGGCCCTGAAAGTCAGAAAACTGCCATCAAGAAACACCTTAAACCATGAATTTTACATCATGTTGCAGTTTGTGCATTTTCAGGTTTTGTACTTGCAGGTATATCTGTGAACATGAGGGAAAGAAATTATTCAAAACCTAAGGTTTCTACTTATTCACATTGAAGCAAGAGTTTTAAAGGGAATGTCAGAATGTAACAAAATTGAGAACAATAGTGGTTAAACCTACCAAATGGAAAAAAAAAAGGTAGAAACATCCATTTGAAACTTTGTTTTTTCATTAAGTTGGGTGGTCTACATTCCTAATTTGGAATGTTAATAAATTTCACCCAAACATTTCTGAAAGAAATAAACTTATGGCCTGTTAGCATTCTGTCTGCATGCTGGAATAAAAAAAATAAGACACCAATATTAGACACCAACTGGCTCTGCCATGTTCCTCAGCAAGATGCTGTGCTGGGAGGCTGAAATACGTGTGAGCAAGAAGTGGCATGTTCAGAATTCCGAGCAAAAGTTTCAGCTGCTTTGATTTCCTAAAACATCCATAGCATTGCCCAACACTCTCTTTCAAATTAAAGCCCATTAGGGCAGGAGGGCTTTTTATCTAGAGATCAGAGCCTACCTTTGTTGTTGATTCATGCATAGGAAAGGCAGATGAAGAGTTAAATACTTGAAGGTAGCATAAACTATACATTTCAACCATATTAATTAATAATCAGTTATGGTAATAACATCAGTTTAGGGTGGTGTGAGAAATAGCCATCTTCACCCATTCTGTATTGCTGTTTTAACAGATAAACTGGCATAATCTGTTCTGTGTTCTGATCCCAAAATTACAAACATATGTGATATGATTCAGGACTGAAAGAAATCTCTGTTTTTTTCAAATTGTTCTAGATTTGACACTCATTTAGGATAGATAAATACAAAACAGTGAATCTATGAAAAACCCATCCCTGTGATCAACCTATGTGTGTTTTTGACCTGTGTGATGCAAGTGGTGCTGTCCTTGGGGAGCACATCCTTGTAATGCAGGGAACTGAATCCCTCTGTCACAGACTAGCCTGTGTCTTCCTAGATGTTGTTCATTCACTGATTGCACAGCTGCAATGTAATTAAAATGTTTGTTTACCTGTAAAAGAGGTGAAAGCTCAACATTGATGTTTGTATACATGCATTGTATTATATCAAAGAAGTCAGGTGGCCTTTACAAATGATTTTCCAAGCACTGTTAAAACTCTTTAAAGCAACTTTTAACTACATTAAGTGGCTTTTGGAAGGGGTGTTAAAAATATCCCATAATGAGATACCTGCAAGTCTCCTCCTTACACAGAAATAGACAGACATATGAGTAAGACATGCCAAGTTTGACTAAGTACATGGCATGGATTTAATTGCTGTGCTGCTCCCTGTGTTTCTGCCATGCAGGAGCAGGGATTAGCATTATGTGTGAACTGGAATACAGGGAAGTTCATGGGGCATCCCTGTGCCTGTCTGCTGAGGGCCCAGCAACCACCACCCAGCTTGTTGCACTGAATTAAGTCTCGAAACATTCTGTGAAATAAATTGTAATCTTCTGAGAAAGATAAATTACTCTTAGGAGCCCTCTGCCTTTACCCTTTAAAAAAAGTGTCTCTTTAAATGTAAATTCAGCTTTCCAACAGAGACAGTATCACCATGGTAACAAACGCAAGAAAAATAAATGTCTCTTAGAGGAAAACGACTTTTTATTTTGTGTAAACATATTCCATATAAAATAAATTATGCTAAGGAATTATTGTATATACAAGCTCAGTAAAAAAGAGTATAAGTCTTTTCCTGGAATGGTTCTCTGAGCTAGTACCAAACATAATTGCTTGCAGTAAAGAAATGTGTTGTATACTTAATTTCACATGCTGTGAATTAGAGCTCTCATCTTTCAGTTTGCTCTAAATGGACTGGAATGCTACAAACTTCAGTGGAGCGTCAGGCAGGCAGCAGGAGTTTACAGAACTGGAGCCTAAAATGTAATCTCTGCCAGGTAATTTATATTACAAGTGCTCTGCTCTGCGAATTTCCTCTGCCCAGTCTACCACTGGAGAGGTTTGTTATTCAAAGAGCACAGAAGCAGTGGTTCGGTTTTCTCCTTTCATTGAATGAAAGGAAGAATGCTTTCAGGTTAGGCCTGTTTCAAAAATAAGATTGATGAGTGGTGTACTTTAAATTGTTCACAAACAAATTCCTCTCTACCTCTTCCTGCATCAGTAACCCCCTACAAAGGTCAGTGTGAGGAGACACCCAAGATGGGTGGTATCACTCTTTGCAAGAACTTTTGCATGGTTAAAAATAATTTCTTTTTATGTTGTCTGCTTTCTCATTTCAGGCTTCAAATTTCACAGTATACAACTATAACAACTATTTTCAAACACTGTCTTCGTTGAAAGGTCCCACAATTATTTATTCGCCCTCTTTCTTTCCCTCCTTTTGGCTGTGTGTGGTGTGTTTGAAGGCTGCAAGGGAGTGAAGATGCTCATGGCTGGGTTTTAGTGGTGGGAGGAGGTGAGGAATTCTGGTGCTTGCCTGTGGAACAGAAACCATTCTGCATTTACCTGACACCTCTCATCTGAATAAGACAGTAGCTTACACAGATTAAGCTCTTTCCTCTTTCTGTATGGCAGGCAGGGAAACTGTAGTATCTGCACTTAAAGATATGTTAAAGAACTGATTTCTTCTAGAGATTGTGACACTGACTTTGGCATGTCATTTGCTATGAGAGGCAGCAGGAATGGTGCTGAAACTGTAATCTGCTCTTTTCCTACCTTAGCTGAGTGGCATGTTCAGAAGAATCAACATCTATCACTTTGAATATTGCTCTGTTACACTTCTTGAAATCAAAAGAGTAAAATGGAATGTTTTCAGTGTTGGCTTGGGCAGAACTTCATACAATCTAGTCTTCTGAGAAAAGATAAAGCAGTCAGTTTCAGGAAAATATTGCTCTTTTATGTGTGCAAACAGTTCTGCAGGAAGTGTAAAGCTAATATGCAGAGATGGATTGCAATGGATTGGCTAAGGTATCAGGGGGCAATCAGCTTCTCCTGCATGTCTCAGACCATGACCTTGGCAAGAGAACCTGGACGGCATTACACTGTGCATGGTGTTCCTTGCTGTGGGGCATTGGGGAGCAGCTGGTAAAGAGATGTACGGGAAGAAACAAAAGTAACAAGGCAGACAAGTACTAATCCTTCATGTGTATATTTCTGGTCATCTGCAGTTTTGGATTAACAGCACGTAGCAATCTGTGTGGCCACCTAAGGACATGACCTTAAACAGTCTTCGGGACTGAGTGCTTGTCAGCAAGCACCGAGGAGCGGCACCTTCTCGTAGCGCTCCGGGGGTGCAGGAGCCCGGCCGCGCACCGCGCTCGGCGGGCAGGGTTCCAGCGGCTGTCCCCGGGTGACACAGCAGCCTCCCCAGCCCCTCCGCCACGCTCCGGGCCAGCCCGAGGTGACTTCAGAATACCACACGGACGTTTTGGCTTACCAAACAGCCTACAGCATTGCGAACACACGGGCAAAGACCTAGGAAGGGGTGAGCATCCCACCCCTCCTATTGCTAGAGTTGGTCACTGTGTTTCAAATAGAGGCGGTCAGAAGGGGAGAAAGGTGCCTTACTGCAATCTTAACGACTTCTATCTGTTCCTCTCTCTTCAAGGTGCTCTGCAAAGGCTGTATCCGTGTGGGGGGCTAGGATGGACGCCACTGCTGCTCAGACAGGTTCTGGATGAAGAGGCAGGAGCAGACAGACACCTTCCCCAGGCTGCCGGCCCCGATCCCCTCACGCCGCGCCGACCTCTCCACACAGGCTCCGCTCCCGCCCCGCCGCGCGCGGCCCCAGGGCGCAGGCGCGCAGCCCCCGAGCCAATGGGGCGGGCGGGGCGGGGCGGGGCGCGGCAGGGTTGCGGCCATTGCGGCCCGGCCGGGTGCGGGGACGCGTCGCTGCCGCCGCCGCGATGGTGTCCTGGATGATCTCCCGAGCGGTCGTGTGAGTGCCGGGCTGGGGCTGCAGCTTATTTCCCGAGGCGGGGATGGTCCCGATGAGCGGCGGGCGAGGGGCGGCGTCCCTTTTCTCCTTCCCGCAGCCTCCTGAGCCGGGTGGTCTGTGCTCCGCGCTCCCCTTGGGGGTCTGTGTGCCTCAGAGTCCTTGTGCTCCCAGAACTCCCGCCAGACCGGCACCGGGGCTGTGGCTACCCCGTGTCTCCTGCTCTTGGTGCACCTTTCCCGGGGCTGCGGAGCCTGCCGACTCGCGCTGCTTGTGCCCGTCACGCACAGATTGCAACCGTTGCTTGTACTTGATCCAAAGTAACCTATAAAATCTCGTAGCTTTTCCTTTTTAACTTATAGCAGAGTTGAGAGGACTAGAAGAATGCTTGCGAGTGTGAGATGGCGGTCTGTGCTGAGTGTAGCTTATCAGCTGAAGAGATAGATTGGCAGTGTTGTTGTGTACTGCACCTCATAAACTCGAGTTTTTGGAAGCCAAAGAGGCAAACTTTCTTAGGCGAGAAGCTTTATGTTATATCTTGTGTCAGTTCTGTTTGAGAAAGAGTAAACTGCAGTGGCACCTCTGATTTTTTTCATCGGCATTGTACTGTTCATTCCTGAAACTGATGAGTTATTGTGTTTATTTGAATTATAGTCCCTCATAAAGGTTGAGTAATATTTGGGTAGCAGAGTCTTCCTCATGCTCCTTGCTGGATAGGACTCTGGGGTCCTCAGTGTTTATTGGGTCGTTTGAGCTGAGATTTGCTGTGTGTGAGTTTTTGCCAAGCACATGAAGTGAATCTGCTCACAAAGCAGTCCAACAAACATCAGAATTAGCATAAAGTATGTAGCAGGAGTGTGTGACCCACAGCAGGACATAATGGGATTGTCCTGTTTTGTTGGTGACAGATAACCCCCTTAAGCTGCCTGGTGGAATTTCATCTGCAAGCTTTGCCAAGTTTTCTCACACTTTCTCATACTGCCACGTACATTTTCCTGCTGCAGTCCAACCACCTAGATAAGCAGCAGTCCTTCTCCCTCTTCCTGCCCTCCCTGAGACTTGTCACATAATTGCAACTTGCAAAGTAGAACATCACGTTCCAGAATTGGCAAAGGACGAGAGAGGTTTGGAAGAGAGTCTGTGGGAGGAATTGCTGTTGGTGCACTTTGCCAGTGTGGTCTTCCCAGAGGCTTTGCACGGTGCTATAGGCAAGAGGCATATTCTTGCTTTCTGTACATCAGATGGAGCTGCTTAACCTGTTTCTGCTTTGTTACATAAGAACATCAACCAGAGAATTCTTATTTTAACTGTTTAGACTGTGTTGGTTTCAAGGGAAATAGCAGCAATGCTGAGTACCTTAATTTCTGATGACCAAATTCTTGTGTAGTTAGTTGGGTTTTTCCCCCCTTGAATTTCTATGGGTTGTATTTGCATAAATTAAAATCCTCTACGAACTTAACCCAATAGCACAGGGAATGAAGAGAACAGCTACTGTTCTCCTTAGGTTTATTGCAAAAGGCAATAAAGGATAATGTACTGTGCAATTCTGTGGAGTTTGGTTTCCTTGTTGCCATTGGTCACTCATCTAATGTGTGCCCTAATTATTTTTGCTAAAAAGGGAGTCCTAAATATTATTTATAAATCCTTTCCACCTTCTTTTGTCCTTGTTTCCTAGATGTGGGATTTAAATAGTTTGCCAGTGTTCAATTTCTCAGGAAGGTGAGTGTGTTCAATGAGAACTTGGACAGCATTGAGATTTGTTTGACTTTACTAATAAAGCAAAATTCTTGTGAAAACAGAAGATGAGAAGTAGCACAGAAGTAGATGTGGTGTGACATGAGAGGTCTTAATTTCAATGGTCTTGAGAATGTCCTTCTTGTCCTCTTTTCTCAGTGTCCATTATCTTCCTTTTTTGATCTGTTTTCCCCTGGTCTCTTCCCAGATGTATCTATTTCAGTGACTTTGAGTCTCTGAATTGTGTGTTTGGAGTTTGGAAGGTGTGTCCTTTCCCTCAGAATCCCTAAGAAACAGATTTTTAAATACTATGTAGCTGTGAAGACCTGAGGCTCTTTCTTATGTAGCATTTGGATTCTGGTGTGGTGACTTCCTGGGGCATGAGTCCATAGCAGCCTGTCATCTTGACTGTGATGGAAAGGAGCAGCAGTTTTCTGTCTGTGGCAGAGTTCTCCACTCCTGACTGACCTCCTATGTTTCAGGGCCAAAAGAGCAGCAAAATATTAATTTCTAGGTGAGTCGCAGTGCCCTCTGCTGACTTCTCATGTGGTGGGCTTGTCCTGACATGTGTGTCCCAAGCAAACTGCCTTCTAATTCAATTTGAGAGTTTGCAATTTGGAATTCATTAACTCCACTAAAATACTTTGGTTAACGCTTTAAGGAACTAGGGAATGGAACTAGTAGGGAATTTGAATTCTTAATTGCATGTGAATTGTCTTGAGGAGTCATGCACAGGAAACGGGGAGTGGTTCAAATTCACTGTTCCACATAATAATCTCCAGCAGAACTTTGTTTTAATGAAATCTTTTCCCTTTGCTCTATCAATGCTACTATTCTTAAGTATTTAAACTTTTGAAATACTTTGTAATAATTGCATGTCTTTATGTCGAGAAGCAGAAGACTTGAAGTACACAATTAAAACATCTTTCCATTTTCAAATTCTATGCCAATTGGGTGCTGTTGTAGTAAGTATAGCTCATTATTATTTCTAAAACACACTGGCTGTTGCAACCATTTTTTGAATGTTTACTGCAGAGTTTTTCCTTTTTTCATGTAACAAAACCAACAAAAAGATAAATTATTTCATTCAGAGTCTCAGAAAACTTCTCGGAGTGGCACATCTTGTTCTTAGTCTTTAATGGTGGAAATAATTTTTTTAATTTGTGACTGCCCATCTTGTTAACTTCAAATAGAGCTTGTGCCTGACTTTTCATCTGCTTGGATTGCTCATTCTTCTCATTTGTAAGGTCTGAGTGATTGTGTACACATCAGTTGCTGAGACAGTATTTAATAGTAAACACACTGAATACTTGTCAGTCACAGCCTGGTATGGATGAGATCAGACCATCCTCTTGTGCCAAGCAAAGATGTGAAAGCATCCTAAATACAAAGTAGATGGCCATTTTGTTCTTGCAATCTGTTAAAGCAGACTGTCTGCTGTAATCTGTTAACTTTTTTCCCTCCTCACTTAAAAATGAAAGTTCCCCCATCTGTGTTGCTTTGCATCACACTCTCTCCCTTCATGTTTAAGTACGTGGTTTGTTTCCAGTTAAGTAGGTCAGCATCCATGGATGTTGGAAGGAAAAGTTGCAGTTCTCCACAGAAGGATGTATTTGTCTTGGGTACTAGTAGTTAGCTTTCTCTTTGCTTGTGTTTATAATGTCTGTCTTCCCCACCCCAGTTTTAACGCCTTGCAAATATTCCTTGAATCTGATATTAGATTATAACTAGATGCTTTAAGCTGGACAAAGACTGGGGGACACAGGAGGTGACCTGGAGCTAGGTAGTAGTATTAGTCTCTTTCAGCCTTTGCTGCTTTACAGATTGGAGCTGTTTCTTTAATGGTAGTTTCCAAGACATTATCTTACTCTACTTTTGTTGCTTCTGTTGTTCTACATTTCCAGATGTCCAGCTGCCCCTAGAATTACTTTATATCTGAGAATGGGTGGCTGAAGCCATAGCTTGTGTGTTGATCTGTGTTGTCAGGAATACCTGGCTTAGCATGTAGATCGTGTTTCGTGTAGCTGTGTATGCTTTGACTGTAAACCTCAATCGTGTCTTGTTCTTGGAATACACTTTTTTAAAATTAAAAGCATAAACGGAAAAATATTTACCCTCTTGTTTGCTAATCAACATGCTGTCAAACATGTCTTGAAGTGAACACAGCTCGTGGGATGGCATCGAGTAACAATAACACCGTGTGTGGAAGGCATAGCTACAGCTTAACAGCCTGCTCTTCAAACAAGCCATTTGTGGGAGAGGTTCTTTGACTGTTTGTAGCCTGCTCTCTGGCACAATGGTTGCAACTGAAGTGTGAAGGATGTTGACTGCTGTTGGATGCTGAATTTCTGATGGTATTCTTCGGTTTAAAGGCCTATAAATTGCTGCTGCACCTGTGGGGAAAAAGGAGTTGCTGTCATAGCGTGAGTGCTGCAATGTCTGTCTCATCACAGAACTGGCATGAATCAGTAACTGTGTATCAGTTATCCTTGGCATTTCATGCTAAATAAATCTCACCACCCTTTTGCTGGGAGGGGCTATCCTGTCCTTCATCCTCTCCTCATTCACTTTCCACATGATCCAAACTCTGTGACCACTGTGTGAGTCTGATTGTTTTGTCAACTAGAATGAAAATTAGTATTGATAGAAGTTAATCTTTTGTTAGTTGCAATGAAGTGCATCAGCTCACGCTGCTGTTGTGTAGTTGCTAGGCAAATGCTGTGTTGAGAATGAAAGGTTGCAGGACAAAACCAGCATTATTTTAGGCTTTAAAGCATGCTCTGAAACTACATTCTTTGCTTTCACATTGCTGCTTATTCTTTCTTCTTCTGAATCTAGTTCCAGTAATAACAGTGCAGCTGTTCTAATCAAACAAGGTGTCAGATTTTTTAAAGGGTTTTCAGTTTCATGGGTTGAAATCTGTAAGCATATGTAAGTCTAGGTATTAAGTGTATTGTCCTGACTGTGTGAAAGTTTAAAATCATTTACATAATTAAGCAGTGAAATCATCAGAACTCTTCTCTCCAATAGTTCAGCTTCTCAGTGAGGTAATCCTAATATATACAACGAGAAGTCTCTGCTCACTTGTATATGACTTGTAACACCCCTGGAGTTGGTACAATGCAAAATTTCTGTCTTTGACAACTTGTAAGAAAGAAGTGTCCCTACTGCTTGTGTGGCACACCTTGCCTTAAATCAACATTTGCTCTGCATCCTGGCTGCTCTGTTCTCTGCCATGTTTACGGGATGGTGAGAGAGCAGAGCGTGCGTGCTCAGTGTGCCCAGCCTGTGGCGGGCGGCTGGACTGAAGCTTGCTCAAAACAGATGGAGCACGTCTGGAGGTGTCCTGGGGAGTCTGGCATTCTTACTTCATGGTCTTGGCATGTGCTGTGTTACAAAATGTGCTGAACTCCACATGTGTGTCCTGTGCCTTATAGATAAAGAAATACCAAGAACTGCACGATCTGGCACAAAAGGATGTTTCTAATTAAAACAAACAACCTCCTCTCTTGCAGTGTTCCACAAACCAGTGTCTGCTTTGGGCTAGCACGTTGTAGGCTATTGAGCAGCTATGCAGCCTGGACAGAATGGCTTGTCTTTCCTGGGTTTGTACATAGAGGCAGCTCCCTATATGCTTCTGTAAGGCTAAGGAAGATCCTAAGCCAAATTCTGATTTTTTTTTTTTTTTTTTAAAGTCGCTTTGGCTCAATAATTTTACTATTTGACAGAAATCATCTTCAAAATATGTGTAAAAACATGTCTGGCAAAGTCCTCTGTTCCGGTGTTCCATGTGCAAAGGAGCTTTCTCTGAGCTTTTTGGTCCTTTTTATTCTGCTTTTGAAATTCCAAAATTTTGAAACCTGTGAAAGTACTAGAAAAAACTTTTGTATAGAAGAAAACATTACATCTGCCAGCAGTACAATCCCTCTGTTGTCAAGACCTGCCAGACTAGATCGTAACAATTTACTCCAGGACAAATGAGATGAGGTGTGTAGGGTCTAGGCAGGAAAGGTGATTGCAAGTTTTTTGCTGACCAGTATGACTTCAAACACGACTGGCCTCAGTGGCACAGAACAGCCAATCTGACAAGATACTTTTTTATATGAGGGATATAAAACACCCCACAGAGGCGATCTCTGCACTGAGCTTCTTGTCAGCCATCTGTGTTGCTTTGCTGTTCAGTTTATCACTGACAAAATGATAGGGCGTTACTTCTATTTCTCTTGTGTTTCCTAGCAGTCTGCAAGCATCAACATGGAGGTGGGTTTAACTAGATTAATGTTTGCCCTGTGTTTATCATCTTTGGAACATTACTCATGCATCCCGAAGACGGTTGGAACTTGTGTTTGATGTTGAAAACTAGGTGCAGTTTATTTCAAAAGCCTGCAACCTGGCTTTAAGTGCAAGGATTTCCCAAGAATTTTTCCTGATGTGAGAAGCTTGACATGATGCTGTACTTTTTTGTGTTAAAGCTGTTGGAACTTCCAGTGCTCAAACGGGAAAATCAGAAAACAGTTTGTGCTTGTGCCTTCCTATCACTGTCTGGTTTTGTTATTTCCTCCCCCCACCCTGTTTTGTAACTCATTGATCAAAACTATGGAAAGGAGAGTCAGGAAGATGGTCACTAGATTAAAGATATCCTGATTAGTTTTTACAGTATGGTAACGTTACCTTAACTAATATAAAAACCCCAAAGAATTATTATTTGGCTTTGTGCTGTCATTATTCACTTCTGTCTGCTAATCTTTTTTTTTTTTCCCTCAGATTAGGATTTTGTTCTAGAATGCATCATTGCCTTTATAGAAGTCTAAAGGCACATCTAGGATTACTCAGTTGCAGTGTATTTAATATCAGAATGTTTTAGGAGCTGACCTATTCAAAATTTTCAGCAGTGAACAGATTATGGTTCACTTGGAAGACACTATATCCACAGAAACATAAAATAGATGTTTTATGTGGCTGCTTTGGCAGTCATTAATTTGCTGTAGTTGCAATGTAAGCAATGTTGGTTTTACTGTTCTACTTATAGAACTTTGAGGAGTAGTTTTTCTTGTCTAAAAGTTACCCTTGAATGGTTGAGACAAAATGAAATTTACATTTGTATAAAGAGGATAATGTGAATTGGGCAAATTACTTTACATTTGCATTTGGAAAATAACATTTCTGAAAAGGCACACATTTCTTTTGTGTCTTCTGGTTTCTTAGTCCATTTACATATAAACAGTGAAACACGATTGTGTTAACAGAATTCTTCTCTCAGAAAAATTTTTTTGTTAATCAGCATAGTGTGCTTTATTTGTTTCTGAGAGCAAAACCTAACCCTCAAACTAATTAATGCGTGAGTCTACAAACCCCCATAAATTATTTGGGTTCAAAAGGGACGAAATTAGTTATCTTTTAGCATTGTATTTTTGTTACTAATAGAACTGCATGAATAAGACTGGTGGAGATTCTGCTTGTCAGCCTGAACTTGGTGTCTAAGAGAATCTTCAGAGTTCTCTATGTACCAGGTATAATTGAGGAAACACGTTACTTGGGAATGACAAGTCCAGATGCTGCCTCAAGCATCTGCCAAATACAAAGTTCATAGAAACCTTTTCCTGTGTACAATGGAAAGGTTTGTTCTTTGAATGCTCTAAGAGGCTTCAGAAGTACATTTCTGGGTTATAAGATTAACAGAATTGTTTGAAAATCAAGGACTTTATGGCAAAAAATTAAAATGTCTGTAGCTTTGGATGATTAAAAACAAAACCACCAGCTGTCTGAGGTAGAGATAAGACATGCTTACTTTTACTTCAGGAGTTGGTGTTACATGGTTCCACTTACAACCTTGCTCAGATTGTGGTATTTTTGTAGCATTTTTTGGGAGAGGCAGGACATTGAGGCTGGTCTCTGATGACGCCCTTGGGTTCAAGAATGTGTAATGATTAAGCATCATTCCAACAATTAAGTAGGACCTTTCTGAGCCTTTGGGTTATGAACTTCATTTTTCTCTCTGGAGCCACCCAGACAGATTAATATTCCACACAGTGTGACCTATAGGAGCGTGGGCACTTTTATTTTTTAGTGCAGCCCATATGAATGGCTGGTTACGTGCAGTGTGGTTTGCCTTACAGTAACAGACAGCTCAAAAATAAAATGTGGTTTCCCTTGGAATAAGCAGAAGTAATTTTTATTTGGGACCACTCCTATTTTAAATACTAGTTCCCTATAGCCAGTTATTTTGATGTTGATTAATATTTCCAAAAATAAAGATACTCTTAGAGCAGCAAACAATGACTTTGGATTTTAGCTTGTGAAATTAGCTCAAGTCTCTAACAGACCTGATGTAGGGTGAAAACCATAGTTGAAAAGGTAAGTATCCAAGTGGAAATCCATTTTTTGATTATGGCATTTGGAGGTGGTAGAGGGAATGAGCCTGGGCCATAAGTGATGGCCAAGCCTGGAAGAGGAACTCCAGTGGAGTAGCTAGCTTTAAAGCCACTTGTCAAAGCTGAATAAAGCTCTAGATTTGAAAAATAGTTGGGAATGGGCATGACTTCAGAGTCTTGAGAGAATCTAAACTGGGTTTTCTCTAATATTGAAAGTAATATTAAAGTACTGGATTCCTGAACCTACAGTTCAAGCACTGGGTACATCAGGAAACTTTCTCCTTAGGCAGCTGCTGAGACAATAGAGGAAATATGCTTAAACACTTTTATTGCAAAGAATTTGTCCCCATCTCCTGCAGTTGAGACTTATGTCTATACTGAGTGATTATACATGGGCTTCCCATTGTGACTTCTATAGCTTGATTGAAGGTAATATAACTCAGGGTAAATATGCCCAAATCTACTTTAATAAATAAAAAACTAGCCATAGATATTTTTGGGCAACCATTGTTTTTTCCCCCACAGCAGTGAAAGAGATTACTGCCACTTAGAGCACTGAGTTATCTTGTCTTGGGACTTGCATACATTAAATGAGTGAGGCTGCTTTAAAAATTTAAGTACAGTTGCTGTAATGAGAATGTATTCTGCTGGGCTTTTTTGACTTTTATTCTAGGGATGTGATGTTCTTGTATTTTTGGCAGAGTTTTTTTTAGTTTTCTGTCACCTGCAGAACTTCTGTCACTTAATTAGTATTGCTGCTCTTCAGCTGTGCTGCATTACTGCTTCTCTTCCAACTTTGTGCTGGATATAATCCTATCTTTGTATGCAAATCTGATTGTTTCCTGGTCATGTCACCAGGACTGAGACCTCTGGGCTTTCAAGAGCTGAAGCTTTAAGACTGTTAAACATGTTTGAAAATGTGCAGGACTTGGCAGTACCAAGATGAGTCTTTGCTTTGTTTTCTTTATGCTAGCTTTGGTTCTCCAAACATCCATCTAACTTCCCTTGTTTCAAAATTTGCCGTGGCACAGAGCAGAGGAGCCTTTGAGAAGGAGTGGCTACTGGCTTGACACAAGTTACTGAAGTTAGTGTAATGAACAATTTTCCAATATTCCATATAGATTTCAATGGAAGGTGTTTTAAGGTGTCTTCTGGATTCTTCTTGATATGGAGGACATCATGTTCTTACATAGAAATAAAGACATAAAAATTTGTAGAGGCTTTCAACATAATTTTGAAGACACTAGGCACAAAAATAAGAGAGCTGGTAGTTTTAAAAATTGAATTTATGGAAGCCAAGAAACTACCAAGTGTATTTGTAACTTTAAACCTCATAACAAAATGAAACACCTAATTCTAGATCTGTAATGTTCCTGTTAATCTTGTTCAGCACATCATCTGCATTAAATTACCCATGTCTTTTAGGAGCTCTCAGAAGCATCCTAAATGGAGAGGATCATGTTGCTCATGAAAAGTGCATGTGTAGCTTGTAATACCTCCAAGAGCAGTAAGTGTAAAGGACTTTTTCCAAAGCAGTGAAGCTCATAAGTGTGTTTCTCTGTCATCTGTCAATTACCTTTATTATGTAAACTCTTAATGTGACAGTTTCTTTGAACATGCATATAGGTATCAGCTTTCATCTTTAAACTTTAAAAAAATTGTAGTCTTAATTGTATCTTGTTCACCTACTTTATGAAATAAGCTTATTCATGCACATACAAAATGAAAATAGAAAATATCTCCTGAAAACTAGGCTTGGTTTGATGTTTTTTAAAAAATGAAAAATAGCAAATTAGTCAGTTTATTTCTTCTGACATCCTTTATCCAGCTGTCAGTCCTTGCTGATCATTAGAAGTTCAGTACAAGGACACATCTTTTTCTTTGATCAAAGTTATGTGCAAGGTTGTCTTAAGAACTCTCTGAGAAGTCCCTGCAATGTTCCTAATTGTTGGCTATTTCTCAGTGTTCAGTTGTGCTCCTGCCTGATACCACAGCTGGCTGACATGGGGCCACAAATACTTTGCTTCCAGTGGCAAGAAGTCTTAGCAACAGAGAAATCAGAGATAATTTCATTTATTTGAAGAAATTAAATTACTTGAGATTTAAGTAAGCCTGAGCAGCTTTAAAAATGAATACTTCTCCAGCAGGGATGAAATTTTGCTATTGAGTTTGAGCTAAGAGCTAGGTGAGAGATGTAAGTTCTTTTGTAAGGGTTGTTCTGTGTTTGAAGGTTTTCAATGTCTGCTCTTTATCTCGAGGAAGTGCTGCAGATGGTGTGGATGCAGTTCCTCGGTGTGAGTGCTTGCAAGGTGTGAGCTCACCTGAGTGCCCTGCCCGTGCTGAGCCTGTGAGGCTGTAAACAGGAAGGAGTGCTGGGATGGGCAGGACGCTGTTACAGCACGAGTCAAACATGTCTCATAAAAGCAAGAGGTGAATAGGTGGTTATGCAGAGACATGACTAAGGGTTTTATAACAATTTCTATTTGCCTTCCAGTACTAGCTTTTTGGAATTTTCTGTGCAGCTGGGTTTGTTGGGCCTGTTGACTGTGTTTTGAGCAGGATTTGTTATCTGTTTCAGATTTTTTGGTGTTTTTTTATGACATGGTGTTGATAACTCCAGACTTATGCTCTTCTGTTAAAGCATGCCTAGGCTATCCAGCAGTACAAGCAAAACTGCTCAGTTGTGGATGCAAGTTTTGGGCACTATCTCCAGGCACAGGTGCAGATTCTTTGAGTTGAAATGATATGCAAATAGCTTCTCCCCAAGTACTTCTGCACTGTACAGGATCTATATGTGAACAGGAGGTGAGCTGATTCACAGATTTTGTGTACCAGTGATGCCCTTTCAACTCGTGAGAAGGGTGACTGGGAGAACTATGTTAAAACACTGATGCAACTTGACCATGTGAAAGAGTTTCCAGGCTGACTCATTAGAGAGGGTAGCCTGGATTTTGCTTCAGGAGTTGTTTTTTAGCTGTCCCTTGTTCCACACTGCCATGGGAATAGTCTGGAGGGGGCTGTTGGAGCCCATAAGTACATCAGCATTTGCACACACACTCCAGTGGAGAACATCCCTTACAGAAGAGAATTTTTTATAATTTTTTTGTTGTGCTCTTTTTAGACTTCTCTCAAGGTTCAGACAGGGATATATCTCCATGTTGAGACAACTTCAAGAGTTATCTGGCAAAAAGTGCCAGATTATTTGGGGTAGATCAATAATTAGTCCATAAACATGAGTAGATAGGGTACTTGTTGTAGAGCCTAGAGGTCTGCATTGGAAAAAAGGGTTAATTGTCTCCTATCGGACTGCTTGCAATTGTTATACTTGGGACCCATTAAATAAGAGTTCCTGGCATAGGCAAGTCCCACGTTTTGGAGGAATCAGTAGGGATGTCACTTTTCCTGTTAAAATTCTAGGGTGGTTTCTGACTGCTTGAGTAATTGCCTTGCCATTGGTTATGCTGTGCTTTGGAAGAATCTGGCAGTTGCTTTGGAGAATTCCAGCTTTCTAAGTTGGAAAGTTAATAGCTGCATTGCTCAGTTCAAGAATGTGCTTTATTCAGATCTGTCAGTGCTTCTGGGTATATTCTTTAACTGTTAAGACATTTTTGTTCTCTGGCTTTTGTATTCTGGTCATAAGAATGATGTGAAGATTTTAACAGACCTGTTTCTGATTGCATTCCTGCATTTTGGTAACTGTAATCTGCTAAAGGAGTTGCTGAATTTAAAGTTCACTACTACTGGCAGACATGTTCTTTCAATAGGATTTACATGATTTTCCCTGCCCCTTGCTCAAGGAAGGGGGGGTGGAAAAAAAGTAAGATACAATTTCTTGAGGGGTTCAGGAGCTGATCCTCATGCTCCCCTGTCCCTGTAGCAGCGTAGCATTTTGGTCAAAGTGTAGTTTTTGTAGTTACTTGAATATGTAGTGTTTTACTGTAGATTGTTTGGTTACTATTGTGTATCTGAATAGCAAAATAGAACAAAATTCTGTCAGGTGCTGGACAGAATGACTTTGTTTAGGGTAGTGCTTTTCAAAAACATTCAGGACAAAAATGCCAGGGCAAACTTTTGTTTGTCTGGACATGTGAACCATGTGTGGTAGCTGGCTTAGTCTAGAAGTCACTACCTAGCTGTATCACTCAGGGGGAGGGGTAAGGCATGATTTGAGAGTCTTGCTTTTTTTGGCAGTGTATTAGGTTTGTGTGTCAAGGTTTTACTCTTTATTTCTCATTTTCCTACTCTGATTTGATTGGTAATAGATTAACAATCAAATTACCCAAACAGGGTTGGCAATTGCCCATGACAGTAACTGGTGACTGATCTCTGTCCTTATCTCTCCCCACAGCCTTTGACCTTTTTGTTCTATTTTCTCTCCCCTGCCCAGCTGAGGTGGGGAGTGACAAAATGGCTTTGGTGGGCACCTGGTGTCCACCTGGTGTTGGGTCAACCCAACACATGCAGGGTTTTTGGCTTTTCCCTGTGAATAGGATTCTTCCATGTACTCCTTGTGCCTTATTTCAATCTTGAGAGCGCCACGGAGGTGCACAGCAGGCAAAACTTAATCCATAACTGTAGCCTCATCACTTGGGAGCCAAAACAAAAGGAGAGCAAAGTCCGAACTGCTGATCTTTGATGGGAGTGGCTTGGAAGCATATGGGCAGTATACAGTCTAAGCAAAAATGCTTCTGCTTTTCCAGTGTGTGTGACTGAAATCCCATTGGTAAGGCATATGGCTCTATTTGCCTTTTTTACAGCCAAGAACAGCCAGCCAAAGATTCAAGCATTGTTCTTTAGGTTTTTATTCTGCTATTTCTTTTTCATTAGCAGACTTCCTTACAAATGAAATCTTGGTTAGGCTAAGCTTGCTAACCATATGTGGAATAGTAATTATAGTTCATCCAGAAGTAAAATTGTATTACCACCACCAGACCTAGTTTCTGCATACACAGTACAGTGTAATCTACATTACTTCTGGTATTTCCATGTTGTCTGACCAGCTCTTAGAAAAAACTTGTATATGTTTATGGCAGGGATGGAAGCCACTCCTAATGTAACTGGGAAACACTTGATATTGAGAAGGGGAGCTGGGCATGGTCAGCAAAGCAAGGCAGTTTATCAGGCCTTTACATTCAGGTCCATGGTTTTGTGGAGGCATGGAGGATTCTTTTATTCTCCAGCCTGCCACTCAAGGGTGTAGGTACATATTCCTACTTTAGGTGCACACAGTGTCTGAATCAGTCTGTGGAGATCCTCAGCTTATGAGTGGACGAATGGGTGTCATCTCTACTACAAAATTTTTAGGGAAAGGGAATTTAGTGAATGGTGCTGTCTCCAAAGCATCTCATACTAAAAGAGTTTCCTGTATTGCTTTAACTGTTAGGTAAGGAGCAGTGTTCTCTTTTTGCATTTTGGAGGAACAAAAGAATAAAGGGCCAAACACTATTCCATGCTTTGGGCAATACTTTGGCAACGTGAACAGACTGAACCCTTAAATGCATTGTTGTTAATGCTAATGGGTTAGTGTTTGAGGAGTCTGGATGCAAGTAGTACTTTTGAGTACTTTTATTTGTCTCTTAGTTTCTTTTATTTTTAATAATTTTTAAGAACTGGGACTTTAGAGTTGTTTACTATCCAGGTGAAATATGTTCAGTGCCAGAGCAACATGTGTACAGATGACTGATACTTCAGTTATCAGTCAGATGCAAACTTGGTTGCTTTGCTTCATAAATGAGCCTTTCAAGCAATTATTCACTTTGAAGCTATTAAAACTGTAAGACCAGAGATTATGTGGTAATGCAGGCAGTGAGCTGGGTTTTTAAAAAAATACAGCTCTATGGATATGCAAATTCATTGTTTTATTCAGATTTAAAGGCCCTTTGATACTTTTTTCTTCGTATTTTTATTTAAAACTCCTAATATATTTGAGAAACATTTCTCTTTACATGAACAAAATGTCTGTAAAGGAGGTGGCTGTACCAAAAATGGAATGCTATGGTAGCTACTGAGTCCAGCTAAAAACCTGAAATAGCTGGGCTTACAACTGGCAGTGAAATTACATTGGTAAGCAGGATTATCCATGTATCTACTAATAATATAAAGTAAATGACGTCACACTCAGCTGAAATCTGTTTCCATCTGTGGAAACTGCCTTTGTTTTTGTCTGCTCCATTCGTGCAGTGTGCTGATGCTCAGTGTGAAACACAAACCACACTTTGAAAAATAACACTCAAGCTTTTAAATTTGAAAAGCCACAGAATAATTGGGAACATCCTTAAAGTAGTTGTACAGTTTCTGTAGAAATATCAGAGGATGGATGTGCTTCTAATGTGTAGCAGTAGGTGTTGCTGACAGCTTTGAGCTTTTTGGAGGTGTGGATTCAAAGAGGAAAAGGACTCGAACGTGTGGGGCTTTTGTAGCCATCTGTGTGCCCAGGCTCCCTGCTGTTCCTCTGCTAGCTGTTTGTGCCTCAGTCAGCTGCACTGATCTCTTTAGCCAGTGTACCGATCCATCGTGCAGAGATGGAAGGTAAAAGGGAGTTTGCTGGCCTTCAGCTACGCTCACTGGTGACAAGTTGGCTTTTGGCCTGTGAAACTGCCTGGTAGGTTTAACTAAAGTCAGAGGAGTTTGCCTGTGTGGAGAAGACACTGGTGCCAGAGCTGGCAGCAGCATTATGCCGCACTTTCAGAGTCAGCTCTGGCTGTAAGGAGATAAAAACTTTATGGTACTGGTCCCTGTTATTACTGACTAAATGTGCTGATGTTTTGTTTTAATCCCATCTACCCAGTTCTAGTAAACAAATAGAAGTTTTTCTAACACTTCCATTTTACAGCAGTATTGAAAACACTAGTACATTATTATATATCGGTGTATATATAATAAAATAATGATATAATAATATAATAATGATATATTGTGGTGTTAACCACTGCACTCTGTAGTTTTAAATGATTTCCAGAAAAATTCTTTAAAAGAAAAAGTGGTTACTAAAATAGGTATTTTTTTAACTCCTGATTTGACTAGTATTGAGTAACAGATCTTTCTAGATGGGAAAAACTAGCTGCCTTTATTGTGTTTCTTATGCTAGTGTTCTTTCTTAACTTGAGGTCATTTTAGTTTTATGATTGTCTTTCTCTTTCTGTAATAAGCTTTCTGCTTAAGATCAGTTGTTTCTGAAGAAGTGTTCTTAAAATCCTGTTTTGTCCCAGTTCATGTTTATAGCAGTTCCAGAGTGATATGTTCAGGTGATAAATTGCTATTTAAATTTAAAAATACTTTGGGTTTTTTTCTTTATAGAAGTGATGCTACCTGACAGTAAAGTGAGTGGAAAAGTGTAGCTGAAAAATCTGTAAAGTGAAAGACTCAAGATGTTTCCCTTTCACATGCTTCATTGCAAGACACTTATATGAGCAGGCTACTAATAGTTATTTAAATAACTTCGGAGTGCTGTTTTTAGAATTAGGGAGAGGTGCATAGATGACCAGTAACTGGTGGGGTTATTATGCATGTCAAAAAGTTGGTAGTGGTTATGGTGTTCAGGAACCTCTTTTGTATCTTTGAACAAATAATTTCCACCCTTATAAAGTCTATTTTATGGGTTAAAGGATGAACAAGGGCTTTTCTTATCTCTGATACTTAATAGTTATAATTTCAGCCAGAACAAGGGAAGGTGAGACATTAGTGCTGGTGTGTTACTGAACGCGGTTTTCCACAGGAACAAAAATCAATTCAATTAATTCCCACTTTTCCTCCGTTTCTAAATGTTGCTATTGCAGAGTTCTAGCAAAAGGAGATGAAATGTTCTAAGTCAGTGTTGTCTCAAAATTCTTTTGGAAATAAACTTCTGATATTCTGATAAAAGCAGATGATTGTGATTAACTACTGATAGGTTCAGAGGTTCTTCAAGTGTGATAGCACTGCCAGCACTATCTTTTGGTGTGGACAGGCTGCAGGACTGGTTTTACTTGTAAAAGAACCTGAACAACTGGTTTTACATTATCTACTAGAAACAGTCTTACAAAACAGTTTGTTGTCTTTAGGGCATACACCCTTTTCTGTTCAAGTTGTTCTAGTTTTGCCTATCATGAAACTTCCTCCAAGGAACATATAACACTGATTTTTTTTTTTTTAATGTTAGAGAACAGGATTTTTTATATTAAGTTGGCTGCATTGTTGTAATGAATTGTCACTGTATTGTCACTGTTTTCACTGTTTTGTCATCTACTGTGTAACAGATCCTGAAGGCTCTTTCTCTTTTCCCATAGGCTGGTGTTTGGGATGCTGTATCCTGCATACTACTCATACAAAGCTGTGAAGACAAAAAATGTGAAGGAATATGTAAGTCTCATTCCTTTTAATTGTTTAATTACGCACCTCTGCTGATATAGATCTGTGACATTTTCATTGTGTAATAAATCATGTGAAATCTTGAACTGACTGTCTTACTGTTAGATACAGCATTTGTGTGAACCCAGGGGTAATGCTCTGATTTTGTTTGGAGGGCTAAAGTTAAGGTATCTCATACTTGATGTAGTTTTATGCTGAAACGTGTTCAACACACTATGCTGTATGTAGATTTTTTTAAAGAGTATTTTTAATGTAAACCTGAAAGTCTTGGTTTCTATTTCACAAAGTACAAGTAATAATGCACTTTTAGGCAGGGGGTAGAATGAAAGTTTCCTAATTCTGCCAACATCTCAAGTATAAGTATTGACAAACTGATTCATAGTGCCCACTAGAAGAGCAGCAGCAGCTTAATATAATTGTATGGAGCTCAATAGGGGACTCAAAATCTACCTAAAAAAAGGTTAGTTCTTGTTAATCTATTTTTCCTAAAAGAGGAGAAAAAATGTAACCAGGAAAGGAAAAAACTTGGTTAAGGTGGTGTGGAGAAAAGAAGCAGAACAGACAGAAGAGAAAGATGGAGGAAAACACAATTATAGTTACTTCAGTTTTTAATTAAGCTATTAAATTATTTACTTGTCAGTGTGAGCAATGATGATAATCATGAGAATGTTAACCAGTTGCAGTCACAAGGAGCTTTAGTCACTGTGCTGCTTCCCTGTTTTAAGAGACAGCCTGGCTTGATTTCAGCAAATAACCTGTCCTAAATCTTGGCCTTAACTTGGCTGCCCGACTCAGGGTGGGGTCAGGGCCATCAGTCACTCTTAACTTGGCAGTGTAGCTGTGACCTAGGGCTGTTGTCTGATGTGTGATGTCTCCACTTTGTACCTGGTTATAGTTGTAGACTGTGGTAGCTGTTGTTCCTCCCCTTGAATGTCTTAATTTAGTCTGATCGCCCTAGCAAGGCCTCAAAGGACATCATATTTGTACTACTTCTGATTTCTGTGTACAAGCTGATTGGAGCTTATTTGTGAGATAGAGCAGGTGCCTGCCAGAGTTAAACTCATGGGAGAAAAAAATCACCAAAGAGGAGAATTTTCTCTGTCTCATGCTCGTATTACTCTGTCAGGAAAGTCTATAATGCAAGGAATTTATAATCTGCTTTCCCTCCCTGCTCCTTCAAAACTGATCCACAGGCTAAGTAGGGCATAGCAGTTTCCAGCCAAAACAAAGGAAATCACTTTCAGAGGCTATCATTGCCTCTTGCAATATGTTTTCTAGAAAAAGAGAAGTAATATTTTAGAATGCTGAGATATATTTTTCACCTCAGTTGTCCAGTTAGCTATGACTTGGGCATCCTTACACAGAACCCCTGCTAGTATGGCCTGGAATTATATTTTTTCAGTTCTTTTAGTGTGAACCTGTGGTCTTTGAACAGTCACATGCAAAATATCCGTGGACCAAGATGAATAAGAGCCATCTCAGTGACTTTTTCATTAGCAGGGCATGACAATGATTCATCAGTGAATTACCACTCCATTGCTGGTTGGGTTGACTGTCCAGATTAGGTTTTAGAGATGATCCATGGCTGTCATTTTTCCAGCTGGGTCATTTTCTTTCCCAGGAAAGGGTTTAGGTTTAAATGCAGCTTTTCCTTTAAAGGCACAGGTCTGCTGTCACTCACATAATGGCCCAAGCACAACTTTCCAGGGTTTTGTGTGGCTCAGGAGCCATCTGTGTTGCTGAATTGTTACGAGCTTTGTAACAGTAATATATTTTACTCAGCTACTACTTCCACCACTAAAAACCAACCAAACAAAAAGAATTGACACTTGACTTCTTGTGTAGGTCATGATGCAGCAAATTGGTCAAAGATCATTTCTGGGGGAAAAAGTGTTGGGCTGACTATGGTAATTTAAAAGACTTACAGAATTCAGTGCTAAAAATTAGAATCTGTGCCTTTGAGGAGGTTTGTTTGTTCTTGTAATTACCCTGGTTTAATAGCGTTTACTAAGATATTTGAGATGTTTTTTTCACTGTATTGCACCAAAGTACTTGAAATAAGCATCTGAAATGTAGTTTATAAGTCTGAACAGACCAGCCTTTTTAAATCCTGGGCTCAAAATCCTGACCTGAAAGAATGTGCTTCAGACAGAGCCAACAAAGATGAGCTTAACACTTGGATGCTAGGAAAAAAACCCTTCAATGAAATAAATGTGTAATCACTCTTTTGACATGAAAAATAAAACCCAGTTGAAGCTTCTGTTCCTTGAAGTAGATGACAGTGTTCTGGGTAGTGTGAAATCTGACCTTCAATTTCTCATGTCCTTTTTTTCTTTTTTCGTGGTGTGAAAACCCCTCTAAGTCACTCAGGTTCATTTGTCAAGGATACTTGTGGTGCCTACTGCATTAGTTGTACTGGAATATGATTTGTGTTTTATAGACTCTTTGCCCAGTCCTCAGCAGGACTCCTGGCACATCTCATGTGCTCTTCTGCAGGGCTTTTTTTATTGTTCCTAGCAGCCCAGGAGAAATTCCACTTCCACTGTTGTTCTTTATTGGTTAAATAGGTGTTGATTAAAGAAGGAACAGCCTGGATAAATAATTTTGGTGACAAATACAGTCTTGCATGGCATCTTAAAAATTGCATTGCATTGTGCTTAAGTTGATGGGGTAAGGTTGGATTTAATTTTGTTTTCATTCAGGTGTTGACTCAGGTTCATGGAAGGGTCACCAGTCTAAATGTCACATGGCCTGTCGGCAATGACTACAGCTGTTGTGTACATTTGTCTTCGTTTATTCAAGCCTAAAATATCTAAATCCTCTCAGAGATTGAAGTGAAGAATGTTATCACATGACTGAGTTTCTTTTCAAACTGAAACACAGAAAAGCATTTAAGATAAATGGGTCTCAGGTTCTGACAGAGGAAGTGGTTTTAAACTATAATGCATGTCCATGAAACAGGCAGCAGTGTATCATTAGGTTTTCAGTAGTTATTTAAATCCACTTCAAAAAAGATTGGTTTAAAAGTGAAGATTAAATCTGAGCCACATCCTCTGTGGGAAGGTGTGTGTGTATAAATATCCTCCCTTCGAAAGAGAGTACCATGAATTTAGGGCTCAAACTAGTCTCTAACAGTTGTGGTGGTTTTGTTTTATTCTTTGCTGGTTTGGTTTTTTTTTTGTGTTTTTTTTTTTTTTTTTTTTGTTTTTTGTTTTTAAATGGTTTTGTGTTGCAGGTTGTTTTTTTCCTAGGAATTTAAAGGACACGTGGATGTTCACTTTGTACAAATAACCAGTGGTGGTTTGCAGTGACCCATTTTGGAAATACATTGCATTTGGCATCTGATAGCTTAGGGAAGACAAATGCATGGGAACTATTTCTGTAGTATTTATTTTGAAAGATGTAATCAGCTTAGGCAACCAAATTTGAACAAATGCTCAAGAAAAATGAGTTAGTCTCTTAACTGTTATAAAACAAAGTACTGTTGAATGTCTTTCTTTGACAACTCTGAACAAACTGTACAGTGTATAGTATATTATGTGTAAAGGTGAAATCAAAGCTCTTAGTGAAGATGGTATTTTAATTTCCAGGTTCGCTGGATGATGTACTGGATTGTGTTTGCTCTTTATACAGTGACTGAAACAATAACTGACCTAACAGTCTCCTGGTAAGACCCTGCTTTTTATGAACTCCAGCAGAAACGATGTTTGTTTCTGATGTTTTTTGATTTGTACTGATTTATTTTGAGTAAAGAAGTTGTGCTTGTTGAATAGCCCTTATTACAGGAAAATATCTTGGTATATAGATGTACAGCATCTGTTTCAAGTTTGCTGTACACTGTCACTTGAATTAGGGACTATAACATTTCTAGCTTCACTGTAGAAACTGAATGGGGGAGTGGAACTCTTAAAAGGATGGCCTAGAATTTCTCTGTGCAGGAATGTATAATGAAAAGCAAGTATATTAACTGTTGTCATTTCTTAAATGACGGTTGCCCATAAATCCATAACTCATTTAATTTTTGTCTGGTGTAACTTCTTGTTTATGAAGAATCCTATATACTAATATAATTGTAGTTTTTTAAAGAATCTCTTAATAGTAATTAATTACTGTGCATTTTCTTACTGCAGTTGTTGATTTTGTGCAACCTTTAACTTGTCTGTAGGTTTCCACTGTACTATGAACTGAAGATAGCTTTTGTTATCTGGCTCCTTTCCCCATATACTAGAGGGGCAAGTTTAATCTACAGAAAATTCCTCCACCCACTGCTTTCTTCTAAAGAAAGGGTAAGAAATTACTTCTCAGATTTTTAATGCCTAATATGGAAACACCATATGCCGAAATAAAAGCTGTTGCTAGATACACTATAAAAGCAGAGCAGCTTGTCACTGTCTTGCCTGGCAGCATGAATTTGGGCTAGCAGAGGCAAGTGCACATGGCTGTCCGTGTCTGTGCTCCTGTTTGACTTGCCTGAGCAGTCCATGTCCTGCTTCCCATTGCCATGAGAGCTTGGTGTTCCCTGCTCTGCTTGATGCACTCTGAGGAGCCCAGTGGAGTGGAAGTGATGCAGCTTGACTTTCTACTGCAAGCATGTGTGCAGTACTCTCTGCACAGAAGCATGAACACAGCTTTACTAAAAGCTGTTAATGTTACCATTTTTTTCTAGCATAAACTTCTCAGGATGATTGACATCGATGACTTTTTTTGGTTTCCAAACTGACAAGATAAGAGGAGAGACTTGTTACTGAGTTTTAAGGGTAGACCAGTCTGCAACAGTAAATAGCCAAAGATAAAATAGCTAGAAGATGGTTAGCTTTAGTCGAAGTATGACAGGGACACAGCTCTGCTTAGCTCTTTTTCAGCATCCTGTTTGGATGTGTGGAAAGAGCAATTAGCAAAGGTGTGAAGACAAGCGCTGAGAAACCTCACACTACAGAAAATAGCATTTCTAAAGGTCAGTTCATAAGGCTAGACTTGGCCTTTATTAGGCAAAGCAAGTAGCTGACAAGATTGCCACTGATAGGAACTGTAAGGTCATCTTGACCTTCTGAAAGTTCTGCTAGATACAATTTGCAACTTTGTAAGGTGAGGGGATATTTCCCTGTAGTCTGCAAGCTGTTGGGAAGTGCCTTGCAGACTTTTATCTTCAACTCCAGGCATTTACCAGAGCTGGAGATAAATGTCATGACTGTATTGTCCTTGGTACTTAACTGTTTCGAAGCTGCGCCTTTGGAAGTTCTTTGTAAATCGGCTCTACCTTTCCAGGGAGCTCCTGACTTCTTCATGTTAGATGATGTTATTTCTAGAAAAGCTGTTTAACAAGTTAAGCTTACTCTCCGTAAGGAACTTGTTGCAGTTTCTGAGCTGTACAAAAGTGATCTACTTTACCTTCTTGTTTGACCACATATAATAATTGTTTTAAATGAGAGAATTGTAATGAATGAAACATCTGAATGCAAAGATATATCCTATTAAATATTTTCTTAAATATTTCTTCTGTCATCCTTTACTGATGGAAAAATAATACTGTGGAGTAATTTTGCTCTCTTATTAACAGCCTTCTAAAATTTAAAATGTTTTTCTTTCAGGAGATTGATGAGTACATAGTCCAAGCCAAAGAAAGAGGCTATGAGACCATGGTGAATTTTGGAAGGCAAGGGTTGAATTTGGCAGCAACTGCTGCAGTGACAGCAGCTGTAAAGGTAGGTTTCTGCTTGCATTAATTGGTTTTGAGTTTGATGTAGAACAGTGTAATTGTACTGAGGATTTACCACTCTTATATAAAAAAGATAAATTCTGCAAGTGTACTGAAAACCTGGGACACAAAGGCTTGCAGCCCTCTCCTCCTCATACTGTGTTTGTTGGTTTGTTTGTTTAAGATGGCTTGTAGTTATTTCTTGGATGATCAGATCTGTTTACTCTAATTCAAAAGGTACCATTCAGTTTTCTGTGCAGGCTTTTAATAAAGATGACCACTGTTTCTTTTCTGTCTCTGTTGTGCTTTCTTGTTGATAAACAAATTTTTAAAGGATTTCTGGCTTTTCTGCTGTTTTTCTCCAATCAACCTGAGGTAATGCCACATATGAAAGGCATGAAAGACTACTACCATGGTTAAAAATTCTCTTGACACAATTAACCTGTTTGCAACTTGTTGGGTGAATTATTAAATTAATATACTAAGCATAAGCCTGCCTGTTGGTGTTTAGCATACACTTGCTTTGTCATGTGTTTTCCATTAAATTATGGAGTAATCTGTTGTTTTTCCCAGATGACCTTCCTGCAGAAACTCATCACCCTCAGTACTTCAGAGAGCTCTGGGTGTAGGAAGACAAAATACAAGCTTATATTATATAAGATTGTAAGCAGTTTGTGCACTGAAAGGAGTATACTTCAGACAATGTTTATCCTACCTAATAGTAATTGAAACCAAAGCAAAACAAAGAAAAAACACCAAAAAAAAAAGGACCAAAAAAAAAAGGTGCATGTCCAAGTGAAATCACAGGTTTAAGGCAATCAGGATTAATTTCTTCCTGGGAATAAATGGAACCATTGTGCTCATAGTTACTATGAGCACTGAAGTTATCTACTGACAGTGTTCAGCACTGAAAACCTGAACACTGTCAGCAGATAACAGAAAACTGTAGAGATCCCTGGCTGTCAAAGTTGAGTATGTACAGCTGGCATTTAGCTGAAATGTCTGGGCTTCTATGTGAACTTCCTGCACTATAAATAAAAGACATTCCTAAAAACTACATTTTCACATGCTACCTCAAAAAGCTTTGGAAAAGTAGTCATGCATATCTTGTTTGTTCATTTTCTCTTTTTAAAGATATGTGTGGGTGGTAGCATTATAACTTTTTGGTTTTAAATATGGTCATAATAAGCCTAAAATACCGAGAAAGTGATTAAATTTGCACACTGTAGGGGGTTTTGTTATTCAAATTCTTAATATTGCCTTGAGACATGAAATAATTTAGAATGCAGTAGAGTGCACCTCCAAAGGAATGAAAGTATCCAGAGTGAAAATAGGTTATTTAAATAAACCAAATAAACCCAACAAACAAACACCCAAAATGCTCTACTGGGAGAAAAAGTTTAATTGCTAAGTGCTAAAATGCAAATTCTGTGTATTACAAATTTATTACAATAAGTACCTGGTAAGGATTCTTATGCTTTGTGTGTGCTTCTTATGTTTGGCTGTGGTTGGATATTTCCTTGTTAATTTTTAGGGTTAAGAGAAATATTGTAAAATAAGTAATACCAGTAACTCCTCCCACTTTCTTCTGAAATAATGAATAACTTTTTCTGAAATGTCTGTGTTTAGATTTCATTGCTATTCAGCTGTGACTGGCAAGATGCCTGCTCCATTTGTTCAAACTTGTTAAACATGCTCATGAATATTTGTACAGAATTAGTTCAGTGCAGATCAGATGCTTGGGAAAAACAACCACCACAATACCATAGACCTAAAATAGGCATGATTTTGAAACAGTATGAAAGAAGAGACTCACTGAAAAAAATCTTTATTCTGGCACGTTAAGCCTCTTGGGTTTGTCATTCCAAAATGCTGAGTGTGCCTGCTTCATGCAAGCAAATGGACACAATGCATGTGTTCTTGATTTTGTTCCTTGTTTTTCAAGAGTTGACTGCTGCCTCCAGCAGGTGAAAAGATTATCCCTTCACCAGGAACTGGTGGAGCATGCTATAGGATTTCAGGAACAGAATTGTAGTAGTGGGATCAGTCTTGATGGGAAAGAGGACATGCCTTCATCACTATTTTTTTTTTACCCTTTTTTTTAATAGAGCACACATGCTTATTCTGACATAGCAGATCTCACATTAGGAGAGGGGGAGAGGCTAAACATGTGTGCAGGGTTAAACCTGTGTCAAAAGACACTCAAGTGCCCAAGAAAACTGCTTATGCTGGTGTTAGGAGGGTGTTAAAAGTGGCTTGGAAACTTGCTGAAATAATTTGAATATCAAATGTGGGAGAGAGTGATTTTCTTCAAGGCTTGTCAAAGGAATAGGGGATTACCATTAAAAGGCTTGTTGGCTCTGTTAGGGAGGTTGGAGCAGCCAGCCAGGTCAGTCTACTGAAATTTGACATAGATTTAAACCTGTTCTCCTATAGTTAAATTTAAATGTATTTGGCAGGAGTAGTGCCTTATAGCTTACATTCTCATACTCATATTTTTAGCTGGTAGTAGTTAGCCACTGTTCATATAAAATGTAGTGTTTGCAAAACCTGCTAAATGGAATTAGCAAAATAAATTAGCGAAATAAGTTGTGTTAAATTAGCATGTCAGAAAACATGTCTTTGTAAAATCCTGATTTTGGGAGATTTAGAGATGAAAGGTAGTCTCTGTTAATTTTTTCTTTATACTGAAGGAAATTTTTATTAGTAAAAGAATCAGAAACAAGATGCTTCAATAGCTCAGTGGTTTATGGATTTGGGGAAGTTATATCCACAACACTTAAGTTCCAATGATATATCTCATACTTGGATGCATCTGCTTTTCAGGTCTTCTGAGATGATGGTTACCTCTGTTTTAATTTCTGCTAATCCATGAATTCAGATTTCTTGAGCTACTAGTGAAAACTGGTATCTTTGTCACTATGAGCAGGGGGGCTGCTGCTTAAGCTGTGAAATACTCTGTCCCTCTTTATGAGGTCACACAAATAGTGTTAATTTGTAAAGTGGTGTTGGTGGTGATAATATGTTTTGAGGGCTGTGTTTTCTGAATGCCTTCTAGTCATCCTGAATCTGCTGCCTTTTTGCTGATTGTGTATTATTCTCCTGGTCTTGCTCACCCTTCCCCTTATGCCACTCCAGGCATGGCAGAGGAAGGAGCTCTCTTGCAGCCAGCTGTGGCACACAGCCAGTATCTCTGGGGAGCAGTACTGCTTTCATCCCCCTCCCTGCTGGGGCTGCCTGGCATGCTGCAGAGGTCATTCACGGGACAGCAGTCCCTGTCCAGGCTGAGAGGGAACAGAAGTCATTCCCTGTCAGCTTGGATCGGATCAGGGAGAGAACAGCTGAGAATGTGGGGGCTGCATGCTGCCCAGTCCATTGGGAACTTGTCCAAGGAAGGCAGGCAGCTCCAGTCAGTGATCCTGGCCACGGAGGGGTGCAAGTCCCATTGAAGAGCAAAGACTCCCTGAGGCAGACAATGTGGTGTTTGTTTACAGCAACTTCCCTGGGTTCAGCCTACAGACCATAAAAGCACATGCTCAATAACAGAATGGAAAATGGCATTTCATATACGAGGGTCAGCTGACGAGACTCCATACTAACAGCTTATTAGAGGGTGAGTAGTCTTGAAAGGAGACCCTTAAATGGGCTATATTTAAAGAATGGATTTAGAAACATATTATGACTTCATTGGTGTTTCACATTGGTCACTGCTAATGAATGTGGACTCCAAAAAACGCTTAGTATGTTTTAGGAAATGCTGTTGAATAATGAAGAAAAAAAATCATTCTTTAAGACTTACATTTTGTTTAAGACAACACACAGACTTCACAGTTCATCTCTCTTCAGTGTTTGCCTACGTGGAAATTTTAGTGCTGATATGATTTATTTTCTTTTTCCCTGGCATTGTAATTGTAAATGTATGTGTCTCAGTCTTATGGGCTGTAATTCAGTTCCCAGCCTCTGGGCTGAGTGCAGCCTGATGTATTCCTTCCTTACTGGCAGGGCCTGTTGATGTCATGGGCCACCAGTGGTAACTGCTCTGCATCTTCTCCTGAGCAGCACCTTGGGTGTGTGTGTCTGGGAGAGGTGATGGCTGCTGCCATGTCCATGGCATGGGAGTGGAAGCAGATCCTCTTCAGCTCCACCTACAACTGAATTGCTGTGCTTTTAGGGCAAACATGTTGCTTTCAAGCTGTAACTCTTTGACCTTTCAAACAACATATTAAAGCTCTTAAAGCATTATTATTCTAAATGTGAATGTTACTCTCACATTTCCTGCTGTAAAGGGTATTTAATCTCACATTTCCTGCAGTAGGAAGGAATTTAATATTTTTCAGCCAGACTTTCATCCTGAGCTGATAGTAATCCAGATCTACACAGAATGCTTTGTTTCAGCAAAAAGCAATTAACTGCTGCTTTTGGGCATGGGGGTGGAAGAATCTTCTGAAGTCTTAAATGCAGTGTGAGCACAGTGCTATGCACACTCCCACAGAACACCTTGAAATTTGTCCTTCAGTCTATGCAGTGGGGTTAAAGTAGAAATCTATCTTGATTTGGCTAGATTGGATGTTCCCAGGGGTGGGATAGGGACTGGGGGCCCTGTAGGGAATAACTGCTTAGGATTAGTACAATGTGTGATGGGGACTGTGCAGCACAGCAGTGGTTGTGCAACTCCCATTCCTACTGTGACTCTCAGGCATGTGTGCTGCATCTTTATTTGTGTATATATCCTTTCAAACTTCTCAATGTTTTCTGTGTGTAACTTGAGTAAAACTTTCCATCTTGGCAAGTACTTTTGGAATGAAGGGCCCATTGTATAAATCCCTTACGTCCTCCCTGAATGAGGCAGTGCTCCACAGGAGCTCCAGCTCAACCGTGCAGTTTGGTTAAGGGCACAATGTTATTTTATGGCACATACTTGACTTTTTTTCCTCCTTTGAAAAACAAAATTCTGTATCCAAAAGCTGCACTGGAAAATAGGGTTGAATGTTCCTAACTTGGATCTAGTCCTCTGTCTACAGTGGAATGAGAAATATAGGCTTGTAATGTGAATTCTTACCATGTTAGTTGTTATAATCTTAGTTGCATTATTCTGTACAATTTCCAAATGTCTTTTTGTAGTATATCACATGATGAATGAACTTGCTGGGCAGCTGTTAAACAAGTGTGTCTTTCTATACTTCTGCTGCTGCCAAAACCAGCTTCTGACACTATTTTAAGTAGACTCTGTTCACTCTTGGTGAGTGGAATTGGGCTGAATTTGTATGGATTCTGCTGAGAACCAACCAGGTCCATTTTACATACTCACCAGTGTTCAGTGACTGGGACTGGAGTCCTGTTCACCCTCTTTAAGCATTGGACACAGACTGATGAACAGTCTTGTATCTTATAGCAGAGTTTTTTATATATATACATATATATATATATATAGCTGCTGCTTGTCAAAAGAAGCAGTTCTTTCTCCAGTTCTCTTCACCATGCCCTAGCAGCTGATAAGGTTCTCAGGCATAGCTGGTTCCTGATGTAGTTTACTTGAAATGCTTTTCAGTGCAAGTAGAGTAGTGGAAGGGCAGGATTTTTCCTGCCTTAGGAGGGACTTTAGGAGGCCTGCCTCAAATGAGCCATTTTGGGGAATAAATTTGACTTGGGGATTTTTACAGTCTTTAATGCAGATACTGTGCAGTGTTCGTAGTGCATTTTAACTCAAAGGCAAGCTGTACTTTAGTTTTTGAGAACTGAGTCATCCTACAAGTATGTAGGAAGAGATAGAATACATTAAGGCTTCTACTTCTCTCACAAGAAACCTTTTCTTTGTTGTTTGGTGGCAGTCTGTGAGTGGTGGGGTAAGAATTATAATACGTTTGTCGTGCTTCTGTAGCACACTGTCCACTGTCTTAATTTTATATGCTGTACTAATGACTAGTCATTAGAAAATTAATATTAGGTTTCAGCCACTTTTCCCCCTGCCCTTTGGTACCCACACAAACTTAAGGAGCTTTAATTCAACTGTCTCTTCACTTTACATGGCTATTTTTAACGTGGACTAATTCAGTGTGCTGGTCTACCAATTGCAAAAACAGTTGTTGTCATGAGAGTGGGAACAAATGGCTGTGGCCAGCAGTGCCAGAATTTCCTTCTGCTGGTGCTGTTGCAGAGGAAGGTGTATGGCATTGTACCCAGGTTTCTGCTCCTGCTAGCTAACATGCTGGCCAAATGAAGAATTTTACTTAAAAGCTTCATTTGAAGAATGAAACAAAGTCTTTAACACTTGCTTGAAGTGGAATTCATGCATGGGCTTGTCAACCTTTCCCTGAAATGGTTATTTTTTGCCTTGTGCCAGAGATGGAAGAATTAAATGTTATTTTAACATGACTTTGAGTATTTGTTCTCATGGTCTTATTCTCTTAGTTGCTTATGCAATAAATTAATCTTTAATGCTTTAATAATAACATCATCTGATGTAAGATGAAAGAGCTGCTGGATGACCTTTCTTTCCAACAGGGAAATTTCCATATGTTCCATATGGAAAAAAAGTGAAGACAATTGGAGAAGAAATACTTGTTGTTTATATGTGATTAACTATTCTCCTGTGTAGCATTAGATTTTGGGTTGGTATTGTGTCAGTAAATCTATATTAGTAAGAGGACCTGCTAGCCTGGAGTCCAGGCAGGACCTCTTTGGTTTGTGGTTTCAAGTTTCTGTCAACTGGAGCTGCTTTTATAGTGCTGCCAGTTTCTCAGTTATTTGAGTTAATGTTACAGAGGGTATTTTTAACACTTTTCTTCTTAACCTTATTCAAATTTGTGGAGGATAAAATATAAAGTAGCAGAAAACTAACTTCAACCATACTCTTTAAAGTGGAAGTGTTACTGTCATGCTACCTTGAAGTGCCATGCTTGAAGTGAACATTTCTGATGTGTGTTTCTTTTAAACACTCTCAGTCTTTATTTGCTCAGATTAAAGGAGTGAAATGCAGCATTTGTAATTAAGCTGCCAGCTTGTGTAACTTTGTCATCTGGAAGCAATGCACAGTTAAGCGTGGGTAAAGCAATACCTAAATCAAATGTAAAGCAAGTGCATGTGTATGTTCAATGAGTTTTGTTGTGCAACAAGGAAGCATGGGCTTAAACATCTTAACCAAGCTGAGCAGCAAAGTTAAACCTCTGCCTGGTTTCCAAAGATACTGTTGTTGCATTTCAGAGCCAAGGTGCAATCACTGAGAAACTGAGAAGTTTCAGTATGCATGATTTGACTACTATACAAGGAGATGAGCCTGTTGGACAGAGACCTTATCAGACATTGCCAGAAGCTAAAAAGAAAACCAGAGCCTCTACAAGTGAATCTTCAAGTAAGTATCTTTTTTTTTCTTCCCTACCTAAAAGAACAATTCACCCAAAGCAAAAGTGGAAGAGCAGAAATACATTCACCCCATTTCTAAATTGATAAGGCCTCAAAGAATTCCAGTACACTCAAGCAAAGTAAATTATGACAGTTAAGAAATCCTTCCTGAATTACTTTCTTCTTACAGCCACTCTCAGTGTAATCATATTGTATTCATTACTCCTGTCCTTGCCAATTGGCAACAAGAATTTATTACCAAAGTAAAACTTAATTGGAAGTCAAATGTTATGTGATTAAGTGGGGTTTCTGTAACAAATGTACAAAAAGTTAAACATGAAAACATATGGAAGCTCGGTAAATAGAAAAGAAAATTAATAGAAATTAATTCACCAGGTTTGTAGTAATAGATCAAAATGTAAAATTGTATATGGTGATAGGAATAATAAAGGCATCAAGTTTTCATAATGGACTGATGCCAGTCAGCACTTAGAAGATGGTGTGTGGTGACCAATATATGGTTTTGTTCAGAGATACTATTATTTCATTATTATTTTACATGTACTGTTATTGTCATCATCACTTTGCTCTTGAGCTTGTGATGCTTGAAGGAAGGTTTTGCTGGAAATTTGGTAACTACACCTTTTTAAATGGCAAGGCTATGATGTAAAGGAGCTGATATTTCCCACAAAAGTAGATCTGGGCTATTTATTTTCAACTAAGCCTGTCATTCCTTCCTATCCCTCCATTTTGGGGAGGAGTAGTGTTTGTGGGGTCCAAGGAATTCCATGGATAGTGTGGTATCCCATGATGTTTGTAAGGAATAGATGGCCAGCTGAAGGGACCTAAGCTGAATTGCACATTGTTTCCAGAAGGTATCCTGTGCAGGGCAGTGTGAGCTGGAGCTTCTGGCAGGAGGGAAAGCCAAGAATTCATGAAGAGCTGCACTAGAGATGATGTCACTGCAGCTGTTGTGCAGGGTCTGTTCCTCAGTGAGAGAGCATTACTTGCCCATCTGAAATAGCTTGAAAATGCTCTAAATTTAATTAAAAAAAAAATGCTTCAGTTTATACTGTATAAATGATCACTGATTGTCAGATTCAATCTCAAATGTCAAAAAGCTTTCTTACAGCTAGATGAATTTAATTAATTGTTTCTGTTCCAGGTCTGATATCTAGCATACACCTCTCGTGTTTTCTTTGAATTTTCTGCAGCATTAGGAACTTTAAAAAGATCAAAAGTACACACAGATTTAGGAATACTGTGTAGCAATATTCTGCTGTGCTTAGCAGGATGTTATTTTTTGTGCTCTGAGCTGGGAGTTCTCTGCAAATTGGTTGAAAAGGCCTAGTTGTAGGACATGGATCATAGGATGGTGCTGCGCTGGCAGTGAAAAAGGGAGTGCTGTGAAAAAGGTGGATGGGATGCTGATGCATCACGTGTTAGAAACGGAGATAAGGAAGTATTGGTGTCACTGCTAGTCTGAAACAGAGAAACAGATGTGATTGAGATCTTTTCTGTTGAAAAAGATTAATTGAAACTGTACTGGAAGCAGAGATGTGTTGCCTCTAAAATGGCAGAAGAGAATGACAGAATGTCTGCCTCAACTAACAGTGTAATAGATGATGTGATTCTAATTTCTAGGGAAAAAAATTAGGAAAAAAAATAGCTAAGCCTAAATAAAACATTGGCTTAAGATGAAATGTACTCAGGTCATTAATAAAGTTTGGTTTGGAGTCTAAAAGGTGTTCCTGAGTGTTACAGCCTGTAGATTCTGGGATAAAAGGAGAGTTTTGTTGAGTAAGGAACCAGAGTGTATTTGGGAGCTTTGTGATAGGTCTGTGATGGGGATTCGGGGCTGTTGGACCCCAAGGAGCTTTTCAGGGTGTGTTTTTGAGCAGTTTGTGCCCTCTAGTGAGAGTCTTAGGTAATAATCTTGGTCCTGGTTTTGCAAGGTGTTAGCAACCCTTTATGGTACTTGGCTGTGTTACCGATCTGAAAGGAGCTTTGGTAATAAAATGGCAGGAGGATGAGAGTATGAAGAAGAATCCTATCAATGAGGGTCATGAAACAGTTTGTATAGGAAGGAACCTTTCAAGGTTTATGTAAGTGTAAGCTCCCGCTCATGTGGATTGTGTCCAAAATTCTTGAGTGCTTCTTAAGATGACCACTAAGGTTTTTGCAGTTTAGTGTAAAGCAGAAGATGTCAGCAGACTTGTGGTTTCAGTTTTGACAACTGAAGAATCACTGCATTTCATACCTATGGAACCAAGGGGCAGGATTAGAAATACCAAACTCGTGGCAGAGTCAATGTTTCTGTTTTGAAATGAGCACATCATTTAAAGGGATAAATCACATGTGATAAAGATGAAAAATCACAGCTTTCTTAGAAATCAAAAAGCTACAGCTACTTTTTTTTTAATAATTTTTTTTAAAGGTTACAAAACTCCACTGGAAAAAAATCCTGGAGATGATAAAACAGATGAAGAGATGGAGGGGACATATTCAGAGGATGAAATGTTTGCTCAGAGAGGCCTTCGAAGAACTCAGAGTATGAAATCTGTGAAAACCATTAAAGGCCGCAAAGAGGCAAGTATAATCCTGGTGAATTGAGTTCATTCAGTGTATATTGGCATTTTTCATAGTGCAGAAATGGATTTTTATTTTTAATCTTGGAGAAGTTGTCAACAATAACTGCGTTCTGGAATGCTAAATGGGGAAAGAAGTATGTGATAACAATATCTATGTTTGGAGCTTTTGTAGTTTGGAGTGTTTAGGGGAAATACATGAATGAAATGAACTAAGCAAGGAGCAAGGGAGAGGAGATGAAACAGACTGTGCTTGCAATGCTAATTGTGGCACCACCGAGCCCTCTTTCAGGAACTGCTCACCTTGGAAGGGTTGTGGATAGCGATATTATCATTTGCATGTTGTGCACACTTAAACATCTCCTGTTTAATAGATAAAGAATATTCAGAATTTTTTAGTTCCCATAGACACACGGCCTGACTCTTTGTGATCTACAAAGAGAAGATCCTAGTTAGCACTTTTTATGTGCTTGCATCACAAAATTTAAAGATATTTCAGGATAAATCTCTGTGGAGTCTCACAGAAGCTTTTGGGTCATTGCAGGAAAACAGATGATACTTACTCTTCTTGCCCAATTCTGTTGAAACTTTGTTACTTAGTCATAGGCTGATTATCTTAGTGAAACTGGGGTGTCCAAAGCACATCACATTGAAAGACATTTGCAAAATAAGATTAGTGGGCAGGTGAATCATATTTCTGCTTGGTGTGACTCAACGCTTTGTTATAATTTTATTTTTCCCCTCAGATACGATATGGATCACTGAAATACAGAGTAAAGAAGAGACCTGCTGTATACTTTTAAGTGTACTGCACAATGCCTGCAAGAGAAACTGCTGTACTATAATAACTTGAATTCAAGTTTTAAAGATCTGTGTACAATTCCTAAAATGAGTCTGTATGAACAGATATGGTAGGACTTGTTTTTGTGAACCCAAGTGATCAGATAAAGTATTACTCTGTTTTTCTATAATTGTTTAGATGTAAATCTGGACAAGTTACAGCATGAATTTCAGCACTCCTTAAATAGGAGTTAAATGAGGAATAGGAAATACTCTTTTGCCAGAGGTATTGAACAGATTGAAATAATTACAACTCTAATTGAATTAGCAGAAGATTTAAGTATCTAGAGCTTGTCAGAATTGAACCATAGTGTCCCCAAGTTTACATTGAAAGATAGATATACTTGAAATATTTTTCTGAACTACAATTCCTGAAAAGGTCTTTGTGTAATTTTTAAATGTACAGTTTAAAGGACAGTGGATGATGGTGGGAAAGAAAAAGGAAAGATGAGGTAGGTAGGATAAATCCTTAACATCATCATCTTGCATCATATTGCCAAGCTTTGCAAACTGGGGGTACATATAGCACTTTATGCAAAACTGCATAGTTTTGCACACTCTTAATGATTTACAACTGCACATGTCATTTTAGTGACTTGCTAGATAGGTTAGAGTTACATTTTGAATGCCAGCAATTCTTGTATTTTATGATCTTTTTAAAATTTATCCTGATTCCTTAAGTACACTTAGGATGCTGTAGATATTTGCTACTAACAATATTATCAGGTGCCTTTCTATGTATTATAGGGCTGTGTGGGTTTTGTCTGTGTGTGTGGTTTTTTTGGGGGGATTTTGGGGTTTTTTTTGTTTGTGGGGTTGTTTTGTTTGTGTCTGTCTTCCTCCATCTAAAGAGATGTAACATGATTTAAGTCAGTTTTTGGTTAAAATTGTGGTAAGTAAAACTTGTAGCAGTTCCAGTGATACGCCTCAGGGATCTGATCAGCCCATGAGCTGTGTGTTAAAGTCATGCTGCCATAAAGGTATGTATGATAGCTTAGTCAGGCCTTGGTTTAGTTTTGATCTACATTGCTTTAAGAACAAATATATTTATATATATCTGTACTTCAGAACATGTATGAGTGTATATTTCATACCATATGTGGATTCTAAAACGGCCTGTGTAGTACTTTCTTTTATTGCTGAAGTTATTACTAAAATATTGGCATATAAATAGCTTCTTCTAAAAGTCTAGTTGATTTAGTCAGTCATTTTATAACCTAGAGTCCCATGGCATATCTGCACAGAGATTAATTTTGCAATGTCTTTCAGTGCAGCGACTTGTCAAAATTACTTTTTTAGGTCACATTTGGTACTGTTTTCTGCAGTTCTGAGAATTAGGCTGATTTTAGTTTGCTGTGTGACCATATTTCTACTGTGGATTCAGGGAGAAACCACCCACTTTTTTGCAGATAGTATTTTATTATGTATCTTTGGGACAGTCCTTGTTACTTCCCTCAAAGAGGAAATGGCATGGATTCCTTATCCTTGGATCTCTGACTTCAATCCTTAGGCCTTTCCCCAGGTATTGACAGTAATCTGTAAGTCTGCTGCAGAGATTTTAAATATATTCCTGAGGCTTGGGCCTGCTGCAGTGCTTTTTCTGTTACAGCCATAGCACTTCACTGCTGGTAGGCACTTGATGGTCTGCAGCATAGACTGGCATTCCAAGTAGTCTTCTGCACACTTCAGCCAGGGTTTGAATTCTGTGGGTGCAAACGCAGCTGGTCTGTGTTGGTGTTGTTCCTCCCTGGCTGTGGGAAGTGTCTGCAAGCCCTGTGCAAAGCTGTGCACTTTGCACTTCACAAAACAGCACTTCAGCATCTCTGAGGAGCCTCGGTGCTTTAGTGAGAAGTCCCAGCAGGCCATGTGTGATTAGAAGGCTAAAGGCTGTACTACTTCACTCAAAAACACAGTTTGATACCAGAAGACAGGAAGGCTGCTCTCACCCAAATGAGTACAGTGCAAAAATCCCATCCCCTAACCCAAACTGTACCTTGTTATCCAGCTTTTCTAAGGAGCTGTGGGCAAGGAGTGATCACTCCCCTGCAGTGTGGGACTTCTGCCCCAGGAATGTTTGTGTTCTCCTCTGTTTCCCTGAGGCTTGTCTGTGTGTTAAGACACTCTATACACTAAGTGTATAAGACACTAAGGAGCCCTGAGCTCTTGTATTTGCATCTCACCCCTCTCTGAATAGTAACCTGGGCCTGGGATGGAATCTCTAACTCTTACTGTACAGTTGAGCACTTGCTGACGCGTTTTGCTGTAACTAATCATGCTTGTTTTACCAGCAAGCATGGCAAAAAAATGATCATCTTTGTACAAATTATAATCCTGCATGAAGGAGTAGAGTAAGCCATTTTTTCAGAATTACAGTTCCTATTACAGGTTCATGTAGATCCTGTTTTGGGGGTTGTGTTTTTAACACATTTCTAGGGCTAGAGATCATTGAAGTGTTTCAGGCTCTACCACACTCCTGTCAGGAAGTTGCTCTATGTGTCTCTGTGTACCTGAGGCTGTAACTTCTGGCAGACTTAACTTGCTAACTCAGTAGTGATAAAGGCTAAATAAATCCTCCTCTTCCTGGAACTTGCATGGAATTAGGAAAGCTGGCAGTATGATTCATATTCATTACATTTGCATATAAATGTACTTCTTTCAGGTAACTCTCTTACATGATCAAACCTTCAGTGTTTTCCTAGCTGTTTTCTTCAGTCTAACAGACAACTATAAAAATATTTTCTTGCCAGCCTGATTTTGATCTTTGAATTCATCCTCAAACTGGTTCACTGGATTATCTTCATTTTTTCTTCTTACTGTTCATTGTTAGGTGATGCTTGTCAGGGCACAATGGCATGATTAGCTTTCATTCCGTAGCTCTCTCTCCTTGTTGAATTTAGTTTACTTTGGTTTTGAAACACTACAATCTTTTAACTTTGGTTACAGGGAATTTTCAAACTTTTTTGCCTTAGCAACTGCAGAAGTCATCTGTCTAGCTATTGCCAGGAAACTTTGTGAAAAAAATGTTAAAAATCGATGTTTAACATTCTTTTTGGGTTTGGAATGTAAAATGTAATTGATGTCAAATTATCTAATCTTCTGAACAAAGTGTTTCCTGAGAACTGACTGACTGCCACCAACAGGACTGCTGATTTGACTGTAGTCAAAGACTTGGGGTTTAAAAGTGCTTTAAAAGAATATATGTATTTCTCTTTAAATCATATCAAGGTTTCAAGCCTTTCCAAAATATATCTGAACTGACTCAGCTTTCTTAGCAGGAGCCTACTGTACTTGTTAAAATACCCAGTCTGAGATGAGGATTAAATTGGTGGCCTCAGCTGCAAATGAGCTTAGGCTTGACTTTGATTGCAATGTAATTGCCAATATTGCTAATTCCTTTGGTGTGTGAAAGTAACTGAATAACATCCAACATACATTTTGCAAACTATAATGACTTTTAAAATAAAAGATAACTTGGTAAAAGATAATGGTGAAGAAAATGCTGGACACATTCAACGTGCTGTTCATGACAAAAATGTGTTTTATTTTTGGTGTTGCTTTTATTAATGGGAAGTTGGTATTTTTAAGTACTTTTTCTACAAAAATGTATGTGCAAAGGCAATACTTTAACATTTTTCAAGAACTTGTATTTTTAAATGCTACAAACCAGAGAATATACATTTGGACTGAAGATAGTAGCTTTAAAAAATGCAATGTAAGCTTTAATTTTTATATTGTAATAATAACTTGCTGTCAACTTGTTTACATATTTGTAGGATGGAAACTTCATTATGCATTGACTTATCTTGATGCTGTCTTTAATAAATGCTGCTTTGAGCAAGATGCAGTGGATATTTTATTACCTGAATTACTATTAACAACCTAGTCACTGTGTAATCTGTATTGTGTTACTTATTACAATGGCTCAAGCACCAAAAACAACCTAGCTGAACTTTGGAGAGACTTGAAAAACTCTTTAAAGTATGACTGAATTGCCCTTGAGGTTCTGCCATGAAGTCTGAAGCTAATTTAGGCTGAAATGAAATGTACCCTGCTAAAGACCACTTGAATATGCTGTAGTGTCACCTGGTTTGATTAGATGTATGGTTCTGAGTAAATTAATATTGAGATGTTCAGTGTCCCAAAAGAGTGTAACTTCCTGGGGAACTGCTGGATATCAAACTCATTTTGTTTTGTATTCCCCAGTCAGAGTTCTTCTGGTAATCCAGAGGAGGAGATGCATAGATGAATTTGGCCCTTTCCTTTTTCAAGCCTCCTTTTGAGTCATCTGTTAACACCCCTACCAAAACCCAAGCAAAAACCTCAGTAACCACATTTTCTGGGCCTTGTTTGCAAGGCTTCCTGGCTTCCTTCCTCAAATAAAAGAATTTCTTGATATGGCTAATTGAGGAGGAAGATTTAAAGACAGTAGCAATAAATAATTTTTAAGTGTTATGAAAATCCATCCCAGAAGCACAGACTGATTCTTAAGGGATCTTGCAGTGATTCAATTTCTGATGTCAGAAAAGTTCATGCAGTACAAGCACCCTGCCAAGAAATTGTGGATGTCAGAAAGCAATGCTGACTTTTTTCCTTTATTTCTTCATCTGACATTTAGCAGGTAGTGGGAGCAATCCTAAATGTGGGCTAAAAGCTGCTTTCCTGCTTTTTAACATGATGCTGGTAAGACCCACTCAGGGAATAGTCTCATTATTCAAAACTAGTGGTGTTTTGTACATCTTAGGTTAAAATGTTAAATATTCAGCAGCAGCAATGGTGACAGGTTTTTTGGGTGTGTTGTTGTTGTTGGTTGGTTTTTTGGTTTTGGGATCTTTTTTAAGTTCTTAAGCATTGTGCATTTTCCCCAGTAGTATGGGATAACAAATGGTGGAATATGAGGAGAAATCTAATACATATTGTAAAATCAGGAGACTTCCAAAATTATTTTCCTCCTTCCCGTAGATGTATTCAGGAACAGAGTGGGAGCCTGTCTCATGTCTGCCTGCCTTTGCCAAAGTTCAGCAACAGATTGCTGTTTGCATTAGGATGGGAATTATGGAAGCAGCTTGAGCAGAGACTACAAGGAATTCAAAAGGTAGAATTTCACTGCTGTCTGCTAATGTACGGTGACTACGTGGATGGGGAAGCTAAGAAACTATTTAGAAAGTTCATTTTTTCCAGGCTGTAACAGTTCCAAGGTAGGCAGCACTTTGACCCTCACTTAGCTTTTCCTGTGTACCACACTCACTATGTTGCTCACTGCTTCCTCAGGGAGCTGCACCACCCCAGCCAATCTTTCTGCTAATTCTAGTAAAAATTAACTAAAAATACTGAGGGAAAGTCATCCTACCCTACTGCCTTAAACAATAGAATTTCTTTATATGGCTCAGGAGAAAGACTTAAAAAAAAAAAAAAAGCCCCAAAGCAAACCTAAAACCCTGTATAAAGTTAGTGTGATCATAAACAAATGTAATGCTGGAAAAATGGAGCCATAACCGTGTGTGTCGTGCCTTCAAAACATAACCATGTCTTGAAGGAACTGTGCCAATGGCCGCTTGCTGTGCTTTTGTCAAACCCCTTTTTGCCAGGTTTCATTAATGATGGTAATGTCTCTATTCTTGCTAACTTGAAGGTTTCAGTTTCTCATGCTGTTCATAGGATGTGGAGCTTTTACTTGTTACTCTGCAAGCCCCTGGGTGAAGAGAGCAGTTATAGTAGTTCAAATTGATCAGCGAATTGGCAGGACAATCTCCTGGCCTTTGGAGAAGGCTACTGAGCAAAAGAAACCTTTGGTAGAGGCCTGCAATTATCTAGTCTAGATTGAATCTGGATGAAAAACAATGCTTCTCTTAAAATCAAGGTCATGAAAGAAGGAAAGCTGCTCCCTTGTTCAAACCACAATGGAACAACTGCCAAGCTGTTCTGCTCTCCTCTGGGGTGTCTCTTGCAGCTCCCCTTTGAGTGCCAATTTGCTGGAGAGATGTGGCTGTATCCCTGTGTGTCCTGCTTGGACCAACCTCCTCTCCTGGCAGCCCCTTCTCTCCCTGGCAAAATTTTTGTTGGCAAGCTACAGTTAATTTTGAAGAATATTGAACAAGCTCCCTTTGTGCAAATGAAGTAGATCGCTGCATTCTTTTAAAAGTTACTTTCTTCACAGATCACTGTATCAAACTTATTAAAATACAAACATGCAGCCCCTAAGCAGCAAAAGTACCAGTTTGTAAAAGCAATCTTTTCTCTTGTTCTGCCCTGCAAGAGCTGCTTCTGTAAAGTTTATTTCCTTTATTTTATTGATGGAGATTAAGCTTAATGGAACTTAAAAATTGTCAGTTCTGTTCTGGTTTTGCAGGGACAGTGTTCTCAGAAAAACTCCACAGTGGCTCTTATGTTCTGCTTCAGGAACTAATCACTGTACAAGCTGTCTGTGTGCCTTGCCCCATTGGGAAATAGTATTTTCAATCCACTCTCAGGTAATTGTCTTATCTTTGATGATTTGTGATTGTGCTGCCTCAGTTTAGATTTTGTGTGAGGTAGAAAATATATTTTATAAAGAAACCTATAATTTATTTGTAACTTCTTTTAAAATTGTAAATGCATGTGCACAATAAGATACTGAAATATCAATGAGTAACCCATAACTAGTTCTGAGCATTTTTATGAACCAAGACATTTTGCTGTAATCCTTTCTGGTTCTCTTCAAGAGTTCAACATATGTGTGGTGAGGGAAGGCACCAGGGATCACTTATTGTTCAGAAAGCACAGTGTTAACTCTCTAAGTACTGCAGTAGTGAATGTGCATTGTACTTCTTAATGGAGAAACTTTAATATCTGCTCATTGAAATAACCGTGCTGGTTTAGTGGTGAATTAGCTATGCTTTCCACTGGTCCTTGTTTTAATAGCCCAAGATAAGCTTCTTGCCAAAGCTTGGGAATTGGGGTGCAGGTGATGTTGCTTACCACATGGAACAATTTTAATTTATTACAATGGAGGAGACATGTTAGAATCAGTTATGGAGGAAAGAATATGACTACTGTTGGCTTATCTATCAAACTTTGAATAAAACTTTAATGGAATATAAAAGAATAAGTGGGAAATAAAATAATAATTTTGATATCTTTTATTACTGGGGGAAGGGCATACTTTTAATAAGGATTTTTTTTAAAGTGGTACCTAATTGAACAAGAAGCCTACAAATTAAGCCTTGCATCATACCTGTTTTTTGCTGGGATGCTCATTGGAAATATCACATTTGACCCTTTGTCAGATAAACTGGGCAGGAAACCAGTGTATATCTCAGGTGAGATTGTTGAAAGGTTTTTCTTAAGGTATTTTCCATGTAGAATACTTTCTTGCCTGCCCCTGGGCCACCCTACTCAAATGCTGCTCGTGGGTCCCTTGCTCTGTCAATGACCTGTGTGAGCATTTCACTGGGAGTGGAGCAGCACTGAAAGTGCTTAGTGTCAGTGTGCTGAGCAGCACAGAGGCCATGCAGTATTAGTGGCAGGTGAAAAAAACCTGGTTTTGCCATGTCTGTCTCTACTGGAGATAGTATTCCACACATTACCTAACCATATTGTTCTGAATAAAAAATACTTTGCTTTTTTAGGGGGTAGGGGAGACCACTTTACCCAAGCATCTCCAGCAGTGGGTTACTCCTGTCCTGGTGTTTTGTTTTCCTGTGTAAAAGCTGTGTTTGCAAACAAAGGGTCTTGTTAAATGAGAACACTGTCTCAAGGAAATGCCAGGAGTCTTCTTCCTCCTCCTTTCTTTCTAAGTGGTTCACATGCATTATAAGGATAAGAAAAAAGATGCAGTAATTAAGTTACTTTTCCCTGTCATTGTTTGAGTGAGTGGCAAAAATGAGGATGACATTTTTCTTTATGGGTTTGTGAACCAAGCAAGATTAAAATTATATTGTGTGCAGGAAGAAGGGGTGTTAAATGAAGCAGAAAGTCAGGGTTACCCAAAAGACAAGCCTGTGTTTCTGAATGCTGTTACAGTTGTGGTGGCCAGCTGTGTGCCAGCTGTCCAAGAAAACTTGATTACAAATCTGCTTGGGGAAGGAATGGAAGGCCTGCCAGAAGCTGTGAGCTGGAGCATCTGCCAGTAGCACTGCCTCTTGCCAAGGCAGGGCTTCAGCACTCCAGAACTTCTGGAAGTCATCCTAGAGGGATTTTAGAGTTTCTTTCCATGAGATGCATGCAAAGGGAAATGAGTGGGAGCACTTGGAATTACCTTTTTAGCATGTTCTGCTATGTATCTGCTTGCTTTTGATGTTTCTTGTGCCTGTTCCTAGTGCTGGGTGCTCCTGGTTTGAATTCCTACGCTGGCACTACCATAATAATGATTATAAACTCCTTCAGTATGTAAGGAATTAAGTACTAGCTTTGTCTGGCCTGTGTTCTTAAAGAATGTTCTTTTAAAATAAAAAGTTACACACCTCATAGGTTTCTGATGACTAGTTAAGCTGCAGAAGAAATAAAAGAATTAGTGTTGTAGGTTGCCTGCACATTAATACCAGGAATGTCTGGCATACAGCACAGATTGAACAAAGCTCTTCTGATTTAATGTTTTTAGATAGCTTTGCTCTTGAAAGAAGTTCTGTTAAAGACTACACTAAAAACCCACCTCTCTTCCTGTAGTCAGAGAATACAAAGCCTGAGGGCATCATAAAGAACTTCTGCATTATATATTTTCCTCTATGGTGTTCTGTTTCTGAAGAAGTAGAATTACTTTCCCAAATACTAAAAATACTGGGATCCTTTCAAGTAATGGAAGTTAAGTTCAGTTGTGGGATGTATATCTCTGTTAAGAGTGCCAGAGAAAATAAATGTTCAGTTCAAAATATTCCATTCCTTATTTTATGGCTTATATAAAAACTGCAACAGGGGGAAATAGTTGACAAATATTCACCTGTGGGGAATGGAAGTGTGATAAAAGAGGCAGTGAATGAAGCCACACAAGCACCATGCTTGTGAGCACAGAGTTCCAGGCTGCAAGGGGAGCGTGGCTGCCACACGCTTGCTTGCCCAACTCTCGGCAGCAGTCAGAAGGAGCGAGTTCAAGGAGAGCTGCTTGTGCTGCTACCTATTCCCCTTCCAGCCCTCTGTGGAAACAATTGCACTCACCCCTAGGATTCGAGATGCAGAGAACACGATGGTAGGTGCAGTGGAGAAGGGCAGCAGGGAGCCTGTGTGATTTACGTGAGGCAAGAGGGAGGTGCAGCCCAACACTGGCTTTTACTTGTACAGCCTGTTTGACGGGGCAGCTGCTCCACGTTTGCAGCCCAGCCACGAGAGTTAAAAATGAGCCACTTTGTATATGCTAGAAGGAAAGTGAGTATTCCAAATATGCTGTGTGCAATCTAAATGGTGCTGGAAGAAATGGCTGCCTTAGGAACGTCTTCTGTCCTGACACTTTCTTTGTGAGATATAGCTGCTTGGGCTGTGGACTATGTTGAAGCTGAGTGAAAGTGATTGCACTGGAAATCAGGTTTTACAGCATAGAGGGAAGGTCAGCAAATATATTCTTTCCTGGCATGCCACTCTGTCTGAACAGAGATGGAATTGCTGCACTCTAACAAGGGACTCTGCCACCTTGAGCATGTGAAGGTGCTCTATATATTGTTGAGCAGGAACGTGTGGCACACTAGTGTGATTTGTCTGGTTTACAGACTGCAAAGGGGCTATGAAGGCCAGAAATGGATTTTTGCTCTGGAACTTTTTCTTTGGGAGTAGTTGCTGGACGTTAGCTGCTGCAAGAGTTGGAGTGCAAGAGGGACAGCACGTATCTCCAGGGAGTTTGATGGAGTTCAGTGGGTTTGTGTTACATGTTGAGCACACAAAGGGTTCTAAAAGGAAGAGACCATGCTGGAATTGCCTTTTCTTTTGCAGCCTGTAAAATGCAAAGCCAACAACGAAACAATTCCTCTTCCTTTCCCGCAGATCACAGTCTGTCTCCAAGAGCCCAGGTCCGCAGCAGTGCTCTTCCCTGTGCTGCTCCCACAGGAACGGGGCTGGGCAGAAAAGCGCTTGGCTTTGCCCTGGGCACTGTCAGCGCTCACAAAATCACCACACCACGGCGCCGTCGACTCGCAGAAGGACAGGCACCGAGCCCAGCGCCACACCACCCCCGGGGCAGAGCCAAGTTGGAAACGTCCCTGCTCTCCAATCAGCTGTGCCAGGACAAAAAGATTTCCCCAATCCGCCCCTTCCAAGAGCACACCCTTCTTCACACCACACTCAAAGAGCAGCACAAACTGCTTTGCCCTAACCAAGCTTTTTGCTCTCACAGAGTCTGGCCACAACCTCGAAAACATCTGGCAAAAACAGAGCTCGCTGAGAAAGCTGCTAGCTGAGAAGGCTCTTGCTGCCTACAACTTCAAGTGCGCCCATCGATTTACCAGGTCACACCCTGCTATCAGCACTTTCCTTCTCAGCTCCAGGTACCATTCTATGCCTTCAGTCTCCCAGAGTCAGGATCCAAACAGAATGGCACCAGGGACTGCTCACATACTAAAGGTACCAGGACAAAAAGCTCAGCAGAAGCATCTGGGTCTCATGGCGCACTTCTCATCCAGCAGGGGCCAGAGCCCAGGCCTTAGCTGGGAGGGTTTCCCCTAACATATCCTACAAGCAAGCCTATTCGTGTCAATTGTGCAAATTTCTTAGAATGATACATTTCTTGCAGATAACTACACAAGGTTATGTGAAAGTTTCTAAAGCAGCCAGTACGGTGTGAAACAGCTGGTAGAAGTGTCTTAGTCATCTATTTTTAGCTAAATAATACTGATGGTGTCGGTCACATAATGCCCAGGTTTCATCTGTTAAGTCAACTCTGCCTGAGGCCTGAGCATCAGCACATCTCAGTCACTTGGTTTGTTCAGCCTGGAAAATGGGAGATGGAAGGGGAGACCTCACTGAGGCCTTCAATATCCTCTTGAGGGGCATTGCGGGGGCAGGTACTGATCTCTTCACTCTCATGACCAGTAACAAGGCCCGAGGGACTGGCTGGAGCTGTCAGGGAGGATTAGGTCAGGTATCAGGAGAAGGTTCTTACCCCAAAGGCTGGTCAGGCACTGAACAGGCTCCCCAGGGCAGTGGGCGCAGTACCAAGCCTGCCTGTATTCAAGAAGTGTTTGGACAACGCTCAGGCACAGGGGGGATTCCTGGGGTGTCCTCTACAAGGCCAGGAGTTGGACTTCACGATCCTGATGGGTCCTTCAACTCAGGATATTCTGTGATTCTATGTGCACTGAGTGATTATCTCAAGCTGGTTTGCACTGGCACTCAGAGCTTGTCTATAATTGCTTCCAATTTATGTCTGCAGTCAACCCCATGGCACTGACAGACTGATCAAACACAAAGGGTTTGAGGAAAATGCTCCTTTTGAGGTGACAGTGTCCAAGGCCAGGTTGGATGGGGCCCTGAGCAATCTGATTTAGTGAGTGGCATCCCTTCCTACGTTCTCAGCTCCAGGTACCATTCTATGCCTTCAGTCTCCCAGAGTCAGGATCCAAACAGAATGGCACCAGGGACTGCTCACATACTAAAGGTACCAGGACAAAAAGCTCAGCAGAAGCATCTGGGTCTCATGGCGCACTTCTCATCCAGCAGGGGCCAGAGCCCAGGCCTTAGCTGGGAGGGTTTCCCCTAACATATCCTACAAGCAAGCCTATTCGTGTCAGTTGTGCAAATTTCTTAGAATGATACATTTCTTGCAGATAACTACACAAGGTTATGTGAAAGTTTCTAAAGCAGCCAGTACGGTGTGAAACAGCTGGTAGAAGTGTCTTAGTCATCTATTTTTAGCTAAATAATACTGATGGTGTCGGTCACATAATGCCCAGGTTTCATCTGTTAAGTCAACTCTGCCTGAGGCCTGAGCATCAGCACATCTCAGTCACTTGGTTTGTTCAGCCTGGAAAATGGGAGATGGAAGGGGAGACCTCACTGAGGCCTTCAATATCCTCTTGAGGGGCATTGCGGGGGCAGGTACTGATCTCTTCACTCTCATCACCAGTAACAAGGTCCGAGGGACTGGCTGGAGCTGTCAGGATTAGGTCAGGTATCAGGAGAAGGTTCTTACCCCAAAGGCTGGTCAGGCACTGAACAGGCTCCCCAGGGCAGTGGGCGCAGTACCAAGCCTGCCTGTATTCAAGAAGTGTTTGGACAACGCTCAGGCACAGGGGGGATTCCTGGGGTGTCCTCTACAAGGCCAGGAGTTGGACTTCACGATCCTGATGGGTCCTTCAACTCAGGATATTCTGTGATTCTATGTGCACTGAGTGATTATCTCAAGCTGGTTTGCACTGGCACTCAGAGCTTGTCTATAATTGCTTCCAATTTATGTCTGCAGTCAACCCCATGGCACTGACAGACTGATCAAACACAAAGGGTTTGAGGAAAATGCTCCTTTTGAGGTGACAGTGTCCAAGGCCAGGTTGGATGGGGCCCTGAGCAATCTGATTTAGTGAGTGGCATCCCTTCCTACGGGAGCAATTGGAACCATGTGATCTTGAGGGACCCTTCCAACCCAAGCCTTTCTAGAATTCCGTGATTATTTTGTGGGTCACTCAGAACAGATGAGATCCACCAAATACTGAAAAAGTTGGCCTGCATTCTAAAACCAGATTACTTAAAATATCTATGAGATTTAACTAAGATGGAGAAGCTCCAGGAAAGAAACCAACCATCTCTTCAAAATACCTGTGTTTATTACACCAAAACTCAAAGTCCAAGCAGTTCACATAATTCTTTTCCTTCTAGGTTGCCCCAAATGTGACAACAGCAAGACAAAAATGTTTGTATGTATCCAAACAAAACCACAAAATCAAAGTCCAAGAAAGGTACGTTTATACAAAACTCACATGGTCTTTAAACGCAACAGAAGTGGCATACACAGATTAACAGGTACAAAAAGACAGATGCATAAAATAAAAGCTAGCATTTTGTGTTTCTTGTGTCTGTTGAAATGTAGAACATCTCACTAGCAATAACAAGGAGGGAATAAAACACAGCAGTGTTAACTCAGATTTCAGCTCTTATTTACAGAATTTAGATGGTAACATTGCAGAATATTCTTTCTTTGATAAAGAATATTTTTTATTGTTTCATTAAAAAATACCTTATAAAAGCTGGATATTATCAACCGTTACTGGAGAGCACTGCTGATGTCAGTGGGTATCATTTCACAGCTTGATTAATTGCTATTCTACAGTTCAGGCTACACCTGCAGTGATTATTTCAGTCAGTTCTGAGAGACAGTAGCTCCTCTCTTACCTGATCACCTTTCCAAAGGGCCCTTCATGGGTTTTCCACATTTCAGTGCTAATGCTGACTGCAGCATTAATGCAGCAGGACAGAAATAAGACAACCGAAGGGGATTTTTTATTCTTCCGATTTTTTTAATTTTGCCTTTTTTCCACTTGAGGAAGCTTTGGCTTTGGCTGTTTCAGTTTGCTTTGCAGTTTCAGCAGGTTTCTTTCTTAACCTTTGCTTTTTGGAACGCACCAGGTCTTCACGTCCCCGTTCAATCATTTTTGCTTCCCATGATTTCATTTCATTCTCATACCGAACCTTATCATCTTGAGCAAGCTGCAAGTATGGCTGAAAGAAAATAGGGTATCAAGAAGTTACAGAAGGGCTTTTTCTGGAGAACTGCCACACACAAAGGTGACTTAGAACAACACCTGTGCAGTGTATAGACCAGCTAATTGAAAAAAAAAACCCAACAAAATCAAACTTGCAGGAAAATACAAAGCTTTAGCACTAAATTGCAGTTATGTCAGCAACTGGCCATTCCTGAAGAGGAAATTTATTCAGTACTACTACTACCAGTTAAGGCTTTTTTATCTGAGCACTAGTTTAAGACAGCTAGACTACGTGAGGCACAGGAATAGATATTGCTGTGGAATTATTTCAAATTATTTTTCTACAGTAAGAACATGAACCTAGGGTATGTCCTCAGTATTCATTAAAAACCACCTGGAAGAAGGGCATTCAGGAGGAAGGACAGCAGGGTACAGAAAGCCTGAACATGTCAAGGTTTACTTTAGGTTTCAGTACAGCACTGAAATCAGTTCATAGTTCAATACACTCAGAAAGCTGGCAGAAAATTATCCCCCAGAGAACCAAAGTTAATAAATTACCCTGTGCACATCACTTGTGGATTTCTGTTACATTCCCTTGTAAGAAGTCTTGCCATGAGCAGCAAATTCTTACGCTGGTGTTAAAAGATATTATGGATGATTATAAAAAAATGAAGTTGTTGCATATTATTCCACCTTCTCAGGACAGAAATAAGACAACCGAAGGGGATTTTTTATTCTTCCGATTTTTTTAATTTTGCCTTTTTTCCACTTGAGGAAGCTTTGGCTTTGGCTGTTTCAGTTTGCTTTGCAGTTTCAGCAGGTTTCTTTCTTAACCTTTGCTTTTTGGAACGCACCAGGTCTTCACGTCCCCGTTCAATCATTTTTGCTTCCCATGATTTCATTTCATTCTCATACCGAACCTTATCATCTTGAGCAAGCTGCAAGTATGGCTGAAAGAAAATAGGGTATCAAGAAGTTACAGAAGGGCTTTTTCTGGAGAACTGCCACACACAAAGGTGACTTAGAACAACACCTGTGCAGTGTATAGACCAGCTAATTGAAAAAAAAAACCCAACAAAATCAAACTTGCAGGAAAATACAAAGCTTTAGCACTAAATTGCAGTTATGTCAGCAGCTGGCCATTCCCAAAGGGGAAATTTATTCAGTTCTGCTACTACCAGTTAAGGCTTTTTTTTATCTGAGCACTAGTTTAAGACAGCTAGACTATGTGAGGCACAGGAATAGATATTGCTGTGGAATTATTTCAAATTATTTTTCTACAGTAAGAACATGAACCTAGGGTATGTCCTCAGTATTCATTAAAAACCACCTGGAAGAAGGGCATTCAGGAGGAAGGACAGCAGGGTACAGAAAGCCTGAACATGTCAAGGTTTACTTTAGGTTTCAGTACAGCACTGAAATCAGTTCATAGTTCAATACACTCAGAAAGCTGGCAGAAAATTATCCCCCAGAGAACCAAAGTTAATAAATTACCCTGTGCACATCACTTGTGGATTTCTGTTACATTCCCTTGTAAGAAGTCTTGCCATGAGCAGCAAATTCTTACGCTGGTGTTAAAAGATATTATGGATGATTATAAAAAAATGAAGTTGTTGCATATTATTCCACCTTCTTCTCTAGATGTTGCTTAACATCCACTTTAAGGCACACCAAACTTCCATCCTATCCCACTGATTCATGTTTCAACAACACTATGAATTAAATGGTCACTACTGGAATAAAGGTAATGACAATCTTTTTCAAGATGCATAAAGATCTTGGAGTATTCCCCTCAGTGTTACAATTCGAGCAACTGAGTTCAAGACTTTGTACAAATATAACAATTTTGACTCAAGTTTTTAATTCTGATGAGATCAGAGCCTCATTGAAATCCTCTGACATACCTGCTTTTGGGAAGCAGACATTTTTTGCCACGTATCAAATAGTTTCTTCAGCTTTGCCTAGGGGATACAGAAGATGCAATACATGAGAGTTGTTTCAGGACCAGACTGACTTCAGAGGGATACAGGTGAATACTGCATGAGTGAAAGTCAAACACAAACCAATGCAAAAAAGCACAAAAGCTTGCTTCCCCTTATTTACCCTTTTCATGTAAGTAAGTAATAAACTATATTGTTCAAAACAAGCTTCTGGGCATCATCTGAGCCACATTTACAGTGCAGGCCTCAGCTGACTGGAGAAACCTGCCTTGTACAGGGAAAACTGAGGAACAAACTATGTCCACCATCCTTACTGACTGAATGTGTAGGGTAAGGAACACATGAGGCACACAGGGTGGGTCTGCAGCACCTCAAGTGCTGTAATCCACCAGTGTAACATAAATGTAACATGTAATCCACCCCAAAGCACAGTTCAGTGCAGAATTTGTGAGTTTGCTGAGGAACTCTTGTATTTCCATAACACCAGCTGAACTACAGGAGATAAAATAAACTGCTACTGCCAGAACAGGAGCACACCACCACAGCTCTTTGAAAAACTGTATTGCTACATCAAAACAAAGGGAAGAATAATTCTCTCCCTACAAAAGGAACAGATAAAGTCTGTAACACTGAAGTGCAAAAAACAGCACAAATGTTTTAAGTCTGTATACCCACACAGCACTTTTTCATACAGGTCATGCTAGCAGTATAGCCAGGTGGCCACAGCTTAAAAAAAATAACCTCAGCAATGCAGCATCCAGACAGTGAACTACTGAACAGTAGCTCTGAAAATGACAGAATCTAAACTATATTTTTCTGAATACAATGGACATATTTTAGAGAAAGAATATTCCCTGGCTTACCACAGGTGAATTTCCCTCACTTTCTTGAAAATTTTCTGACAGGAAGATGTTAAAGCCACTACGAGCTCTTTTAGGTTTTCCAAGCAGATTCAATTCCTTTAAAAACAAAAGAGAAGTTATTCCTCTACCAAGCATGCATTTGTTCCAAAACTAAACTCAGTATTTCTCTTTATATTTTATGCAAAAATCAAACACAAATTCTTTCTTTGGTGTTTGACTCTGTAAACTGGACTGTATGTCAAGATGCTCTTAGTGCTTTTCAAGACTAATGTTAAACTACCAAAAGCTAACAACTTGAGTTTTCACAAGTTGTTGAAAAAGCATTTAGAACTGATTCTTACTTCAGCTAAATCTTCCAGAAACCAGAGAGTGCTACTAAATTCAACTCTGGAAGGAAGTCATGATGACAGATTTTCTATTATTCTTCAGTAAGGGTTCAGTTTCTGGTGTGAAATACTGCCTGTGTGCAGAGAAGAGGGCACACACTTATCTGTGGGAGGTGAGAAGGTGGAAGAGAATTGTGTTTCTGCTATCAGAATGCTTTGCCTACAGGGATGATGGCTAGAGAATGAAAGTACTGCAACTTATAGATGCAATTACACTTCCTGTTTTCTCCAGTCCTGACATTCCCAGTGGAGCCTAGGTGCTGTAAGTTAACATCTAATTAGGTATTAGATATCCCAAGTGAATTCCTTGTGGTGCCATACTCTAAAAGGATCAGCAAAATCATTAAGATTACAAACTTCTTTTAAGTAGGGGTCTTTTAAACCAAACTTGTTTTGCTTTTGCCAGCTAGGGCAATGTCACAGTTTAATTCACAGAAATAAACAAGCAATACATAACCCCTTTGATCTTTCCAGAACCATAATATCGTACTGTTACGGATGGTTCTGTCTCTAAGGACTTATACATAAACCAGCCAAAAAGGAATAGGGAAGATGGTGCCTATCAAAGTGCTAGTAAAGGACACAGATGTCACAGCAGCAGCTACACAGTGGCAGAGCCCAAAAAAGCAAGGAAAAAAAGGCTACTTCAAGCAGCTGCTACCTTGTAGGGCCTAATGAGGTAACAGATACAAGGTCTTTGTGAAAAACCATTTCTGGATGTGTTCCCATTGGAAGAAAGTGTTGCTGGTCCAAATGTCTTTTATTGCCTATCCTTTCTCTGGGAGCTCTAGAAATAGGGAGGAAAAAAGCATAGAGAAGCTACCTCTAAGCACAAAGATCCATGCTAGTTCTGTGCTCTTCAAGCACAGGAAAGCAACTAAACTAGCTGCTAACACCAGTAATTATTTTAGCCCATGGCATTTTGGGGGGTTTGTGTATGTTGGGTGGTTTTTTCCTATTCTGAGTTGCTTTTGTATTTCTAAAACATGCTTCAACTCTGCTTTGTATACTAGACAAAGAGACTTCAGGCTCCTTGAGAGAAAAGAAACCTGAACTTCAAAATACTTACTCTTTTTGCCCTGATTGATCTCCTCCTTGCCAGTTGTTTTCTCCTTTCCTCTTTCAGAGCAGCAGCCTGGGCTGGAGTCAGCTGGGCTTTATAAGCAGCCATCTGCTCTCCGTATTTCTTCCAGTCTGTCTTTATTGCTTCCTCATACACCTACAGCACAAACCACCACCAGCCTTAAAGTTAAGCTAGATGCTTTCAGTCAGAAGCACTTGGCCATTAGACAAGCCAACACTTCTAACCTATGAGCAGAAAAATTACAGAATGAAAAGCTTACACCAGAACATCAGATTTTCATCCATTTGATTCCCTGTTCCCTTCCTTACACAAAGGGAAAAGTACACAGAGTGAGAAGTCCAAAAGGGATGTCAGAGCATCTCAATTCTACTGAATATTTCCTTAGAAAATGGAATTTAATTCCAACTGCCTCTAATTACTAACTGCAATCAAGGAGAACAATCATTACTCTGCTATAAATGGCATTTAAATCCATCAGCAAATCATAAAGTTGCTTTATGTTATCCCTTGAAACTGCCACTCAGAGAAACTTCACTGTTTCATGTTATGTTGAAACACCAACATAATATGAAACATCATATTACGACGTAGTATGATGATGCTTAAAGAAATTTACATGAACCAAAAGAAGTTGATCCTTTCATCAAAAATAACTGAGATTTCACCTACCATACGAGAGCAGAACAACTTTACAAAACTTGCATTGCACATGTAATGCAATATGGCTGTTCAAAAAGGAGAAAGAATTGGTTTGCCGCCCACAGGCACACGGAGGGAGAGCTGTGTCATTTCTCTGGCAACAGATGAAAACTGTTAAAGCCAAGGTCACATACAAGTGCAAGAACAAGCAGCAAAGTATCCTCCTGTACTGGGTTTGCATGGCCAGATTCTGCTGGTGAGGGGGGGACAGGGATGGCTCCTGTGAGAAGCCTGATGGAGCCAAGGCCAGCCAGCTCCCAGTGGCACCTGCTACTGGCCATCAGTGACGGTGGTGGCACCTCAGGGCTAACAGAGTTAGGAAGGCAAAAAAGAAAACTGCACAACTTCAGCCAGAGAAAGGAGGCAGACCACGTCAGAAGAACACTTGTACTGATCCTAAGGTCAGGGAAGGAGAGGCAGGAGATGCTCCAGGCACCAGAGCTGAGGCTCCCCTTCTGCCTGGGGCGCAGCCCAAGGTGAGGCAGCTGTGCCCCTGCAGCCCAGGGGGGAGCAGAGATCACCTGCAGCCCATGGAGGAGCCCCCACTGGAGCAGGGGATGCCCAAAGGGGGCTGTGACCCCGTGTGAAGCCTGGTCCTGAAGGACACATGCTGGAACAGTTCCTGAAGAACTGCAGCCCATGGGAAAGACTCACACTGTGAGCAGTTCATGGAGGCTGTCCCCTGAGGAAGGGAGCCCAAGTTCTCCCACTGAACAGGAAGGAGCAGCTGAGGAGCAGCCCCGCCGCTCCCGCTCCGGGGGGCGCAGGCCCCGGCCCCACTCGGGGGGCGGCCGTACCGGAGCCCCGGCGCCCAACAGCGAGCGGGCCCGCCTCCCCTCCCCTCCAACCTCGTACCTGGGTTTTTTTCCCTAAAGGCCGGACGGTTGTCCATCACGAAACGAAAATAGGCGGTGAGGGGCCGCTTCGGCCGCTGATTCGAGCTGGTCCCCCGAGACAGGCAGCGCTCCGCCGCGCCGCCGGCCCTGCACACAACGGCACCGTCCAGGAGGCTCCCCGTGCCCCGCTGGCGCAGCCCCGCTCCCGTCCCGCAGCGGAGGAGCCGCCGCCCGCCCGCGGCCGTGACCAGCCCCAGCCCCAGCCCCAGGCCCGCGGCCCGGGCCAGCAAGGCCGCAGCCGCCGCCATGCCGGCCCGCCGCGCCTGCGCCACAGCGCGCGGCACCCTGGGACGGCGGCGTGAGGGGCGGCGCGGCAGGGGCCCCGCGAGGTGACAGCGGCACCGACTTAAATAATGTACTTATAGTTTCATGGCGATAATTTCAAAAGCAGAAAGGCTGAACTGCTAGGAGTAGCATAAGAATCAAAGACTTAGCTTCACACCTGTAACCAGCACGAGCATAAGACGAGTTCCTTTTTTGCTATTTGCAGATGCCCAGTACGTCCTGCACACGGCTGTCGGTTGGTTTTCAGTCCTGCCGCTGGCTTCGTACTGTGGTGGGAAGTCGGTCGTGCACGGCACAAAGCAGAAACATTACCAGGTAAAGCGTAAATGCTTTCAAACCATCCCTAACACAGATAAACCAAAAGAAACCAAGTCAAACTTCTGCTTTCACGCAGTTCTATACAGATAGTCTAAAAATTTTAATAACTTCTAGAGAATAGCAAAGAGATTGCTATTTTACCTAGAAAAAATAAGAACTGTGAAGGCATTCTGATGGTCAGTTTTCTACAATCATTTGAGCAAGGAGTATAAATGAAGTCTTTGCCTTCCCGGCTACACTGCCCTCGTTCAAATATAATGAAGCACTCAGTAACAACATAAAAAAAAATCCATTTATTCAGCTTGCAAAATGTAGTGAACAGGGATATTTTAAGATTATTAGAACCAATCTTAATCAAGCTGATGTTTCAAATGTCAACATAACATCACAGGAATGACATTTTCCCATATGTGACCAATTTGAGGTGAGTAAATCAGAAAACATGAAGTTAATATCCCACTGGTAGGAGTAAAAGCTCCTACTGTGCACGCTTACCACCCATACCTCACATTCCAGTTTGATACATATTCAAATAAAAAACAACAAACAAACAAACCCAAATCAAATGTATCATCCATGTTAAAAATGTATTTTATGATGACAAATTTCCCAACTGAAAGTCATTTTTCTTTCATGTAGAAGATACAGAGAAAAACATTTTGTCATCTTTTTTTATTTTCAAGTAACCAAGAAGAATGAATGGTAGGAAATCAAAGAGTTTTTCTACTTTTGATCTGTGTTTAAAGAACAGATTGCCCCTCTCCAGCACTATTGGTTTTCCACGTGCATAGACTGAAGCAACTGAAGTGCAAGTTAATGGCAAAGTTCCTTTCAAGTGTGAGTTTACTGTAACATTCTGATATTCCAGATACACCACCTCCACAGACTCTTGTGATTGTCTCCTCCCTAGATGAATATTGGTGTGGCGTGGCATTAACTTATTTGAAATCCTCTATCCAACCATGTGCATAGGTTGCTAAATCCACCAGGCTAGAGCTAGCATAAAAATGAACTCGGAGCCCAGTTCTAAGTAGCACCTGATGCATGGCTGTATTGGATGCTGGCTACAAGACACACACACACTACTGGCAGTTCTCTGTTACAATGTGGGAACAAGTACTTTAAGGATATGCACGAATTAGGATAAAGAAATAGCCAAGGAAAGTAGAAAATGTATTTTATTTATATGGAAAAGGCTACATCTGGATTTGTAAAAGGTCTGTGATAGTATTATGTTGCCCACACGTCACAAATCAGTTGTGAATAGCAACAAAATAGTTACATCTTTCTACATACCAGTGCAATTAGTTCACATTGCAATAAAATTAAGTCAAGTATGCAACAGAATCAAAACCAAGTGTTTCTCCATAATCAGCATACAAAGATTTACAGTGCAAAGATCACTTTAGGTTTTAAGAAGCCTGCAGTCAGTCTTCAGAATATTCTAATGGGTGAGATACTCCAATTATTTTCACTATTAGCAGTTTGTATCTTGTCAACACTGTGCACAAGCAAGTCTAAACTGAAATGACTTACATTGTAAATAAAATAGTCTATACAATTAAAAAATACAAATTATATAAGAGAACTAACAAAAAGAAACTTGAACACACTTATGAAACAGACAACATACTTCAATGACACACATACAGTATTCATCACATGAAAACAGCTACTTTTTCCAGCAAAAATAATTTCATTGATTTACAACTGAATTATAGATCTTGTAGTCTGAAGATGCAGGTGTCCAACTCTTAAAAACTATAATAAATGTCTTTTGCAAAGCATACAAAGAGGATAAATATTCTTATCAAAGTCATAAGGTTATTTTCGGAAGTTTGTTCTCTCTTGCTCCAGAAACACACTTACATGGGTGAAAAGAAATTCAAGGGGTGTCACATTGAAACCATAAACTGTGCTCCATTTCCTTCTAATTTTGAAAAAAACCCTAGAATTTACAGTACTCTGTGGTATATGAAAATGTCTTCAAAAGTTTACATTGCATATTTCTGAGTCCATTCTCTCGCATGTCTGTTGTATCTGTACGTGCAGAAAGAAGGCATTACAGTGAGGAGCTGTTAGTGAGACATTGACAATGGCCACGCATTTACTACATACAGGCTGTGCACCTCTGAGCAGAGTCAAAGAACATTAAAGCACTCTAAAAGCCAGAAACTATACACCCACCACACATTCAGTTTCTGAGGTTATGTATCAGAGCTACTCAGACTCAAACCCAACTTCACAGGTTTGCATTAAACTGTGCATCCTTCATTTGTATTTCGTAACTGCTTCCCTTATTTGCACCTTAACAGCAGTTTGTTGTCAATTACTCCTAAAGGCACATGCTATTAAGAGTCTGACAAAGTTTACACATTTTAGTCCCACAAATGCAGTATAATTAAGTGGGATTTTATTCTCCGTTCTGCACTGCCAGCTGCATTTCAGAACTTGAAAAGAAAATTTTCTGAAAAGCGTTTTTTACTAGGTCTTAAGTCTTGGGTCTTTTCCTTCTGGTATGAAGCTGATTAACTTTATAATTCCATAATCCCAAGGGTAAATGTCCTTATAGAATTGATAGCTTCCACCCTGATCCTTCCATTGGCTACATTCTACTCTTCAGACTGGATTCACTTTCTTGAGTTAACCAAAGAAAAATTCTGACAAGTTTTTAACTTTTAAGATCAGTATAGCAACTCATTTACTAATTGGTTTTCTTCTTGAAAATATGCTACCATACAAGTCTTTGGATTTTAACTTATAGTAAAATACTCATAGATAAATGCTCAGGGGTAACCAGCCATATCTTTCATTTCCTAAATCCAAGGTAAAACAACAACAAAAAATTTAATAGGTGACCATCATAAGAAGACAAAGCTACAGTCAAGACTACATTTTTTTTCACTTTTCCTAGCAGTGATTAAATTTTGAGATTGGAGATAAAAAAACATAACATCCCTCATTCACTTCCTTCACAAGCAGGAGGCACAACAGCTGAAATCACTAGTAAGTAGGTGAGTGGAAAAAAGCTGAGCCACAAATGAGGAGAAGCTGCTGCACAGCATCCTCAACCTGAACACTATCTACTTTGCAGAATGAGCTGCAGCATTCAGGCACTTCAGAAGTTACATGGCTGGACTATACCAGACACTGAACTGTGAGAAAAAGGCCATTTGAATAATTCTTAGTCTGGGCAGAGAAATACTAGACCACAGGTGTCCATGTAATTTCTACATCACTCCTTTGCTGTCTACTGCTCAAGGTAAAAGCAATACTCAAATCTTCCTCAATCTGTGACATGTGCTGAGCCACAGGCCACTGCATACACTGCAAGAAGTCTTGAATGGCTCAGCACTGAAAAATAGGTACCAAATAACTCAGTCAGTTAAACAGAAGGTCAGAAATTCTTCTGTACAGGTTTTACAACCAGAGGATTGCAGTAGCAACAAATAACTCATATTTGGGAAAATAATTTTTCATGCAATCCATCTGTTACACAAAAGCATGAGGGTTTTATGTAATTAAGTACAAAAATATTAGCTACCAACAGCTGTGTATGCCTACAGTTTTCTACTTGCCATGGCTATTCTCAATATTTAAAGAGCTAATCCTGTGGAAACCTAGGAAAAGAGTATTGCTAAAGTTAATATTGAAGGTGCACAGCAGACAGCCATCTGCAAGTACCACACACACAATTATGTATGTTATACTCACTTTTCCTTGTCTGACTTGTAGATCTGTGCAATATCTGGTACTAAAGGATCATCTGGATTAGGATCACAAAGTAAGGAGCATATGGACAATAAAACTAAATAAAAGAGACACTAGATTAAACAAGTTAGTTTGCTTTATTTCTACAATCCTTTAATATATTCCAGTATACTGAAGGAGGTGGTAGGAGGGTATAGGAAAATGAATGCAAATTAGTATTAAGCTGTCATTTTACAGTTCTGTCCAGAAATGTTTATACAGCATCATTTTTCTAGGGCCTAAGTCAACACCTGATACAAGCCCAGGGAAGTTGCAGCCATGTACCTCTAGCTTTTGTAATGATCTCTCCCACATTCTAGTCTAGGAACTCAACTACAGACTACAGTTACAGAGATATTGCTCAAACTAAGCTTTCCACCTGCATTTAAGGTGTAATATTAATTAATATTATTAATATTACATTGCCATGCAGTACTCTATTTGTGCATATCCTTTTCCACTTCTGTGCTGACAGATATTCTTTCAATCATAAGAACATTTTACCTAAGTGTGACTTCCACTTTGGGAAATACTTTTTCAGCATTTAATACAGGTATTCACTTATAATTTCATATTAATTTCCTGGTATTGAACCAAGGAGGTTTGATTTTTTTTCCTAGCATTTTCAGGCCATACTTTTCAGGCATTTTCTATTTTGATGGCCTGAACTAATATGCATACAAGAGTACACAGTTAAATAATTCTAAATATGTTGTGAAAGGGAACTTCATGCTGCCGTAAGAAAACTGTAGAATACCTTTTTTCCCCCCTGCTTTATCTTATTACCCAAGAACCCACAGCTATTTTCAGGAGTAGAAATTTCACTCACTTCAGTACTGACTTATTTTAAGTGACAGTAATATCAGAAAATTAGGTTAGAATACACGGTCACACAGATGGTCAGAGGTGCTATAATATGCTGTAAACTTTTGATTCAGTCAAACAAAGACTAGAAAGGAGAAACTTCCATGAGTCACTGAGCTAATTTCCAGTTTATGAAATACATAATATCTGAACATGAGACCAGCAGACTGCTCTACTTTATAACCAAAGAAGTGCTCAGCAAGTAAAGAGATAGAAAAATGCTGAAGATCTAAAAATTTCACAGGTTTTCAGTTGTGGATGCCAGCTGTTAAACTTAAGTGTCAATTTTCGTTTGCTTAATAACTAGAAACACGACAATTTTTGGATAGCTATAAAACAACTAATTTATGTGGGAAAAAACTATACCAATTACACGTAAGAGTAACTGATGTCTTTAGCAATGACTTCAGGAAACAGAATATAATTAGACTTAGATTTTATATGGCTTGTGAGATTACTGCACAGGCCTGTAAGCAAGGGAAGTTGTTTTTCCAAGGAGGTACAGCAAGTGGACTTGCATAGAGCAATTGGACAAAGACCCACGATTTTTTCTTTGCTTGTACACCCAGTGCACTGACACTTTGGCACACAGCTTAGAGAGCTCCCAAGTACATGAGATGTGATATGGCTTGACCTTTTGAGTCACATGAGAAATTTCTGTAATATGACTACGTGTGCCTTAGCAATTTGAAGATGGGTGAGGAGAAACAACAACACCTACATTTTAAGCAGCTTTTTAAGTGCCAAAGAATGCCTGCAGCAAAAGAACTGCTTAACTGTTAACTCAATGTTCCAGAAATCTAGTGTTCAAATTTTGAGAAAGCTTAACTACAGGATGAGAATATTTTAATAAAACTTTTACTGATGACTGTGAAAGGAGCTACATTTTGAAATATTCATCTTACAAAGGAATGCAAACCAGAACAAATTACCTCATTTTTAAAGAAAGTGTAATCAAGACTTTAGTCTACACAAGGATGCTCAGGCAGCCCCAAGAGTCATCAACAGGCAATCATGTAAGCTCACACAAGGTCAGCATCAGGGTTTCACATTTAGTTCCAAGTTGTGATTTTCAAGCCCTGCTCATCATTTCTCCTCCATTCAGCATGCAGAGTCAGCTATCACATTTCAGGCTAAATGTACATTATTATCTTACCCAACTTGGTTGAGACTATTTCTTTGCTGTGTATGCATTTTTTTTCTAATGTGACACTCCCAATAAACTGCACAAGATCTTGGATCATACCAAGAATTCCAATGGAATTTGCCTCTTCTGAAAAATGCAGGATAAAGGGTTCCCACTGTTTACCATTAAAACAGTGCAATAACACACAAAAAAAGTGCCATGGCAGTGAATGCAGCTTCACACATGCATTATCAAATCAGTGAGTTTACCTTTAGAAACAGTCAGAGCTGGTGACCATTGTGATCTCAAGATATCAAGACAAATACTCCCATTACTGTTTATGTTTGGGTGATATATTTTTGTTGTAAAAGCAATCTGTAATAAAAAATAAATAAAAACCAAACAATATCAGAATAGGGTTATTACATTTGGAATTCTTAACATCATCCCTTCCTTTCCAGTCATATCAGATCTGCCAACACAATTTTGTGACAGTCTTATCTGCATCCATGAAGAACATGTATACTATTGCTCACCCTTCCGGTTTAGCTTCCAAAATTAAGCCTCAAAGAATAAACCTGGACCTAAAAACTTTCTTTACTTAAAAGAAAGGACTTACCTTTGGTGGTTTGAAAGGATAGTCTGTTGGAAAGTGTACTGTGAGAAAAAATACTCCCCCTTGATATGCACTATCAGGCTGAGAAAAAAACAGACAGATAAAACAGATTAATATATTTCAGCTGTTTTGGAGCTTTCCTTCTCCTAAAGAAAATCCATTTTTTCTCCAGTACATGGCCCACTATGGGCCATAAACTGGGAAGGCACAGAGGGAACTGAACCCTCCCACTGGCCTGCAGAGTTACAGTAGAGCCAAGTGTGGCTACTACTGCAGCAGCACAGCACAGGTACTGAGGGCTGCCCCTCTGAGGAGAAAAAGAGAGGGAGCTCAACAGCTTCACTGCACGGAAGGGAATACAGGAACCAGAGCAGGCCCTCCAAATCCTGTGTCTGTGCAAGACCACAGCTGCTCTGATCTTCCTCCATTCTTAAGCTACAAACATACCTCCCCTAAGAAGTGGTTTCTCTTTGCAGATGCAAAGAGTGGGATCTTCCAACATAATTCAGTTCATCATGATGGTATCAGGGAGTTTTAAAACACACATCTTTGTGACCTGCACAAATCTGTGCACATGCATTTTGTCAGACAACATGTGCACAGGTTTACATCCAGGTTGCACACTATCAAATAAAATAAGCTCCATCTAAAAGCCCTCTGCAACTCCACTCTTGTTTACAATTACCAACTTTAATATTAGATTTCACTCACTCTTCCTCCTTTCAGATGGATGAATCTTCCAGAATTGATCATCTATGAAAAGCAAGCTCTTTGCTTTGTAGCCAATATCACCAACTCACACACCACAGCTGACTAATTAAGCACCTCTAACTTCATGAAGAGGAGGGATTTTTGAGGAGTTACAGAAATCAACTGGTACCAGACTAATAAGAACACCAGTGTCACCCTGAAGTTTTAAGCTATTCACAGCACAGCTGATTGTGGCTGCTGTGTTTACAGAAACCCAAATGAATCCTTCTGTAACATAAAGAGAAGCAAGGTCTTACATTTTAAGAGGCACGATTCCTATACTTACAGGTCCCATAATAGTTGCTTGCCAATGAAACACTGAAAGGCAAAAAGATACAATAGTTAGAGATTTCCTGAGCCTTTCCAGAAGTGAAATGTACTGAATGTTCTAGGAGGAGCTTACAGTCATCTCCAACAGGTCCAGCAGAACAGTGGGCTGGTGGATCTCGCTGCAGATCACTTAGTTCCTGCAAGAAACACAGAAATATTTGAAAGACATGAAAATCCATTCCACTTGGCAGCATCTCTGCAAAACTGGGAACACAAACCAGTTTTATTAAACCCATGGACATTTTTTGTGGTATTTTGATAAAACAGTCAACACTTGAAACGTTCATTGAAACTGAAAAGGTTTTTTTGCCAGATGACCTGCAGCTAACACTGCGCTAGAAATTAATACCTGGAAGAATTTTAGAGTTGCAACCAAGTTCATACTAAGTTCAATATACTTGAAGGAGACAAAACCAATAAAAAGGGTTTCTTGATTAGTCTGTAAACTCACAGTTTAATTTAGTTAGGTGCTAATGTGATTATTCCCTTAGCTTTTGATTTTACATAAGTTTCTGTATTGTCCTAGTCTATGGACATCAGCTGAGCTAAATTGGCTCATAAAATGTTTGCAGCCTGCCTGGAGATGATGTATGAACATAATATAAAGGGCTGTAACTAAATTGGAAACTAAAGGAAAAATATTAGCTCTACACCTTATTTACCTTGATTCAATTCCCTGCATGCTTGCTTTTGTTTTAAAATGCTTACTAAAAAACTCCAAAGTTGAAACTTAAGCACTCAGCAGAGCTTTTGGTTGTCATCTGATTTATTTCTCTTGCTGGAGACCACACAGTCCCAAATTATTTTAAAATAATTTAAAAATATAATGTGATTTCACAAAACCAGCACTGTTTTTCATCTGATTTATCACCACTATTTCAAACAAGACAGACAGTAATGTTGGTTCATTTTCCTCATTTAATTCAATATACTCCTTTTGATGTCTGAACTTTGACTGTACTAAGGAAAACTTTTTCCAATTCTAGGCTGATAGAAACTGTGCTGTAGGAACTTTAATGACTACATGCAAGTACTTCCTTTGAAATAAGTTAAAAGGTGTGTGTTTGTGAGTAACTCAATTCCTTACTCAAAACATGCACATTTAAGTTGACAATAGACATAAGCAGGTCTATGAATTTACCTCAGGAGTAACACCAGAAACATTTCTACTCAAAATACATTAGTCAAGGCAACTACTTACAAAATCAAGGTTTAAATTGGTGCCAAGTTTAACTCAAGTGTACAATTGGTGTACTTAGTGTGATCATGCCTTACATATAATTTGAAGGGTTAAAAATCTGCACTTCTCTACTACTGTGATGTATTTTTCCATTTATGACATCCAGTAAATATTTCAACTCAATTTACCATGGACCCAACACCTAAATTCAGCCAGACTTACAGCTCCACTCTTGGCCCTGAAATCAAAGAAAAGCACTGCACCATATCTCACTACTGCTCTGAAGTGACTTCTCACAATCTTGTGATTTAAAACAAGACAGACACTTTTTCCTACACTGAAATAGCACAGGTTGTCAGCTGGCATTACTTGTCTGCACTTTAACTTTATTCTGTTGGTGACACTGTATGCTGATCCAGAAAGAACACTCTGGGCTAGACTTTAACTAATAAAGGCACTTTAGAAATGCAGTTCCTATTTTAATCAGAGGATTCAAATTTCGCTAAGGAGTGATTCGGAGAACCAGCTATTTATGCAAAGCCAAGCCAGTGCCAGTACACACAGGGAGGCAACAAATGTCAGGTTTCCAGCAGCCACCAGAGACAAACATGGCCAGCAGCAGAGCTCTTACAGGCACTGTCTTCTCTAATTTGCAGCTCAAGATCTAACCTAACAACAGAGGATTACACACACTACACAAAACAACCCAACCAAGACCAAACAGCTGCACTACAGCACTGAAACAGAGAACTCCTCCTAACAATCATGCATTTTGCAACAGTCATTACTGACTACTAAATTCAAGGCAGTAACTGGAAAAATATGTAGCTTGAACTTTTCAGAAAGTCTTTGAAGTATATGTAAACATTCCATATGCATACAGGAACTACCAGGCAACCACTTAGAGTCACAGGTCTGTAACAGTGCTTTTGTTGCTAGATGTATTCATCAAGATCTGTACACACCCCAAAACCACACAAATTTATTTTCTTTCATATATACTCTTGTACTTAAGAATTAACAGAACTGGGGAATGCTCCTTGGGTATACACTTCAATTTGTTCAGGCTAAAAAGGCACTGACATCTGTTCATTATTAGAAAAAAAACAGCAAATATTTTTCATCATACATTGATGAGACCCACAACTATAAATTCCTGTTATTAATATTTCCTAACAACAATGAAGAAAAGGTTCTCTTCAATCAACTTCACCAAATGAGAATGATGTTCACAAATACATTCTGAGACCTTCTGCAGCTATGAAACATAAAGCCGGATCAAACTTCAAAATCAGTAGAGCAAATTTAAGCTGCATTTTGCATCCCTATGTAAAGCTAATGTGGTTTAAAAATACAAGTGGTAACACGATCCAACAGTATGAACAGTTTGAATCTTTAGATACAGAAATTCAGATCAAGCTGTGATAAAAAGGAAGAACTATTCAGATTTACATTGTTGATTATGCTGTTTAAGCTTTAGGTTCAAAGCAAAATTATCTGGAGAGCTGTAAGATTTAGGCTTCAAGCTTTCCTATACTTTTCGCAATGGGGCAAGGAGATGCTCGGATGCTCCTGAATCAGACTGACCTGCCAGTGCCCAGAACTGAACACTGCAGAACAGAAACAAGCATGCTCTAAATACATGTAGAAAAACTTCTTCATGGCTTTGCATATTCACAAAAGAATGAGAACACAAGAATTCTTTATACAAAGCACAGATGCTCTTTAGAAGAAGGCCAAAACTTTGCTTTGTTAAGGGACAAGGTTGAAGATTCACCAAGTTTAATGTGCTGAAACCTCATCAAGAAGTGCAAGATAACTGCATGGGAGGCACTGCACAGTCAACTAGAGATTGCCCTGTAATTTTAAGTTAAGCAGCTTTGTCCAAGCTTTATGGATTATTACCATGTAGCTGCATGATGCAGGTCTGGTCACTTCAAGGGTCTGCATGAATACTTTTAGTCACTGGTATAGAAAGTGCTGGTGCAAGATGCACATATGCTGACAAACAGGATCTACAGCTCAAAGCAGTGCAGATTCATTTTCAACAGAGAAAGTCACCACCGTAAATTACAGTGTACACTGGTGCAACATCGTTTATGAGAATACACAAACCCAAGATTCTGTCTGCAAGAGCAGCATCAGAAGGATGAGTTATTTCAAAAACTGGTGAATGTGAGAGCATAAAAGCACCTCTCAAGAGCTCCAACACACGCCACGCTATCCCAGCACAGCCAGGATAAACAAGCATGGAGAAAAATACCTAAGCTGGGGACAGTGGTAGGAATAAATCCTCTAATCCTCTCATACAAAACATTTCAGGGTAGAATAGAATGCTAATGGTTAACATGCTACTGGAGATGGGCAAAGCCTCCAAATTATCACCTTCCCTTGCACCACATGTGCTCCCGAACAGCCCTGTAGACAGCAGGAAGCACACATTCAAGTTTAACAGCTGTAAAAAACAGGCTGTGGTAAGCTATAAACATTGGAGACATTTCTGAATGTGCAGAAAATACCCATGGTCAAAGAATAATACAGGATGTATTTCATAAAAGTGTGAAGTTGAAGACTGCAAGGCAAATTTAACACTTACACGCTTGATTAGCATCCAGGCTTTTCTCTCAAAAAGCTACTGGAACAACATTGTAAAGGATACTTTTGTAGTAAGGAAATAAATGTTCTCAGCATAGAAGTCCTAAACGTGTCTTTTTTCAGTCTAAAAAACATCAGAAAAAAAGACTGCAGATTATCTGAAGACCAAAATAAACTGCAGACAGCATTGCTAAAAGCTATTTTCATTCTCCAAACAACACAAAACCACAACCTTTCTCCACACTTATTTAAAATATAGATTTATATTTGTCCATTGTGTTCTTAATTTCTTGCACAAAATGCACTGTAGACCACAGACTCATTTCCTACCAATTCCATGCATACACTGCTGCTTGGAACCATTTGTCATAAAACCCCACAGTGATCATACTTAAGACTAGTTAAAGAATTCTCTGGTTCTTCATAAATTTGGCAAATATAAAGCACATCTTTATAATAAGATTTATTGCTATAATGTTTAGTCAGTAATAAATATTATATTTCTATGTTCTATTTCTAATGCAAAAAAAATATTGCTAAAATATGTAGTGTCCCAGCTGAAGTTTTGAAAGCAAATTCAAATACTTTATATTAGAGCCAAAGAAGTTTCCTTGTTATGTTGATTACCATCTAAAGGCTGCAGGTTTAAAGTCAAAATCTAAACCACAAATATCCATAATTTTTGAGTCAATTTACAGTTACAAAAGTTATATTCAACATAACTTTTCAAGTTAGTATGTCCTGTTAGCCTATGCATATATGAAACACATACTCAGAGACCTATAGTTCATTGAAACAACTCAATGTTTGACTGCTTCTATTCTTACTGAGTTGTAGGAGAAAACCAATCAAGCACTATGCATCAATAAGACAAGAACAACAGCTATTCTTAAAGCAGTGTTCAAATCCATCTCCTCCTTCCTGGTTTCAAAATGTCTTCTAAAATCTCTTGAAATCCTATTTTTTTATGCCTGAACAAAAGTATGTACAAGACAGCCTGAACATTAACAAGCACATCAACCTCCCACTAAGACTGGAGGAGCACCCAGGTAAAGGACTTGTGATGAAAACAATCTCAGCTGCAATATGGAACTAACAGGATGGCAAACTCTGCCAATTAGATATGTGAACAAAGAATTTGGAACAGGAACCCCAGAAAAATGGTTCTGCATAAGACAGATGGGCAGAACTATTTTGCAGAACCTGACAGCCTGAATTATTTTCCACCTTTCACAAAAGTCATGGTATCTGACTTTCCAGAGGTGGCAAGAATAAAGGCTTCTTTGCACAGTATTTCTTCCCAATTAAAACACTATTTGTTTTGCTTTCATCATTTGCAATATCTGGAATTTACACTGCCCACAAAAATGTGCTGTTCTTTCACCGCCCCAAGGAACATCACAGACAGTGTAACTGAACTTTTTTGAGAGTGTAGAAATTCTCTCTCATACAACAGCAAAGCAAAGCACTCACAAGACAAATGAACACAGGATCCTCAGCTTACGATGAGTAAGAATCCCCTGACCCCAAACTTTCTGAGGAACTCTGAGATGAGTTTGTCATGGAGACACTGCTGACAGCTGTGCCTGCAGAGCAGGGCTTCATGTCCTCACCGTTCTTCCACCTACAGCATGAGGATCAACATGCCTCCATGGGCAGTGATCAGCACTAGGATCAACATGCCTAAGACTGGAGGAGCACCCAGGTAAAGGACTTGTGATGAAAACAATCTCAGCTGCAATATGGAACTAACAGGATGGCAAACTCTGCCAATTAGATATGTGAACAAAGAATTTGGAACAGGAACCCCAGAAAAATGGTTCTGCATAAGACAGATGGGCAGAACTATTTTGCAGAACCTGACAGCCTGAATTATTTTCCACCTTTCACAAAAGTCATGGTATCTGACTTTCCAGAGGTGGCAAGAATAAAGGCTTCTTTGCACAGTATTTCTTCCCAATTAAAACACTATTTGTTTTGCTTTCATCATTTGCAATATCTGGAATTTACACTGCCCACAAAAATGTGCTGTTCTTTCACCGCCCCAAGGAACATCACAGACAGTGTAACTGAACTTTTTTGAGAGTGTAGAAATTCTCTCTCATACAACAGCAAAGCAAAGCACTCACAAGACAAATGAACACAGGATCCTCAGCTTACGATGAGTAAGAATCCCCTGACCCCAAACTTTCTGAGGAACTCTGAGATGAGTTTGTCATGGAGACACTGCTGACAGCTGTGCCTGCAGAGCAGGGCTTCATGTCCTCACTGTTGGGCAGTGATCAGCACTAGGATCAACATGCCTCCATGGGCAGTGATCAGCACTAGGATCAACAGACCTCCATGGGCAGTGATCAACTTCTCCACTGGCTACTCAGTTGCCCATTTTTTAAGAAAGCTCCCAAGCACAATAAGTCTTTCTGTGACTAGTCTTGGAAGTCCACATGCTATCCTCCTTTGAGGAGCCCCTTGAAGACGACCAGCCAAAGGCAGGATGCAATGACACAGATCCCAGTGGCAATATCTCTTAGAAATCAGTCCCACCAAGTATGACAGAAAATATGCTTACTAACAGGTTGATAGCTTTGCTTCCTTTGTAGGTGTTGTCACACTGAACACACAAATTATCAAAATTACTGCGAACAAACACTCAAGCTTGACACCTAAATTCCTTTGTTTAAGCACAATTCTGAAGCACCCTAAACCCACTGAAGCTTAAATTCAGACAGTCTGTCTAAACTGATGAGCTCCCAAGCAATTCCACAGTGTTTGCTGACAGTGTTTTGTTCTCCAAAGAATTCCTCTAGGCACTCTGAAACCACAGCACTTCCTCTACTCCAGATCTTATCCCTTCCTATCCTTCAGATACAACATAACTATGAACCTTTAAAGCCAGTCTGAAACACCAGGAAAGGAGACAAACACACCAACATACAAATACATTTCATCTACCATTAAACTTCCATTTCCATGATTTTTGAGGAAAATTTTATGTATTACAATGACATCAAAATAGTTTGTCTTTTCAGACTTCTCCACTTTGTTTGAACTTTCCATTTGAAACAAACTTATTTCCTTGCCATTCCCTTTCCTCTTCTACTTCTTGAGACAAAGACTGCTAGCCCAATCCCTCTAGTAGAATTTTTTCTTCTCCTGGAAAGGCAGAGGAGAGTGATGAGGGTAGTTAATGGAAAACAAAAAAAGAAAACCAGCAGTAGTCATTTCTGCAGCAAACTAGAAGCAAATGGTAACTAGTTCTGAATTTAATCTCAACTCTTCTTGGAGGTCCTTACCCAGTATCTCTTCATGTTTCAGGCAGAAGTTATTGTATAATCAAAAAATCTCATAGCACCTCGCAGTCAGCAGATTGGAAAGCATTGCTTCATTTTGAGAGTAGAAACACAATTTAAAAAGGCTAACAGAATGAAAGATACTTAGATAAAAAGTCTAACCATAATTTCACATCTATCAGAAGTTCTTAAATGCTACGTTAAAGAAAACTGTGGCTTTCCAATATGTATGAATGTCTCTAAAGCAAAAGAAAGTTATGTAGGCAACATGATAAAAGTACAAAGACTAATTCTATTCTAGCAGGACCTCATTTGGAAAGCCCCAAATCACCACTTCATCTCAAAAATACTAGATCAACAGACTTTCCCCTTTGTGCGTTTATCTTGGCAGAAAGAAGATGAACAAGAATTGGAAAGAGATAGTATTCAGAACAATCCTTTTCTTGAAACTAGGGTAAAGAGATGTTCAAGAAGATGTGGGAAATCAAAGTGGCAAACCATTTGTGATATGGAGAAGCACGACAAAGTTATTGCTAAAGAAAACCACTGTAGTAGTTTGATATATTGGTCGAATACAACATTCATGACAAACGTGTGATATGAAGGAACAAAATTGTTCTGTAACTGCACTATGTGTAAAGGGATAAGCTTTGCAGCATGAGGCAGGATTACCAGCTTCTGGTAGAAATCCATCCGAAGTTGGTACCTACTGTAGAGTATCCCAAATCTGCCTACTGCGGGGTTAATCGGTCACTATAGAATCCTATTTCTGCAATACCAATGGCTTCCGATAGCAAAAGGCAATCCTGCACAAGAAATAATCGCACCGTCACGTAAGCAGGATAGCACCGATGCCGCCTAAATATGGCACAGCAAGAGCAAGCGACCAGCCCGGGCTCTGTTCCACGGCCGGAGCCACAGGCTCAGCTCCCTCCCGTGCTGCGGTCCCCGGTCCGCACGGCAGAGACCGAACAAAAGGAAACCGGGAATTCACAGCTCGAACCAGGCCATTGACAAGTATCAGCCCAAACCACTACAGCTGGGAGACGCTCAGAGGTCACAGCAGAGCTTTGCTGACAACGCTTCCCAAGGCGGGCAGCAGCCGCGCACAAGCGCGGCGGGGGAAGGCTCCACAGCACCCGGCTCTCCCCGCTCCCTCGGCTGCCCCGCCAACGGCGCCTCAAAGCCCCGACTCGGGCTGCGGGGCCTTCCAGGAGGCACAGTCCCGAAACCCTCAGGCGGCCGACAAGAGCCCCTCCTTCTCCGTTTCACACCCGCTCTTCTTCCCCGGCTGCCGGCGAGCAAGGACGAGTCCCGGCAAAGAAAGCGCGCGGCAGCGGCTGCCGCGACACCGCTCGCTGAGCCCGCTCCGGCCGCCGCCTCAACCCCCGGCATCAAGGGGGCATCCCCGAGGGAAGGAGAACCTTTCCACCCCCTCCCACGGCTCGGCCCCACTCACTTTTTGTATCCGCTTCAGCGCCATGGGAACGCGCGGCGGAAGCGCGAAGCAGGCGGCGAGAGCGCGGGGCGGGAGCGCGGCCGGGGCGGGGCGGGCGGCGGGAGCGCGCGCCGTGGAAGCGGGAGGGGCGGGTGCGCAATAGCCGTGCCCTTTGTGTCCTCCTGCGCATGCGGAGCCGCCGCCGCGCGCGGGGCTCGCCGGGAAGCGTAGTCCGCGGGCGGGGCGGCGCTGCGCGGGTGCGGAAGTCTCGGCGCGGCCCTCAGGGTCTGCGGGCCCGAGTGGGAAACAGCGAGTGTCAGTGTCTGGTGAACACGGGGGTGAAAGTCACGGGCGGCACTTGGAGAGGTGAGGAAGAGGAAAGTGACCGTGTGAAGCTTCAGAACTGCGTACAAGGAAAAGGTGTGTCATGTTCCTCATGGTGTGTGAGAGAAGCAGTAGACGTGTGGGTTGAAAAGTCTGTTGAACAGGTCATAGAATCATTAAAGTTGAAAGAGACCTCTAAGATCGAGTCAGTGCGCAAAAATCACGCAGAGTCCACTGAGGCACACACCCGCAGGGTTTTCTCCCTCCAGGTTTGGAGGCCACAGCCCCTTTTGCCCTGAACTCCCGGCTGCACGTTGCCCTGTTCCTTTCCCCGTCGGCTGAGGTACCAGGGAGGTACAGCCTTCCTGAACTGCCTAGCACACATTCCCCCTTAAATATATCATTTTCCCCCGAAGTTCAGATACCCAGGCTTGTGTGTTCTCCATGTGTCTGTTCTGGAGTCAGACTGTCTGGGTACTGTAACAAACCTGTGGCTTGAAGTTGGTAGAGACATTAAAACGCATTTCAAAGACATGAACACCCATACCCTCACCCATGGAAGTATTTTGTAAAGACATAAGCACACATATTTGCTATAAGGTCCAACCATAAACGAGGTCCCAGAGTAGCGAGTCCTTTATCAGGTATAGAACTTCGATAATACTTTTTTGAGGTATAGAAATTCTCACATCTATACCCAAGTTTATGAGGTTCGAGGGGGCTGTCACTCGGTGGATATCACTTTTCAGCTTCACCTTTCCACAACTACACAGAAGAGAGCTCATACAGCGATCTGCCCTCAGCGTTTTGCAGAGCTGTCGGGCACGGACAGCACCACGAGCAGAAGAGAGCGGCGGCTCTGCACAGGGCGCACAGCGGTGCCCAACACCCATTTCACAGCTGCGGAGGCCTCCCTGAGGGCCCAGTGCCGGGTGTCAGGCCGGTGACAGCCCCGTCCGCCCCTCCCTCCCGCTGTGCGCGGCGCCGTCCCGCACGTCCCGTAAGCTCCACCTCTCCTCTGGCCCCTGCTCTTGCCGGGAGGCCTTTAAGGGGCGGCCCCGCCGCCATCTTGGGCAGTGGCGCGTGCGCGGTGCGGAGCGGCAGCCGGAGCGATGGGGCCGGGGCAGAACTGCGCCGTGAGGGGTATGGCTGGCCGGGAGCTGGAGGTGTGAGCTGATCGCAGGGGCGGAGCAGGGCTGGGGGCCCGGGGCCGCGGGCGGGCAGCACGGCGGGCGCCGCTCGGGGGGCGGCTGCGCCTCGTGCCCCGCCGGACCCCCGGGACAAGATGGCGGGCTGCCCGCCGCCGTCCCCGCGGGATGCGCTGGGTCTGGAAGCGGCCGATGCGATCCGCTCATCAGTGAAACCCCTCCTGCGGTCAGCGAGGGGGGAACGCGCCGTGGTGGCTCGGCCTGAGGGGCCCCCCTTCCCCCAGCCCCACCCCAGTGCCGTGTGAGGGCCCGGAGCCGCCGAGCTCCGCGCCGGGCCCTTGCGGGGTTTTATCTGTAGTGGGGACGGCCCGTTTCAGACACCGCTGTTTTATTTTTGCCGTTCCATCTGTTTGAGTGAAAATTTCGGGAAAATCTGTAAATGTCAGAGGTTTTGTGTGGCTCTCAATGCCCGCTGCTGTACAGTAGAGGTAACGGTGACATTTGCGCTGTGTAATGACTGCCTTGAACCGTGCCGGAGATCGCGTTGTGTGGTTTGAATTCTGCTGCACAACCAGACAGGATGAAAGAGTTGGGCCGTGTGGAGGATAGAATAGAAAGCTGAATCACTGATTTTCTCTAAAGAATGAGCTTTACGTGCATGCCTGGTTTCCACTTGCAAAGCTGCTCATGATTTATGTCCTTGATTTAGCGGGCAGATGGTTTTGGGTTTTTTTTGTGGTTTTTTTTTTGGGTTTTTTTTTTGGGTTTTTTTTTTGGGTTTTTTTTTTGGGTTTTTTTTTTGGGTTTTTTTTTTGGGTTTTTTTTTTTTTTTTTTGAGGGGTGGGGGAGGGTGGAAGCTGCTGTTACAGAGGATGGTGGCAAAGACATTAGTCTGAAATGGGCTATAGTGGTGGAAGGCTATGCTTATTAAAATAATCAAATCACTGAGGATCACTTGGTAATAGCTTGCATGGTAATAGCTTCTCAATGGCAGCTTGCTGTCATTTATAATCTTGCAAGAATTAGAACAGTTCCTAGACACTGGGAATTAAGTAGAAAATTTTGTGGAGATGGGAGAAGAATATGCTCCTAAACAAACTTAAAATATCCTCATTATCTGACAAAAGCATAGGAGCAGCTGATAGCATTAGTCCGGAGGGTGCTCTGTTTAGGAGGCGACAGCATTAGGTTTTTGTGATTTCTGAAGAGATTAAACTTAATCAGTGCCTTGTGACTGGCAGGTTACAGTTCTTCCTCCAGCTGGCATGTGTCGCAGGCTGATGAGTATTGAAAATCATTTATTCTCTGCTGAAAACCACACACCAGAAACTTAGTGAATTTTTGTGAGATTTCATTTGTGGTAGCAGTTGAGGGAGTTAATTGCTTCTGTGCACATTTGCCCTTTGGAAGGCAGCAAGTAGCACAGCTAGTGCTTTTGGTCTGAGAGGTGTGGTTGTTTGCAGGTGTGACCCCACACCAACCTCAGGTGTGGTCATGGTGACATGCCTTTCACTGCTTATTGGTGAAATCCAGCAGTCTTTTCCCTCAGGTGGCCTCTTTACCATACGTTTGCAGTTAAATTAAACCTGCCAGTCATAATCTCATTTTTTGTGGATGTTTTGGAGTTGTAGAAATTATTTTGTTGGCTTTGCTGCTTGACTTTTACTGTTAGGCTTTTTGTGTATCCATTTATCTTGGATGACTCTTCAGTAAGTGAGTATCATGTGTTTCTCCATCATTGGCTTTCATTGTGGGCAGTGGCACTACTGGACTGTCATGAACAGCTCTTGCACAATAGTAGTCTCTTCATTGGCAACAAAATGAGGACAGAAGTGCTTGAAAGTTACAAGCACTTCTGGAGACAAAATACAGGTTTTCATGTCAGGTATTATTTACTCTGTGACTTTTGAATAGCATAAATATTTTCTAAGCAGCAGAGGTAAGTCGACTTGCCTCTTAGGGTGGTCTTGGACTAACTTTGTCAGGGTGTAGCTCTCCCCCATTTTGTTGGTAGTTGCTAGAATGTGAATTGATCTGGGCTCTCAAGGATCTTGGTGGAGGCAAGACCTTCACTTTCTTAGTCGACTTCTCAGTGCAGTTGGTAAATGTGTGTTTTCTTGAGGATAAAGTGTCTCAGAGCTCTCTAGCAGATCCAAAAACTCCCTCCATAGTGGAGATCTTGGAACATCCAGAGCAATGTTCTAGATGTTTAGAGAAAGAGGAGAGGAGAAACTTTGATCTAAATCTCTTTCATTAGGGTATGTCCAAAGAGTACAGAAGAGAATAAATCCCTGTCAGTGTCTTATTGCCATTCTCGTCTTTGATTTTTTTTTGTTTACTTCTGTGCACTGGTTGCTCTCCTGGGGCCTCATGCTTTAAATTTGTTTCCTTCTTTCCATCTCTCTTGCTGTCTCTTCTCTCCTTTGTGTGTTAATTTTTCTGGATTTTTAGCCAAACTTTTTTCCATTGTTTAGTGCTTAAAACACAAAACCAATATTTTCTGCCATGTTAGGCCTGTTAGGTCTTGTCTTGTAACACTGTGGTTTGGTATTATACCAGAATTTGGAGGTTTTAATAATAACTCAAAAGTTGTTCCTACTGCTTTTTATTTTAAGAAGAAATAAAAACTCCTTGACCAGCCACATCAGTGTCACTCTGTTACAGATGCCTCATGCATGACCTTAGGAGTTTGGCAGCAAACTGTTGAATTGGCACCAGAGGTCTTTTGAAACAGTTCAGGGTATTTAAAAATAAAAGTGTTCTTCTCCCACATGCATTTTATGGTTAACTTAGTTAGAAAGATTAAATGGGTGTTCCAGCTTCTCTAGATCTGTGTGTGAAACAACACAAAACTTACTGCCTCTGAAACCCTGTAGGATGATTTACTAGAGAGTCTATTGACTAAGTTAGAGTATTTCTTCTAAATTTTCATTATATTTATTAAGGCAATTCTGGAATTTAAAGAATAAGACTGCTTTAAATGTTTTGATTTAATGCATTATTGGTTGATATAATTTTCCATCCCAAAAGGGGAAAAGTGAAGTGGCTCCACTTCCACTTCAGGAAGCCACTACCTGAAAAAAGGTAAAACAGTAGAAAAGACATTCCTCTATTATAAGAAACAATACCTGAAGCTGTTGATATGTATACAGCTTGCCTGTGTGTGTGAAGGATGACTCTGGTCCTTGGGAGAAGAGGTAGAGGATCACTGCAAGATGAGATGACAATTTAGTTTGTGGTCTCTGCTTGCTGAGCTGGAGCTGATGTGCACAGTTATGGGGGATGGCCCCAGGGATGCCAGAGGGATCTGGGCTGGCTGCAGATGTGCAGAACAGCTCTTCTGAATGTGCTGCTGAATTTTAGTACAGACTTCTCTCGCCTGTAGTGAGTCACAAAAATATTACCCATTTGTTTTCCTCCTCTTACTTGCTAAGTTTTCTTGGACTTTTAGGTAGGTACAAGTAAAGATCATCTTCCTTAAGGTGCAGTACCTAGAGGGTGCTTCAGTTAGAGGAGCCAGCTGGGATCTTCATTAAAGTCACTCTTTCCCCTTAGGTTTCACAAGGGAATGGATATGGTCCCCCTGTGCCCTTATCACTTATTGAAGGTGTAGGTGCAGGTTTGGCCCACAGGCAGTGCATTGGTAGCAGCTTGGGCAGTCCTGGCAATTGCTGCTCCCCCGAAAGCCACACAGTGAGCAGACCCTCGGATTTGCTTTTGCTGTTGTAGTTGCACTGGGCATTTCAGCAGGGGACACTTCGAAGTTGTCAGACCCAGCAGGTCCCTGAGCTTGCTGACCTCCTCCTCCCTGCCACACCCCAGGACAGAGGTGCTGCAGTGGTTTTTCTTGGGAGAGCTGCTTGTCTTGGATTTAAACTGTAGTTGTTCTTTTGATTAGTTTGGGCTGTTTTGCTAAATTAAAGCAGATTCTCATAGAATCCTTTTTTTAATTTTAATTTCCTCACTTTATCAAAGTTAATGCATTACTACTGTAGTTGTTCTTTTGATTAGTTTGGGCTGTTTTGCTAAATTAAAGCAGATTCTCATAGAATCCTTTTTTAAATTTTAATTTCCTCACTTCTTTATCAAAGTTAATGCATTATTCTGGGGAATAAAGGGTGAGAACTCACTGAATGGATATAAAACACAGCATTCACAACATGGTCTCTGGGGCTTTTGTTGGTTTAAGGAATTGGGGAGCAGGGAAACATGCCTGCCCTAAATTCTTCAATGTTAAAGATGATTTTCTGTATCTTAATATCACCTTACTGTTACAGGAAGGGTTTGTCATTCATTAGCAGGGGAGGTCTCAGTGTATGTTGGTCTCTCCTGTGTCATTTACTAAGAAAATGAACTCTGAAGGATTTCTGCATCTTTTACTCCTTTAGTAAGACGCTAAAAGAGTGCCTGCCTTCCCAGGTCTGACAGGGCTGCAGACATTGTACAGACGGCTGTCTAATTCCACGTATTGCTGCAGCCAGACACCTGTGGATCAGTTTGATGCCTATCAGTGTTTCAGCTGAGGAAAGGGCTTGATAGAGATTTTTGGAAGGTGTGTGGGACAGGGACAGAAAACCTTGATACTTTTAGTCCAAGCTCTCAGTGGAAATACAGCAAGTCAGTTGGTCATGGAAAGTAGCAAGGACTAATAAAGGTTTTTGTTTCTTCCTAGACTTGGACATAGTGATGTCTCTTGTTCCACAGATGCCATCTAGCTTGGCATCTTACAAATCCAGTTAAAACATAGAAGGACAGGAGACCGGAGACTGTTCTAATTTTATTAAGTTCTGTAAATGTGGTAAAACTTAAATTCCTGTTTATTTGTCTGTAAACAGAACTTGCAGCACATGCGTATGTAGGAGTGGTGGATAAAAAGCAAAGAAAGAGCAGCCACTTGTTACTCTGAGAGGAAACAACCGGACCTGGTGCTGCAACCTGAACCTTTGAGCCAAAGTCCAGCATATTTTCATGAAGCAGAGAGAAAACAGTAGAGCCACAAAAAAGTAGGAAAACCTCTTGCAGGAATGGACATTATGCTAAGACAGACTGGAGAAATTTTATCGGTACAGGGAGGAAATGTGAGGATGAGGAGTTGTGGTAAGAGGATTTTTTAAATGAAAGTTGTCTTGCAGAGATTCAGGACTTAATCTAGTTAAAATAAACATGTGCTATGATTCTTAAATATAATCTTTTTGGATCCTTGTTCTTTCTTCTATACTACAGTAGGGATTTAGTCTAAGATGGCTTTTGTTACTGGCGGTAGTATATTTAATAATTTCCCCATTGCCAAACAAGTGGCTTTAGTTTTTTTAGTTACAAGATGCATTTTATTAAAAGCTACTCAGTGCCCTTGCCTTTTTGGGGTTGAAACCTAGTTTTGGGTTGTTGGCACTGACTGTTCTTCTTTAGTGACTTTCTTGCAACTGAAACAAACACATTTTTTTTGCTGCTCCAGGATCTGCTTATACCTGGTTTAACATGCTGAGCTTTGAAACTACATACTACTGATGTTAATATCAGGGTTTGCTAAGTAGAAGAGTAAACAACAAACCATGGAAACTCTGCCAGGTTAATTCTCACTCTTGTGTAGAAAGGACTTGGGTGAAGCAGAACTCTGATCAATAGAAAAGAGCATTTTAACTAGGTGACTGTCAAAGGAAAATACTCTTTTAAAGTAGAGAGTTACTGCTACAGAATAAAAAGATCTGTTGGAAAGTAAAGAGGTGTTGCTGCAAGTATGAAAACATTTACTGCTGAGTAGTTTTAATAGAATGTTGTGGTCAAAACCTGACAGTCTCTTGTTTTTTCTTCTTTTATTCTAGGTGAATGGATTGCTGCAGTCTCCGTAGCTGCTGGAGCAGCTGTTGTTGGATATCTAGCTTACAGAAAACTTTTTTGTAAAGGCACATGCTCCAAGGCAGTGGTGAATCCTCATATCCAGAAGGACAACCCCAAGGTAGTCCATGCCTTTGATATGGAAGATCTGGGAGACAAGGCTGTGTACTGTCGTTGTTGGAGGTCTAAGAAGGTAAGAGAAGAATGAATGGGTCCAGTGTCATTTATGTTCATTGTTCATAAATTATTAACTCTTTCAGCAAAACTATTTTTAAACTGCTTTATAACCTCTTTTCACCTGAACGGTTCTGCACAGAGATGTAGCGATATTCTAATCTGTAGAATTATGCACACTTGTTCTGATGCTCAGAGTAAAGCCTGCACATCAGTGCTAATAGTGGACAAAATGTTCCTGTAGATCTGAAGAAGATAAATTGAGAATCAGGGAGCAACTGTCTGGAGCATGATCATGCATGACAGATGCCATTTTGTGTACTACCTGTGCTGGTACTGAGGCTTATCCAAAACTATTGGCCTGTTGGCAGTAGGAGCTCAGGAAACACAGTCTGTGAGGATCTTAAACATCTCTTTTTGGAGAAAGTTGGAAGCTTAATCAGAAAGTACTTGCTAGTAGTACATGGTGTATGCCAGTGTAATCACAGTGGCATACTTCAAGCTTCTATTTTTGAGCAATTAAAAGTCTGGCCTAACTATTGGTCCAGCTTGCTTGCATTGAAGTTGGGTTGCTTCAGTTGCCTTAAACTAGTGATAACCTAGCCTCTCAATAACAGTACCTCAGCTTTAAATCTGATCTAAGAGGTGTGTGACACCTGATGTAGCTGAGATGTATATTCTTTATCTATAAAGGTAGTTCTGGGATCTGTAATGAGAGAAAGCAGATGGCATGGTTAATCCTTTCCCTTTACCACTGGTGCACATTTAGAAGCTTTTTTAGGAGATGCCAGTGTGTGGAGTCTGAGATAATACAGACCTTCAGAGCCAGACACGTGCCTTGAAATTTAGCTCACTCTCCTCCAAGGAGGTGAATACTCAACTTCTCAAGTCTTAGACATTGGTCTCATCAGGCCAAACTCAGCCATTTCCAGATGCTGTAACTTTGGGTTCTTGCTGTTGTCAGATCTGACTTGATTACCTTGCAGGTAACTCAGGAGCTTACACATTTGTACCTGAATTGGGTTTTACAGTGTAACACTGCTAAGGATTAAACAGCATTGTGATTTGATGCTGAAATAGTCTTGTGGAGGTGGCCTTGTCTTCTTTATTCTGTCTGAAATGAAAAAACCCTACTTGAACCCTAGTGTTTGTTCTTTCTGCTTCCTATTCAGTATTCTGAACAGAAATGGAAGATAGTTACAGGCTGCATTGCAGCTCCTGCCAATTGTTTGCTATTGTTTGATATTAGCCTTTTTTGGTGTGAAATAAAAACCTTAAGAAGTATGTTTTGGCATATGTTTAATGGATATTGTCCATTTAGGAACACATTGCCCTACAGAGTTAGAAACAAAGTAGATGAGGCTATAATGAATGCATTCTTAGGATTCTGGTCTGAAAGGTCTTGTAAAGGCATTTAGGAGGTCAGTGGAAATTTTGAAAGGTATTTGTTTCCTTTTACTGCTGTTTAATGATGAGTATTTTAGTCAACATGTTCCACCTCCAAGACTGTAGTTTCCAGTTTTATTGCCTTCCTCCTGCCTTCATGGGCTGACCTTGCAGCAGGGGTTGCATAACCTTTAATAGAGTTTGTGTGCATATTTGTTATTGTGAAACAGTAATAAAGTACATCATTCTTACATGCTTGTCATAGTTGGAAGTTGTCAGCTAGCCTTATCTGGCTTTTACAGTCCTCAAAGTGTTTAAATTTTTAATTATATGGTGTCAGAATGTGGAATGTGTGTGCTTTCAATGCAGGAAATTACATTTACTTCGAATGCATGAAGTACCTGCCGTGTTTTTATTAAATAGGTGTATCTAAAGGTTAGAAGAAATGTCCTTTTGTGTCACTCTGTGCACTTCTCCTGAGATTCAGGCTCACCCGAGCCATGAGGCTGTTGGTAGAAGCAGTAGCATTAGGAGCCACAGAATGTTTCTGTTGCACTGATGGTTGTGCATGCACTTACAGCTGATCCCACATGGTGCTCCTCTATATGGAATAACAAAGCAGTTGGACTACACCAGAGTATTTTAGAGTAACTCTTGCTCTGCAGTTGTCCATTTTAGTGAAAAAACCCAGTACTCAAACTTACCAATGTAGAGGCAAGAGTTTTGTCTTTTAAACTGTAATTAAAGTTAGAACACTTGTTTTTTCACTTGTCTTCATTTTTAGGTGTGAGTTGGGGGCGTGGGAAATGTAATTTGCTGTCTTTTTACAATGACATGCAGCCTCTGTGTCTTCCAGAGAAGTGTTAGTCCCCATGTTGTGGGCTGAGGAATACTGCTGCAGACTGTCAGCAGAAATAGTGATAGAGAATCCAAACATGTTCAGTGTCAAGGGAAATCAACTGAGCTGTCCAGATCACTGTACAGTTCCCCTGGGGTTTGAGCTTTGACCACTATTGCTGCTAGCCTGCTTTGTTTTTAATCAGGGCTGAACACATTGTGTCAGGCCCAATATCCTTCTATGCAGTATCTGGTCTTCGAGGTGACCAAGTGGGCGCTCTGGGAAAGTGGTGTTTGCTTTGGTGTTTGTCCCTGGGGAGCTCAAGTCCAGTGTACCAGCCCCTGGGAGCCCGTGTTCTGAGACCAGCTGACCGGTAGGATGAATGTAGAGCAGTCACTGTTGGTAGGTGTTAAAGGTGTCTGCATGCGATCTGAACCTAGGAATCCCACCATTTTTGTTGCTTGGAAACTTGAAGTGATGATGCTGTAGCTGGACTTTGGGTTGCATCCTTGGAGCTTGTGAGATGTTAATGTCTGCTGGAAGTTGTGTCATTGCATCTGTGAAGACCAGTGGATTGTGGTGTTGCATGGGAAAACAACTGGCCTAGGAACATCTGTTGAAAGCTGGCCAGTGTTCCAGGAACATACATTCCTGTTTGCTGAGATTTTGTCCAAGTGTCTGTCACTACTTATTCATTGAGTCACAAATGACTGATGGGTTGAGAAGGTTTCTCCATGAATCAGCTTATATGAGTATTCAATATTTCTTTATTCAGAAATATTGCATGCCATTTTTAGCTTAGGTTTTGACATTTCTTTACTGTGATAAGCCAGAAGAAACCTCTACACCTCATCTCTCTCCTTCCCTCCCAATACTATCCTACAGACGAGGTGGTGTTATTTTTAAAGCTCTGTATATTGTTTCATTGTGTTGGTTTTTTGCAGTACTTTGAAATCTTTTATTCTAATGAAGCATGGGTGGTAGGGTATTAATGTTTTTCAAAGGTTGTGACTGAAGCAGGAACATTGAGATCAGTGGAATGTTGAGTACTGACTGTGACTCTACTGCAGGAGAATAGTACTGTTGCAGAGGCAAAAGCTGAGTAATGCCCAACTTTCAGTCCCTTTACTTCTAAGCAAACAAAATGGTAACTGAGTGCAGAATACTGGTGTGTGATTTCTGTGCTCGTCTCCAGAGTTTCCTGTGCAGAGGTGGCATAGCCCTGAAAATGCATCCTTGAGAAGTGATGGGATCCAGCCTCACTCTTACTGCCTCACAGAATGTATTTCAGCTCTTCCATGTGATAAGAGCTTCCCAGGAGCAGTAGTTATCACTTCTCTGGGACCTGGCCAGTTAGAGCTGGGTAAAGGAGTCCCTGTAATTCTTCCTCTGACCAGCTGTTCTAGGGTGGGGTTTGTTTGGGGTTTTTAAATTGAACAAATATTTCTTCAAATTACTTTCAACTTATGTGGCTCTTAAGGGCAGCACTGAGGAAGTGTGGGGCAAGGTTGAGAGTAAGATACTCCAGGTAGGTTACAGCTGAAGGTCTGCTCAGGCTGTAGTTTTCTCCTGCTCACCTGAGGCAGGAACACCAAAGAGTGGAGTTTGGTGGCTGCTGTTTTAGAACAAGCCTCTTGTCTGCTCTACACTAATAAGGATAAAGCTAGCGTTCAGCCAAAACTCAGGGAGGCCTGAGATGCTGGCATAAAAGTTGTGGTGTGTGGTTTCAGTGGATTTAATGAGAAGATGCCTAATAAACTTTCAGCCTAGGTTCTCAGTTCTGACTCTGGGTGTACTTTAGATGTGTTTATTCTTTCTTTTTTCAGTTCCCATTGTGTGATGGCTCTCACACAAAGCACAACGAGGAAACTGGCGACAACGTTGGGCCTCTCATCATCAAGAGGAAGGAGGCATAGAGTGGACACTAGAAGCTACAGAATCAATGTCTGACAAATCCTCTGTTCTCTTGTAATTGGGGGGAAAAATCCACAAATTCTTTGTCATATCACTGAAGATTTCACAATGTAGTAGATACATCAGGCTTCAGCATGTATATTTTCTCTGATGCTTGTTGTCTTTCAATCACTACAATGCATAATTTACTAAGTAGTCATGGTTTAAATTTTTTGTCCTGTAAAGTGTGTGTACCCTCTCACTGAGTGTGAAACTAAAATGAGGCACAGAATGTACTTCATCAGAAATAGGTGTTAAATTATTTTTGAATACCTGTGTATTGAAAGGTAGATAATAAAATCCTCGAGAGGTTCAGAGCTGGATAGATATCCATGTAAAAGGCAGTGGCAGGAAAGAAATCACAGTGCCATCTTAATCTCTGATTATGCTGCATTTTTTGCAGGTGTCACATTTGTTCTGTTACACTACAGTGCTGTATGGCTTCTATAAAAGAATAAATTCAAATTCAAAATTGCTAGCTATGAACAGACAGCAGAAAAGGCTGAAAGTAAGATGGGGCTAGAGGGCAACTTTACCTTTGATTTTACAACAGCCTTGAAACTTGACCCTACTTCCATTTGGTATCAAGAAAACACTGTCCAAGCTGTAGACCTGTATTTAGAGTAGGATTAGGGAAATAGTCTCTAGGGATTTCTTAATAGATGAGTGAAATGACAAAGTGCTTCAAGAGTGGTGGGCAGGGGGAGTGGCAAGGTTGTTATTGCTGTTGGAGAAAGCCTTAGTTTCACTTGCATTCTTTCAGTGAAGCCAACTTCCCCAGACCACAGGATGCTTCTGTGGGGTGGCTATGCTGATTAATTCCAGAAGCTAAAATAAAAACTAAAACCCCCACCTGTCATCACCATCTGCTTCACCATTGCACTGGCTGGTTCTGGAAAGCTTTTCCCACTGAGAAGGGAGGAGGCATACCTTTCTTAATATGTGGCCTTAGGCTCTATGTGTCTTAACTCCTGCCTCCCTGGGCTGCTAATGTGGTTCAGCTGATTTTACCAAAAAACCCTGGCATGGATGAAGAAAGGCTTTGAAAACAGATAGAAACAGGAAGGGAGGGAAGGATGAGACAGAGAGAGCTCTTACCCTCCTTATCTATGGCACTTGTCTTCTTGTTTGGCATGGTTGCATTAATGGCTGTCATGTTGGTTTCCTTAAATAGCTTTGATTTATTAACGTGCGTGTAAGTACAAAGCAAAACCCAAAGAGTGGGGCAGCAGAGGGCAGTTTTGTTCTAAACCCAGTCCATTAGTGTAACTGTGGCCTGCATAAGATTGAGCTCTGAATGTCCTCGGACAGAAACTACCTCAGGGCTACACGAAAGGCCTTGTTAGGAAGCTGACGTTTTAGCCTGGACCCTTAAGGATTCTTCAGATGATCAGGGCAGGAGAGGTTCTGTTTGTTTTATTTTTTTAAGGATGGTTGGTACAACTGTTAAAACTGAAGATGTTTTGCATAGTCTCTATGTGAGACTTTTAGAGGCTGAGGTCTTGGCCAACTGGTCTGGATTTGGGCAGAAGGCCCAGAATGTAAAGAAGGAGGCACAGACAGAGAAAGGTGGAGTCAGAGTAAGGGCACTACTGACCAAGAGACCTCTTGGCCTGAAAGAAGTTGCAGTCAAATAAGTCAGTTTGTCTTTTCTGTCTGAGTGTAAAGACTTGATATTTTTTACTTTGCTGAGTACTAATGCATATGGAAAGTTGTTTTAACCTTAAATTATCAAATACATTTTATCCAAAGCAAAGTAGCTCCTGTATTATTAGAATATGACAGTGGATATTTCTGTATTTTTGTCAAATACATATTTGAGCTCATCTTAATCTCAAGGTTGTAAAGTCTGTGTTCTCATGGCTATGCTCTTTCTTTCAGTAGAGCTGTACAGTGCTGCTGTAGTCATGAACCTGTGTATGGAGTGGATTTTCCTTCTGAGACTCCTTTTCCTGTCAACATCAAAGCCTGGCTGCTCCTGAAGGAATAGAAATTCAGTGTTAATGGTCTGAGAAATGAAGTCCTGAAGTTTCAGATAAGTCTCCCGAGTCATAAAACTATTTTGTGGAGTTTGCCAATAAAATATTTCCGGGAGTTTGGGCGTCAGGGAAGTGGGCCCGGTGGGAAGTCTTTATTCCTGAGAAGCAGAGTCTCTGTTGATTTACATCCTGATGACTTTTGTTTTTGAGAAGTGTTGCATTTCTGAATGTTCAGCTCTTAATTAGAGGCACATACAGTTCCTGTACTGTACCTTATTTATGCAAGCTGTTCAAATGTGATGATGAGAAGAGTCTTGGATTTGAGGAAACGAATTTAACCAAGCAGTCTCAATGAGCATCACAGAGAACACTGCATTTTTTTCTCTTAGTACCATAATAGGTACTAAGGTACCATAATAGGCACTACATTCTAATGGGTGGAGTGCTTGACTGTTCCAGTGTTTTCCTAAGTCTTGTTCTCTAGTGCTTTCTTTAAGTAATCTCTAGAGTATGACGTGCATTGGTTACATTTCTACCAGTTTTAAGCATAAATTTAACCACATGATTCAAATGTGCAGTTTTGACCTCAGATTGAAACTCCTCATAGAAATCCTTCAAAAATTAAAGCAGAGAAAAATCCCTGCCACAGAATAAAACTGTTTCTGCTCCTGGTTATTTTCAGCATACAAGTGTTTGTTGGGAAGGTCAGGCAATTAAAGTACTGATTCTTCAGTAATTGAGTGTGACTCATTGAAATAGTGTGAATGTCAGGTATTTGAGTGCTTCTTCAGTCAGGATCCTTGAAGGGGAGAGGCTGTCAGTTACAGGTATTTCCTGCAGGTTGCATTGGAGCACTTAGCCTGCAGGCTGAGGAGGCGGTGGAGCCAGCAGCCAGCACTGCAGCTGCGCTGCTCCACTGGATGGAAACAGAGGCCATGTGTTGTGGTTTGACGCTGGCCAAACGCCAGGCATCCACAAAGCCATTCACTCACCCTCTCTTGCTCTCAGCTAGGCAGAGGAGAGGGAAAAAAATTAATGAAGGGCTCATGAGTTGAGATGAGGACTGGGAGAAAATACTCTAAGGGAAAAACAGGTTGAAAATTAAAAGTATAAAGTAAATTTATTGTTAACAGAGTTAAAGGAGGATAATGAAAAGTAAAATACACCTTTTAAAGCATCTTTTTTTCCCCAGCCCCTCCCTCCTTCCCATTGACAGTACAGGGAGAGACAGGGTGTGGGGGTTTTGGTCAGTTTGTCACTGGACATCAACTTCTGTTTGCTCAGGGAGAGGAGTATTCCCTCTGCTGTGCTGGGGGGTCCCTCCCATGGGAGACAGTTCTCTGTAAATTTCTGTAATGTGTCTCTAATCTCAGAGCAGCAGTCTTGCCAAAACTGCTGCCACATGAGTGCATCCCGTGGGCAAACAGTCTTCCCAGAACTGCTGTGATGTGGATCACTTGTCCATGGGAGAAAAAAATTAATGAAGGGCTCATGAGTTGAGATGAGGACTGGGAGAAAATACTCTAAGGGAAAAACAGGTTGAAAATTAAAAGTATAAAGTAAATTTATTGTTAACAGAGTTAAAGGAGGATAATGAAAAGTAAAATACACCTTTTAAAGCATCTTTTTTTCCCCAGCCCCTCCCTCCTTCCCATTGACAGTACAGGGAGAGACAGGGTGTGGGGGTTTTGGTCAGTTTGTCACTGGACATCAACTTCTGTTTGCTCAGGGAGAGGAGTATTCCCTCTGCTGTGCTGGGGGGTCCCTCCCATGGGAGACAGTTCTCTGTAAATTTCTGTAATGTGTCTCTAATCTCAGAGCAGCAGTCTTGCCAAAACTGCTGCCACATGAGTGCATCCCATGGGCAAACAGTCTTCCCAAAACTGCTGTGATGTGGGTCACTTGTCCATGGGGTGCAGTCCTCTAAGAATAGGCTGCTCTAGTTGGGAAACAAGGGCTCTCTATCTCTGGAAGCAGGAGCCCTCTCTCTCTCCATTCAGGTCTCCCACTAGATCACATCTTTCTCTGGCATCCAGCTGTTAAGAGTGTGAGCACTTCTCCCATAGGCTGTGAGTGGATCTCTGCATCCTCCATGGACTTCATGGGCTGCAGGGTGACAGCTGCTTCACCATAGTCCTCACCATGGCCTGCAGAGGAATCTCAGCTCTGGTGCTTGGAGCACCTCCTCTCCCTTTTTCCACTGACCTTGGTGCCACCATGTTGTTCTCCCTCACGTGTCCTCACTTCCTCCTCTTCTTTGACTAGAAGAAAAACTTTTGCCTGTACTATTGCTAACAAGTTCCTCCAATTCAAAGATTGTCCAAGATCCCACAGCACTGAGAGGTTGATCTTGTCTAGGTTCTGTGCCAGACAATCACTCTCTGTGTTTCCACTGTTGGCCCCGCGGCGCTGAGCGGGCAGTGGTGGTGGGGCTGGGGCTGGAGCTGGAGCTGTTCAACACCTCTCATCAGGCAGAGCCGGGAAGGAGAGGCCACCGCCAGCCCTGCCCTGCTGCCCTGGCACGGCTGGCTGGGGGTGGCCAGGCAGGCAAGGCTCGCTGCAGGCCGTGCTGAGATGGCAGTGGCTGCAGCACATCATTGTGTGCTGCACTGGGATAGCCCTGGTGGTGGCACCTCACCACCCCTGGAAAATTAACTGTCCGTGTGCTGTTTTGATTTTCTTCTTAAATAGGTCATCACAGAAGCATTACCAACCTCTTAAGTGGGCCAGCAGCATTTTCATCTTCAGAGCCATCAGAAATTGGCTCTGTTGGACATGGTGAATGCTTCTAGCATCTTCTCACAAAACCACTTCTGTGGCCCTTCCCCCCTACCAGAAAACCAGTCTGTGCCAAATGGCACCATGCAACGGGGCCTCCATGAGCACTGGTCTAGGGGCTTTCTCCACAGCCATGGATTTAAGGGGTTTCAGCAGCAGTGCTGGCTGGCTGAGCCCAGGCAGCTGGAAGTGCTGCATAAATCTGTTAGCAACTATGCAGCCATGCCCAGAGCCTCATGCACTTTGAGTCCAGAATTACCATATTGTTGCTGTTTGGGCCTTGTTATGGTGCTGTTGGGGTCTGTAAAACTTACCTTTTGCAATTGTGCAGCACTTAGACGTGGATTTTCCTTTCAGTGTAATGCGACTAAAGACATGGAAACATGAGTCACTGTTGTATCACAGTTGCTCACATCCAAGAAACGGAAGAACATTTTATAATAGCAGGAAGGATAAGAATGTAGGCATGAAACTAAACATTGGTTTTGCAGAGGAACGTTGTCAGCTGGCTTCTCCTTAGCCACTCTGGACATGGAAGTCTCATGCTGTCTGGCTTTTGCTTCAACTCCTGAAGCTTCAAGGTTGACAAAACCCATGCTGAGCCCTGACTGGATTAGGTGGACAAGCACAGCCTCCCCCTCGCCTGTGGGCAGAGAGAGGATGCCCAACAGCACTGCCAGGGACCTGAGTTTATTGGTTTCACCATCGCTGTTTCAGCCCAGACAGAACACTTCATGCAGATCTGCAGTGACACATATTCAGTCCAGTAGTGTCAGATGTCTCTTCCCCCAGTTGCTCTCTGTATCCAGGCTTTTTTGCTGTGGTTTTCCTGCATTGATGAGTGGCTTCTTTGTTTTGCATTGTCGTAATAATTTTCCTAGAGCCATGATTAATTTAGAATGGGTACCTGGGCCTGCTGCTAAGTTCTCTGATGCTTGTTTTCTATTGCTGCCGGGGTGTGTAGTGCATTTCTTGGCAGGATGATTTCCAAGCTGCCTAATGCTGAGGCTAATGCAGAGAGCAGCTGAATAAAAACTAAATAACATAAAAATAAACAAACAAATATGTGAAGAGGAGGAAAAGGAAGAAAAAAGATGTGGTGGATGGAAGAAGAGCATAAGCTAGAGAAGATTTACCATCATGTAATAGTACTATGTTGGAGCAAAAAGGGATCAATCAAATGACACAATGGTATGTTGCATTTAATTATATACCCTAATAGAGCCAAGCATTAAAAGTATAAAGTGGTGGTTCTATTAGCCAAACCCGTGCTTCTCAGAGTTGAAGGGTTATGTGTTTGAGCAGACATCTCTTACTGGGATTTTTCTTCCTCAACTGTGAAATCCCACAGTACTGGACAGAAAGCAACACACACCTGCGTGCAGTAGGTCCCTTTAGCAGTCTGCTGTTCCTCCACACCCCACTTTGTAAGCTGTTTAATTAGATGTGCAGTTGTGATAAATGGAAGGAGAATTTACTGGTATGCCCCCAGAAGTCAGTAAAATCACAATAGGTTTACAGGGCTAGCTAAGCAGGATGCAGTCCACCTTTCCCATATGCAGTCTGGAGTAGTAAGAAGAGATTTACCTGGCTTCTCAAGCAGCTTCTGTTTCCTTCAATATATAGAAGCTGCACAGGTTTCACATAAGCACAGATAGATCATGTCTCCTGTTATCTTTTTTCCCAGCTGAAAACTCAACCATCCCTCTTTCCTATTTGACATTGCACTGCTCTGCATCCTTTTTTGTCACGCAGACTGTGATTTTCTTTTGCTGTTTTTGTATGTGTGGCAGACTTAGACCAAAGGAAAAAAAAAAAAAAAAAAAAATTGCCTTCTCTTCTCCTGGAGCAGCCTGTGCAAAAAAAGCTTCCTGAGCATCCCAGAGATGACATCTTTAATGTGTAAAGCATTCAAAAATCAGTGTATTCCAAGGGTCTGCTCAGTAACGGCAGTGTTTGTTCTGTTCAGTCAAGTTAGCTGGCAACAGGCAGCAAAATTAATGGTAAGGCCACACTGCATAACTTTTCTCAAGTACTTTTCTACAGCTGGAAAATACCACCATACATGGGTGAGACATGTTCAAGATGCACTGTCTGTTCACTGCCAGGGCTCTTGATCAAGATTTGGGTACCAAAACAATGGCCAGCACAGACATCCACTGCAGTAATTATCAAATTTGATGCTCTTTTCAAACAGAGTGTTCTTTCAATCTCATTCTTGGCTCTAATAGCTGTGCAGGTTAAATTACTTTTTAAGGGTTGTGACTATTGTTTTGCAAATAAATTTTGGCAGTAGAATACCATGTAATAACAGACTTTTTTAATGCCAGTGGGTTTAATCAATAAATAAGTGTTTAGTTTTACTGCAGGTGGAGGCAATCTAAGTCACCTCTAGGGAAAGACAAGCAGGCATTTAAAATAAACCTCTTGGCATGTTAATTACCTTAAATCAAGTTCTGAGCTTATCCTAAAGCATTAGGATGTGACTGATAAAATCCAAATGCCATCATGCATTTGTAAACCCTGAGCCACCCCCGATAGTGATACAACAGTGTACTTGGAAAAAATCCCTGTTTAGAAGGACAAAAAGGAGGATCTGTATCTGCAGGTAATCCATGAGATCAGGAGATGGTACCAAAGACTGATCTAAAGTTTCTGTTTCAGATAGAAGCTCAGCTTCTTTTTCAAGGATGTCAAAGCACATACATCTGTCACTGCTGTTTTCTAGGACTTCAGGCAGCTAAAGCATGCTTCAGCTATTTAGGCTCTCCACAAATCATGGTTTCATCTTCCACACTGATAGTTAATGGTATGTTCCTATTCTCTGTGAGAGACCAGGCATGGAAGTTGGACTCAGTATATGTCATGCTGAGGCTACACAGAGCAACAAAATTATACCTTTTGTCTTTCCCTCAACACTCTTCCTGCTGCTTCCCAAAAGTTTTGTTGGCTTTTTTTGGCTGCAGATGCACACTGGGCATGCAGCTGTTAACAGCAACTTCAGGCCTCTTTCCTGCACCATGATGGCCACTTCCATCATCAGCATCAGAGCTTTGGTTTGGTTTATTTTCCTCTACGTGTGTATCTACGCTTATCTATACTGAAACACCTATGCCAAGTGTGCCTTTTGTTCAGTTTTGTGAGATCCTGCAGGATGTTGTCATTGGCATGGCATTTTGTCCTGAGGAGGTCAGGAATACTTGTAGACCTGGACATTCTGTGCACTGTCTTTTCTGCAGGTTGTGAATGAAGATGTTGAATAAAACCAGTCTCAGCAACACTCACTGCTGCCTCCTCTCCACCATCAAAGCCCTTTCATTTGCCTCCCAGCCCTTAATCTACTCTCAGTTCAAAAATGAACTTTTCCTTCAAATACTTGGCTTGGTTTCTTAATTGATAACCAAGGAGAAAATAAAATCCGAGGATTCTGAAGAAGAACTGTTAAAATCTTAGGTTAGCTTCTCACTTTTATAGTCTTTATTTCTTTCTAATACAGAACAGACCTCCCAAAATTCACAGCTGCAGTTCTGATTGCAGAAGAGGTAATCCAGAAGATACACAACTGCCATGAGTTAACCTTGCAGTAATTTTTTAAAAGTACCACATTATCACAGAGAGTGTAGGTTGGCTTTTGACAGCATCCCTTTGTTTTCATTCTAGAAAACCCAAATGGATCAGTTGCCAGGGAGGAGAGTAGTGTCACAGAGTTTGCATCCATTTGCCAGGTAAAATATTAATCACTGTGGGACATGATGCCTAAATGACAAGGCCATAGCTGGGAAAGAAAGCAGGACAGCACCCTTGGGTTTTACAGATGCAGCAGATAAGGGTATGTTTAGATTTTCCTTCACTTAACAATAACAAAACAGGACAGAACTTCTGTGCATTTAAAGGATTAAACGCCCTGAGTGATTTTAAGAGGTCACGATACAGCAACACTTCTGCTTTGAACTGGCAAGAAAAAAGAGCTGCAGTGCTGCTACAAGTTCCGTGCTGCTGCGAAGGTGTCTGCCTTGAGTTGTGTGAGTGGGACAGGCCTCCCTGCCTGCAGGAGCCCCAGTGCAGATGCTTCTGCCTGTCCAGCAAATAACTGCTTTGGGTGATGGACATTTGCTCTCAGGCCCACATGTATGGTCCTGGCTGTCTCTGTTGCAATCTTGTTGGGCTGGCAAGAGCTACGCACATGCGGCAGCCTGATGCAGGAAGTGGCTCTGTGGGCAGCAGGATCCACATCTCTCACACGGACTTTGCAGAAAGCACTGCTCTGGCAAAAGAGCAATATTTTTGGTGAGGTATGGAAGAGTGGCTGTGAACCATGTGAAGATACAGTGAGAAATCCAGCAGAGTTTGCTGTCAGCATACTTTTAGAGGACTGATATTTTGGCAAAGAGCCAGCCCCCCTCCTCTGTTTACCTAATGTCCTCCTGCACTTCCACTTAAATAGGAGCTTATTTCCTGTACTAAACTACAGTGCATCTTGTGGTTAGTTATTAACTCGCTTCTGTGTTTGAAAAAGGCCTTTATTGCAGCAGAAGGGGATTCTTTTGTAATCCTCCCTCAGTTCGGGGCAGCTGTGCAATCTGCCCATGACACATCCTCAGCACAGCACAAACACAGTCCTGGTATTTTCAGGGCATTGTCATCAGACTGAATGAGGTAAGATTGATCTTCAGCAACACGGGAAAAGAGTAATCCAGAATTAAGTATAATTTTGCCAAATGCATTTTCTCAGGGGAATTGGAGGAGATTCTCAAACAAATGCCCCTCCTCTAGAAGCTGTTCACAGCCTCTTCTGCTTTCTTTTTGGAGTGCAGTCACACAGCCTGGAGATGAGAAGTTTCTTCAGGAATCTTGCTGGTAGGTTCAGTTTTCAGTGCAATCTCTTACAGGATCACACGGTGGAGAAAGGAATTATTTGCCATTTCTGCTATTCTCTCTGTTTCACTTGTTTCATTTTAGGAGAAGTTCCCAGAAAGATTAGTGAACTCCATGTGCTGAAGTGTGAGGGTGGAATGAGTGAGTGGAGAATAGTCTCACATCACTTGATTTCTGTATGCATAAATCTGACTAAAGCAAATGTCAGGGAAAAGGAAAGAGTCAGTGTTTGCTTATTCCAATTACTCACGCTTTTGTATTTCTTTTAATGCCCTCCAGGCGCATTTCTATTAGCTCTGAGAGTATCTAGCAGCTCCGTTGAGGACTAGGTGCTTGAATAATCTTTAAATTTCAGGTTTTTTTGCCTTTTAATCCCATTCTTTCTTCCACTGAGATTTTGAGTTCAGGCAGATTGCAGTGTTAGATGGGCACTTAGACAGCTTTGAAATGCTATCTGTGTTTTTCTCTCTGTGTTTAGACCCAGATTAGCTGAAGAGCCTCACATCTTTGCAGAGGGAAATATCTTTCTGCAAGGCTCAGGTTGGCATCCAAACCTTGCAGCAGCTACTGCTGTCAAGACTGAGAGCCTTCTCTCTACCAGACACACACACTTGTGCACTTTTTCACTGTACACCTCACTAATTCTTGTGCAAGAGTTGACCAATCTGTGGTATTTCTCTCCTGTGCCAGCACCCCCCTGGGAAAATTCATCACTGGGTATCTGAAGATAGGAGCTTACTTTTGCACCCATTTGGCTCCTAATCTTTAGGGCTGTACAGTAATGACTGATAAGAAGGGGATATTCAGGAGGAAGAAATGTTTTCTGCCCAGCCTTGTTACTTCAGGAAGGATCTTGCTGAGTTGTAACCCCTGCCTGCAGCACCTTATCCAATTAAGTGTGTAAAACAAACTGTTCCATGAACAATGAACTAAGAAACTCAGTTTCAACAGGTTTATGTTTTGCTCTTTTCTCTCACTCTTCAAGTTTTAATTCTCCCCGTGACCTTCCTTCTCTTTTGATACTCTAATTTCCCCAGTAAATCCATTAAACTGCCATCACATCCCAACCACCTGCCACATCTCCACATCTCCCAGGTGTGGGATGGGGAAGAGGTGGTAAATAGCCAAGCTCATCATATCGAGGTTTCTCTGATGTCAATGCCAATTCTTGAATATGCATTGGGCCATTTTATAAAACCTGGGAAAACAACCTATATCTACTAAAATTAATTTTCCTGTCTCTGGCCTTTTTTTCCTGTTCCTGTCCTACTAATGCTAAAACAGAACTTGCTACCGGCAGATATCACAGCAAAATGCAGATTTAATACTTACAGAGATCTGCTCATTTTATAAGGGATAGAAACAGCAAAAAGAAAAGGCAGTAATTACAGGCTGCTAAATGGAGCTGATATGAGCCCTAGTGAAGTGTTAATGAAACCTCCTAGCCAAGCTTTGGGGTTCTGAGAGTGAATGCAGGGCCATGCATACCTTCCTCTGTCCATGGGGAGGTAAAATTCAATTTAGAGATTAATCTGTTACCCAGTTTAATCTGGTGTTGGGCCAGGTGCAGTCATCTATAATGCACAGCCAGCACATGCAGAGTGTGGAAAGGTTCTGGTTTAGGCTGCTTTAAGGGCTCCTTGTCAACTGTCAAGGGTTATACTGTTTGCACACCCCGGCTGCATCTCCCTTGCAGTCACTCCGATCTGCTGGAGAAGAAACTGAACAAACCTCGGTGTGACGGTGGATCTATTTGAAAACGAAGTGGATTCGGGGGTATTTCAGGTTACCGGGAACCAGAGGACGGGAACGCCCCCTGCCCGCCTCCGCACGCTTCTGCCGGCTCTGGCGGGGGAGCAAGGGCTGGGGGTGCCCGCGGCTCGCTTGGGGTCCCTGGCCGCTCTGCGGCTCGGGCCGCTTCGGCGGTTGCGGCGGGCCCTGCTCCCTTCTCCAGCGTCCGCTGAACCGGCGCTGCCCGCCTAGGCCTTCTCCCGGGGCCGCGCCCCACGCGGCGCCACCAGGGCCACCGTCATCGTCACCGCAGCGGCGGTCCCGCCGCGAGTCGGGCCGGGCCGGGCGGCGGAGGCGGAGCCACGCCTGGGGCGGGGCGGGGCGGTGGCGGTCGCTGCCCCAGCGCGGGGTGGGCGGACGGCGCGGTGCGGGGTGATGGAGTCGCGGGCCCTCGTCGCCCGCGCCCTGGTTCGCAGGGCCCGCTGAGGCCC